>NC_046986.1:8804155-9164255 GCF_009769545.1 Cyclopterus lumpus
CTCAACAACTGTCGGTCGGTGCGGTGGATTGACGACAAGAAAGGGCAAGAGGGCAGACAGCTGTGGCTTCTTAGCACCACGTGCTGCAGAAGAGAAGGAGACGGAAAGAGGCCGAAGCATGAAGACAGGGGGCGACAAACTCACAGAGGAAAAGAGATCAGGAAATTAGAGAAAGAAAAGGACGAGAGGGAGCAGAGCTACATGTGAGGGATGAGGAGTAGAGGGAGAGAGATGAGACGAAATCAGAGAGTGGAACAGAAAACGAAACATGATGGAAAGAGGTGGGACTGAAAAGAAACTGCCATCTGTTGTCTCTGTTCAAATCAACTGCAGTACAGTTACTCAGTTAAATAACAAGTCATCATTAACATGCACAGGTAGAATGTAGACTGTATACTACATTTCAAAGAGAAATGTTGTATGTTTTATTGCGTTTTTTTTATCTGACAGTTTTACTTTCAGATTAAGATTTCACAGAGAAAACATGCATACGTTTTTAAAATACAATGCAATGTTAAAAATGTAACTAACGGATCCCAACCTCTCAGGTTAGCAACTCCTAAGTCTCTAGTGTCTACTTGGGCCACGTTGTCACATGTAAAAAGTACAAAAGATGATTTAAACACAACTTTTTGCATTGGAAAGTTTTTTTTATTTTATTTTGTGCTATACTTCAATAATCATCTCACGGACGCTCAGATTTGGGAAAGGTCTGAAGGACGTTGGGAACCCCTGGACCAAACTATGAATTTAAAGTAGTCCAAATTAGCTGCACCTACAACATACAACATTAAAATGTACATTGATGCATCAATATGAAACAGGGCTCAAATGGTAATTTGATCACAAGAAGTTGATAATCCATTAATTGTTTTCATCCATTACGTTTTTTTCAAGTATCTTTGTCTTATTAGACTGTTGGTCGGACAAAACCACATTGCAATGGGTGTTTTTTCATATTTTATGATAGTTTACACATGTTCAAGAACATAATGTCCAAATATCAATTATGAAAATAATAACTACTACTACTAATATTGTTACATGCATGATACACACACAATCACACATCTCACAGAAGTGAGATGAACAAGTTTTTATTTTACTTGTCATACTCAGCTTTTATTTTGGTAGGGTTTTAAATGCATGACATGGAGTATATTGTGGTATTGGTAGCTTTATGGATATCCTTTACTTAAAAGTACCAATCTTAGTATCAACTCTGTCTCGTATAATAATGTATCTGAAACAACTTGAAGCTGCTCTGTGATCTGATCACTGGTCTCATTTTTATTTCGGCATCAAAAAGCTCGACTACGATCCCAAACCAGCACCAGGAAAGCGAGACCCTGAGTTATGCCCAGTTTCATGTTCAGTCGGGAAAAGAGGTCAGAATAACTTTTTACTCAAACTATAACATTCTGATGTCTCAAAAAGCATTTCTGCGTATCTGCCCATCCGCTATAACGTGTTTATTTCCACGTCCTGTCCCTGCAGGTGGCTCCCCTCCAACCCCACAGTTGTGCAGAATAAGGACGAATCACAAGCACGTGGGTACTTCCAGAGGCTCAGTTCAATATGTGGCCTCATGAGCATGAAGTTCAGTGCAACGCCGAATAGGAAACAAGACAAAACGTCAACTGCATAAAAAAGAAAATTACTAAAGTGTTATACTGAGGTTATTAGTCGAAATTCCTTCAGTCCATCCCATGAGAAGCTTTTCACTAACCTGGTCATTTGATGAGTAATGTTTATGTCAAATAAAAAGAACATGAGGAAAAGGCCTTTTAATGGCTAACTGCCACAAATGATTAAACCTTGTGAAAAAAGAAGAAATGCAAAACTAGAAATGAAGCAAAAAAAAAAGGATACATCCATCAAGCAATGGAAGGCAGAGACGAGCTGCCCTCAAGAACACGCCTTCCTCTCTTAGACAATGTGTCGTTTCACATAATCTGAACAATAAAGAACTGTTGCTCCTTGTTGTTAGGCAGCAATATTTCCTTGTAAGGGGAGAGCGGGTCGGTATGGAGGGCAGTTGGGTCAGGGCCTGTTTGGACATCTGCAGTGGGCTTTTACATGTTTGGCTCTGTTTTATTTTTTTTCAAAGAAATCTGTGAACTGGTGACATTGTAAATACAAGGTGTTCAAATTTAGACGGCGACATTTTCAATTAAAATGATCTTTTTGTACCCAGAACATGGTGTCACAACTGTACCCGGAGGGGCAGAACTATGGATAATGCACTTGTTGTACATCGAACTAAATTGTGCCTTTTACTTTTGGGTTTGGGCTCCAAAGATCTCGATGAATCCGTTAGCAGACGCCTGAATCTTATCAGTGAACACATTATTTTCATTATTTAAGGTAATTTGATGTGTCAACCGAGCCCTTTCTCATCTACTTCCCTGTTTCTATGGTCTAGCCATGTCACTGGCGTCAGGGAAGTTGCGGTATGTGAATAAATCGAGAGCACAATCTAAGGAAGTTGACTCTTCACTATAGCTAGAGGGATGCGTCACTTTTTGACTTTTATTAATAATGGACAAAAGCCTTTTGCCTATGATTTATTAAGAAATGTGTCATTTGATTGCATAAATTGTCCGTCACATGCTTTTTCTCTGCGTTCATTGACTATAGCAATACAATATATGTTATTAACCCAAGCTAATGTTTCACTTCAAATGATACACATTACATACATTATTAACTTTATCAGTATGACAATGTGAAATATCATCGGTGTAATAATATTTCAAAAAACGACTGACTAATTAAAAAAAGTAAAGGTGTGTTATGTCAAACCTTTTGAATTAATGCCAAAACATATTGAGTCATGTTTTCCATTAAAAAAAAGCCAGTCCTCAGTGAGGGGGTCAAGGAACAAATTTATTATTTGCAGAAAATGTTCTAGAAATTAGTATTTCTTGGTCTCTAAATCATGAGCTGCACAATAGACATAATTGTTTTTTGTATTCATCTATTAATTTGACTCTGTTGGATAAACAACAATTTGGGCACTTCTGCCTAATCCTATTGTCAATTAATTTCTGGATGAGGTGACCTCTTTTTATCTATGTTTATGTATTTTTGTTCCTGTTCCTCTAGGTGGGTGTACCAGTGGGAGGGGTGGGTTTGTTGTCTGTTTGTATATGTTGACAAAAAGATGAAAATCAATGGAAATATCAGTTAAAGTACATGTTTACTGTGTTATGTACCTGTCAATATTTCCAAATAAAAAATACATTACATTTTTTAAAAGCCAGTCCTGCTCCTTCTCCACCGACTGCATGGCCCAGGGCATGATGGGAAAAGCCCGGTCGTCTCCAGATCAAAGAGCTGATTGGTTCTTTGATCAAAAAACACCAGGTTTTGTAGAAAATCCTATTTTCTGTGTTTTTGTAATACTTAACACTCGATTGTTTGCTACTCGTCTCATGTTGTGCCCTCTTGCTGTAAGGTGACAGCCATGACACAGCCAACAGCTGTTATTCACTGTCTTTAATCGATTGTCATTGTTATTCTAACTCACTGCGTCCAAAATAACTTCCAAAAAACAACTTACAGCACTAACGATATGCTGATCTTTTCATAGTCAGCGGTCACGATTTTGGTTTTGAATTAGTTTGTTTCCTATTTTATTTTGAATTTTCCTGCCTCTTGTGTCCCGTGTTCACTTCACTTCCTGCCTTTATATTCCCCACCTTTTAAATTGTCTGCACAAGTGTCTGTGGTGGTGAATTATTATAAACCGTGTTTGAGAATAGAATTAAGCAAATCGGAGGAAATAGAAGGGCAAGATAGCCACAAGCCACAGAATAACTATTCGATGAGAGGAATTTAGTCTTCCTAAATGATAGAAGTCCGAGATCACTACCCAATATTCTGTCACTTAGATATTCATACATCAGTAACAGACAGAGAGAGGGGTGGAAAATGTGTTTTGGGAAAGCCAACTGAAAGAGATTTAAGGAAGAGAGTGATGGTCATCTGAGTAAGAATAATGATTTCGATTCAGTTTATTTTGTATAGCCCAATATCACAAATTTGCCTCAGAGGGCTTTACAATCTGTACACATACGACATCCCTGACCTTTGACCTCACATCGGATCAGGAAAAACTCCCCAAAAATAACCTTTCACAGGGAAAAAAGGAAGAAACCTTCAGGAGAGCAACAGAGGAGGATCCCTCTCCTCGGATGGACAGATGCAATAGATGTCATGTGTTCAGAATGAACAGCATTTACAAAGTTACATAAACACATTACATGAATATGACAATGTATGATGATAGAAACTTTTAATTATATGATAACAGAAAGTAAAAACAAGCAGAAAAGCAGTACCATGGTGGAACAATACTTACAAAGAGGCAATCAGATTATAGAAACAGGATGTTTCAGTTACTGAAAAGAACTCGTGACCTTCAGCACATGATACAGTTCAAAAAGGCTCATAGTGAGAAATATAATAGCAAGAAAAAAGAACAAAAAGAAGAAGAAATGCAAGCCCAGTAGGACTAGTGTGGGGGGATGATTAGAAAGATGGGAGGGGACAGAAGAAAGTGGAGTTATTGTGCTAACAACTGGAAAAGAGGTGACTTATGAAGAGAAAGCTGAGGCATTGGTTATTACTTTTGAAAATCATACACGGCACTGAAGAAGGAATACGAACTAGAGAGGAAACAATGTTCAAACATAGGGAGGCCTTGAGGAAGAAGGAGAATACTGAAGATGAATTGAAATAGTTAAAAATTGCAGTTGCTAAAGCTGGAATGACTGCCCCAGGAAAGGATTATATTATGGTAAAGCATTTTAGTGGAGATGGGCTGAATAAGTTTCTAACATTGTATAAATAAATGTGGGAGGAAGGTAGCATTCCAGCAAGGTGCAGGAGGCCGTTATAGTCCCTATAAGGAAGCCAGGGAAAGATGCAAGTAACCCATCAAATTATAGGCCAATTGCCCTAACATCACATACATGCAAATGTATGGAACAAATGGTAAACAAAAGATTATTGTATTGTTTAGAGAAACATATATCAGGGTGTCAGAGTGGATTTAGGAAAGGTATTGGAAGCTTGGATTAATTTTATGTCTAGAAGATGAGGAAAGAAAGGCACATGTTAGCTTTTTTTTTGGAGAAAGGACTTATGTTATGTTATGGAGGGAAGGACCTTTGATACAAATGCATTCAATGGGAATCAGGAAAAAACTGTTTTATTGGATAATGGACTTTTAAAATAAGAGAACTATCCAGGGCTACAAGGACAAATGATGTAGAAAAGGGGACTCCACACGGGAGTGTGGTGAGTCCATATTCTATTCCTAATTGCAATAAAGTACATCTTTGGAACTTTGTCACAAGATATGGGAAGGTCGTTATTTGTAGAGGATGGGGCCTAATAGACCAAAAGGAAAGGAAGTAGTTCAAACACTGCAAGAAGGGATACAACTAGTTGAAATGTGGGGGAAGTAATGGGCATTTAAATGTTCTTCTGAAAACACTAAGGTAGTGTTCTTTACAGCTGAATCTGTATGAAAACAAGTTAAAAATAGTCGAGTCATTTGGGTTTTTAGGAGTGCACTTTGATTAACATGGAAAGACTATATTCATAATGTTAGTGATGAGTGTAAATATGCAACATTTGTAAGCGCTAAAGCGATTCATGTTGCTGTGTTCTTTGGCTCATATCTCGGTGATGCTTTGGCGCAGAATGATTTTGAAAAGATATTTAGAATCTGTGTGGAGTCCTCTTGCCATCTGGCTTTTTCTGATAGCACCGAGCTACGGGTTGCTACTTCCGGAAACGTGCTGAATAGGCTGACTCCTGACAAAATTATCATTATGATATTTTCATAATTCTTTCAGTTGGTGTTTGAGTTGTGTGGAAATGGCTTACTGATTCTTGTAGCCCAAGTTTAATTTGATGTATAACATCAATATATTTGCTCATGTTCATTGTAAGGTTTTACACAGTCTAACCATAATGTGTAAATCGGCCCCCAATTGGGCGCCATGGGGCTTAAAAGTTTAATGTGTTTGTTCTGAGTATAAGCCCCTCTGTGGTAAAAAAGAAAAAGAAAGAAAGGAATAGGGGATTTTTTAAAGAGCATTTGAATATCGAGTAATGAAACTATACAGTGAATATATTAAGATTTATACCGACGGTGCTAAGAAACCTGAGACAGGAGTGACAGGATTTGGGGTGGCAATACCAGACAAAGGAATAAGGATCAACAGGAGAACATCTGATAGTCTAGGGGTCTACACAGTGGAGATGGTGGCAGTGCTGGTGGCATTACGATGGGTGGAAAAGGCAAAACAGGAAAAGGTACTAATATGCTCCGATGCAGCTTCAGTCCTAGCAAGCCTAAGATCTTTTCGTTCATGCAGTCATCAAGACATACTGTATGAAGTCCTTCAGTCAGTCACACGAATAACCAACCAGGGAGGTCAGGTTAAATTCATGGGTTCCAGCACATATAGGAGTGAGTGGGAATGAGAGGGCGGACAAGTTGGCAAAGAGGGCTTTAAAGAAAGGAGACATAGAAATGAGGATTAGCATCAGTAAGGCGGAGGTCAAGAGCATTAACTGGGAAAACGTCAACCAGATGTGTCAAAATAGGTGGGACAAAGAGAAAAAGGGAGACATTTGTATGGTATTCAAAGGAGCGTTAAGGCAACCAGGGTAGAAAGTTGGAACAGGAGAGAGGAAACAGTGCTGACAAGGCTACGGTTGGGCCATAGTGCACTCAATAAGACACTGAAAATGATAGGGAAACACCAGACAGGGATGTGTGAAGGATGTGGAGAAGAGGAAGTCAGTGGAGCATGTGGTGAATTATAGGGCGCATGAGACTCAGAGAGAGGAAGAATTTGATTGTACATTGAAGGCAATACTGAGCATGGGTGGGAGAGCACAGGTTAGAGTACACAGGGTTAAAGAACACAGGTTTTTTTTATAGGGTATAGTTGAAATGTAGGGATGAGGGTTAATTAGGGTCCGAGCGACTGACGAAGTCAGTCCGAGAGGACCCTATTGAGTTTTTTAGGGTGAAAATTGAGCGCATTTTGGGGTATTTGCGAGCAACGAAAAACGCTCAAATTTGGCACGCTTGTCAGGCATGGTGAAAATAGACGTATGATCAAGGAGTCAAATTTTTGCAATTCATAGTTGCTCTCTAGCGCCCCCCTAACATTTTGACCGGCGAGGCCAATCACCCAGAATGTCCGATTGACTTGACATTTTTCACACATGTTCACTTACACCTGCTCTACAAAAAAGCCTCTCAGACCCCTAGGGTCCGCCTTAGATTTTCCGCCATTTTGAATTTTGTGAAAAACACCATAATTGACTTTCTTAACTACACACTTAGTCCAAATCAACAAAACCTGATATCAATCAAATCATTGAAGCCAGACGACCTAGAATATGTCAACCGTTTTTTTATATCTCATTGTGGTAAGGATCTGTGGCCAAATGAACATCTTAGGGGCGTGTCTTGTTTTTCAATGCTCATAGTGTCAACACTATTGGGACTATTCACTTTGAAACATTTTTCCTAAGTGCGCATGGCATGCCTTAATTTGCAAATGAAATATTGTGCAATTTGAACACTAGGGGGCGCTACAATAATTCGCCGAAGTTGGCCGTTTTTCACTTGTTTTTGTCACTTTTCGCCGTTATACATTTACCGTTATCTCCCACAAAAATTATCCGATTGACTTCAATCTTCTTTCCAGGATGATCAGAAGGCCTTGAGCTTAATTATTCTGCAAAGAAACGTCGCTTTCACCCACTCTCACTTGTCGTTAAAAATATTCCAATAAAGTCCCACTTTCTGTTTTTTGTTATGCTAGAGACTGTTGCTTTAACTAAACTAATCTTTCCAAAAATAATCATCCTGAACACATTTCCAAGAAAAAACATTCGAAATTGTGATTGAAACAGCAACTAAAAAAATGAAATGACAAGTTTTAGACACTAATATTTTCTAGCTATACGAGTTTCGATCACATTTTTTCAGCAAACCGGTGGCGCAGTGAGATAAAGACCTGTCTTGAGTGTGGGGGTTGTGTGCCAATCCAGGCCAGGGCAAATTTTTTCATCACTTTTTTTTTTTTACCTTTAATTTACATGACGTGGTCTAGACTTCACGTAGAGACACGTGATGCATGTATTTGTTCACATTCTCAAAGTGCCACCTAATGGCTCAACTGGACTTGCTCGAATCTGCCCCAAACGTGTTGTGCTTGTTACATGTCACGGCCTGAGGAAATCGACAAGCTTAATTTCAGTCATAGTCAGAGCGCCACCTGCTGGCTCAACTAGACTTGCTCTAATCTGCCCCAAACTCGTCGTGCTTGTTACAAGTCGCGGCCTGAGGATATCGACAAGCTTATTTTCACTTGCTGTCGACGCGCTGCCTACTGGCGAAAGAATATTGGGGTTACACGACAAACGGTAAAACGCACGACCGGCTATTTTTATTTTTATTTTGTTTTATTTATTTTCCTTTTCTTTTTGTATATATATATACATATATATATATATATATATATATATATATATACATACATACATACAGTATATATATATATATATATATATATATATATATACCGCAATATATATATATGTGTGTATATATATATATATATATATACACACATATATATATATATATATATATATATATATATATATAGTATATACTGAATGTATGTATGTATATATATATATATATATATATAATATAATTAGATTTTTTTTTCTTTCTCTAAATCTTCCTCAATTATGTTTTCATTCAAATAGGAAACGTATTCCTGATGTAAAAATGTACCACGCATCCCCTCCAGGTGTTGAGTCTCTCACAGATTAAAAGAGATTTCTCCTGACGTCAGAGAAAAAACTATTTTATCTAAAGATCAGTTGTTCCTGTTATTTTGTCCACTGGTCTGGAAGTACAGTGTAATATTTATGGAAGATTCAGAGGGAGAATCTGATCTGGATTTTTGACACTGGACAAAACCTTTTTAAAACAGCCCTGTAAAAACAAATATAAAGTACATCAAAAATACAACTCACCATTAAGCTGAATTATCGCCATATTATGCAATATGAGAATCACCTGTAGTGGTTTATATCCACACACATTAACAACCTGAAACTCAAACAGCCAAAATTAATTTTATCATTTACTTTTGATCACTTGATCATTTATTTATGATCATTTACTGAATGCAAAAATGTCTTCTGTGATTTATTTATTAAGAGCTGAAGTTTTCACACCTATACTACAATATGTGTTGTTTTATATCACAATGGTTGAGCATTGCATGTGTGCTTCTTATATTCTGTTTATGCCATGAACTGTTATTACTAATGCAATTTTTATCAGAGTTTATTTTCAGGAAGGAGTGAGTTTCAATTCTCAATAATCCAACTGTGTGATTCCCGTGTGACTTAATGTTTCTTTGCTCTTTACTTAAAACACATAGCAAAGTTCTGAGAAGCCAAAGCAACTAACTAACCAGGAACTAACCACTTCCTTTCCTCCGAGCCTCTCATGCTCGCCAGGGGCCATGTTGAAGTTTCACTCAGTCTTTCTCTGTCTGATGGTCATCATGTTCAACCGAGACCACGCTGCTCTTCTCTCCATTCAACTGCTAACTGTGTGCCAAGTCTTTGCAGGTACAGTGGACATTTGTGTTTGTTCTGCATGCTAATTCTGTGAATTGAATTATAGATTATATTATATATATATTGATTGGTTGTTTCCTCCAGTGTCAGAGATTGAAGACAGGAATGAACTGGTGTCCAGAGGAGACTCCGTCGTCTTCACCTGCAACATATCTGAGACAAATGAACGCAACTCACATGGACCAAAGACAGATTTCTTTATGCGTTTTCGTTCCCAAAGAATTGTCTATTTCAAATTTCACATCTCGCAGACTGAGAATAGACAACAACTTACCTTCAAGGATGATTATTTCTAACGTTCAGCATGACGATGCAGGAACCTACAGATGTTGTTTAATTGCCGTGAACATACAAGGAATTGAGTGGGATTTAAAGGTGTCTGGAGAACCTGAAGGTAGGTAGAGCACAACACAGATATTTATCTCTACATTTCAAAGCTGAAACTGAACTTAAATTAATTCCATCTGATGTTGTGCAGAAGCCAGTCATTGAGGTACCCTCTCTATACTCACAGCCGTAATTGGATTTCTTCTATGTGTAGTCACAGCTGTCTGCCTCTGTAGGTGAGTAATACCCTTTTAGCTTTCAGAGTTACAAGTAAGAACCAATTAATTTCATTCTTACATTGTGTATGTACTTTATTTATAGACTGTATATGTGCCTGTTCTTATTCTCTGTGGACAATGGCTCTCTGCCGCCCCCTGTGGTCTTTATGTGAACGTAGTGTGCCCGTTACATCATTTTTCTGCCTTCTACATTCACTGAATTGATTTCACACTCTATGATACTGTAAAACGTTTTTCTAGTAAAATAATGAAAAGTTTATTTTGCATCATGGGGGATTTGAAATGAAGTCAATGGATTATTGCAGAAACCCTTTTCACAGCAGCCATTTTGACTCGCCACTGCAGGAAAAGGACACGGTGTAAATAACATTAAGAAGAGCTCGATTCACTCAAGTAAGCCAAGTTAGTGAGTGAACACGCGCAATATACCAGAGCCCTGGAGCTGGCTAACCTAAATGGAATGCAGCCATCAATTAGGTTTCCACCTGTTTTCCATGCTTTTAAGTCAAAATGGCTGCTGTGAAAAGAGTCTATTCTTGTCACCATGACCAAAAAGATTTGCTCAGTTTGTAGTTATAACTTGAAAGGTTTTTCATTTCATTAAAAAAACCTTCACAATATTAGCGTTAAACAAACGGAGAGCACTGGTTTGAATCAGGAGCGTTTAGAGAATGCATAATATATTATTAGCACATTAAAGAGCGGCCTTCCTCTTTGTGTTAATCTCAGCACATGAGTCTGCACGCAAACAGGCTGGAACCTTGACTGTCTGAATGAGATCCATATTTTATATCATACTTTCTCATATTTTAGCCATATTTTAGCTACAGATTACATCTCAACAACTGTCGGTCGGTGCGGTGGATTGACGACAAGAAAGGGCAAGAGGGCAGACAGCTGTGGCTTCTTAGCACCACGTGCTGCAGAAGAGAAGGAGACGGAAAGAGGCCGAAGCATGAAGACAGGGGGCGACAAACTCACAGAGGAAAAGAGATCAGGAAATTAGAGAAAGAAAAGGACGAGAGGGAGCAGAGCTACATGTGAGGGATGAGGAGTAGAGGGAGAGAGATGAGACGAAATCAGAGAGTGGAACAGAAAACGAAACATGATGGAAAGAGGTGGGACTGAAAAGAAACTGCCATCTGTTGTCTCTGTTCAAATCAACTGCAGTACAGTTACTCAGTTAAATAACAAGTCATCATTAACATGCACAGGTAGAATGTAGACTGTATACTACATTTCAAAGAGAAATGTTGTATGTTTTATTGCGTTTTTTTTATCTGACAGTTTTACTTTCAGATTAAGATTTCACAGAGAAAACATGCATACGTTTTTAAAATACAATGCAATGTTAAAAATGTAACTAACGGATCCCAACCTCTCAGGTTAGCAACTCCTAAGTCTCTAGTGTCTACTTGGGCCACGTTGTCACATGTAAAAAGTACAAAAGATGATTTAAACACAACTTTTTGCATTGGAAAGTTTTTTTTATTTTATTTTGTGCTATACTTCAATAATCATCTCACGGACGCTCAGATTTGGGAAAGGTCTGAAGGACGTTGGGAACCCCTGGACTAAACTATGAATTTAAAGTAGTCCAAATTAGCTGCACCTACAACATACAACATTAAAATGTACATTGATGCATCATATGAAACAGGGCTCAAATGGTAATTTGATCACAAGAAGTTGATAATCCATTAATTGTTTTCATCCATTACGTTTTTTTCAAGTATCTTTGTCTTATTAGACTGTTGGTCGGACAAAACCACATTGCAATGGGTGTTTTTTTCATATTTTATGATAGTTTACACATGTTCAAGAACATAATGTCCAAATATCAATTATGAAAATAATAACTAACTACTACTAATATTGTTACATGCATGATACACACACAATCACACATCTCACAGAAGTGAGAAACAAGTTTTTATTTTACTTGTCATACTCAGCTTTTATTTTGATAGGGTTTTAAATGCATGACATGGAGTATATCTATTGTGGTATTGGTAGCTTTATGGATATCCTTTACTTAAAAGTACCAATCTTAGTATCAACTCTGTCTCGTATAATAATGTATCTGAAACAACTTGAAGCTGCTCTGTGATCTGATCACTGGTCTCATTTTTATTTCGGCATCAAAAAGCTCGACTACGATCCCAAACCAGCACCAGGAAAGCGAGACCCTGAGTTATGCCCAGTTTCATGTTCAGTCGGGAAAAGAGGTCAGAATAACTTTTTACTCAAACTATAACATTCTGATGTCTCAAAAAGCATTTCTGCGTATCTGCCCATCCGCTATAACGTGTTTATTTCCACGTCCTGTCCCTGCAGGTGGCTCCCCTCCAACCCCACAGTTGTGCAGAATACAGGACGAATCACAAGCACGTGGGTACTTCCAGAGGCTCAGTTCAATATGTGGCCTCATGAGCATGAAGTTCAGTGCAACGCCGAATAGGAAACAAGACAAAACGTCAACTGCATAAAAAAGAAAATTACTACAGTGTTATACTGAGGTTATTAGTCGAAATTCCTTCAGTCCATCCCATGAGAAGCTTTTCACTAACCTGGTCATTTGATGAGTAATGTTTATGTCAAATAAAAAGAACATGAGGAAAAGGCCTTTTAATGGCTAACTGCCACAAATGATTAAACCTTGTGAAAAAAGAAGAAATGCAAAACTAGAATGAAGCAAAAAAAAAAGGATACATCCATCAAGCAATGGAAGGCAGAGACGAGCTGCCCCTCAAGAACACGCCTTCCTCTCTTAGACAATGTGTCGTTTCACATAATCTGAACAATAAAGAACTGTTGCTCCTTGTTGTTAGGCAGCAATATTTCCTTGTAAGGGGAGAGCGGGTCGGTATGGAGGGCAGTTGGGTCAGGGCCTGTTTGGACATCTGCAGTGGGCTTTTACATGTTTGGCTCTGTTTTATTTTTTTTCTCAAAGAAATCTGTGAACTGGTGACATTGTAAATACAAGGTGTTCAAATTTAGACGGCGACATTTTCAATTAAAATGATCTTTTTGTACCCAGAACATGGTGTCACAACTGTACCCGGAGGGGCAGAACTATGGATAAATGCACTTGTTGTACATCGAACTAAATTGTGCCTTTTACTTTTGGGTTTGGGCTCCAAAGATCTCGATGAATCCGTTAGCAGACGCCTGAATCTTATCAGTGAACACATTATTTTCATTATTTAAGGTAATTTGATGTGTCAACCGAGCCCTTTCTCATCTACTTCCCTGTTTCTATGGTCTAGCCATGTCACTGGCGTCAGGGAAGTTGCGGTATGTGAATAAATCGAGAGTACAATCTAAGGAAGTTGACTCTTCACTATAGCTAGAGGGATGCGTCACTTTTTGACTTTTATTAATAATGGACAAAAGCCTTTTGCCTATGATTTATTAAGAAATGTGTCATTTGATTGCATAAATTGTCCGTCACATGCTTTTTCTCTGCGTTCATTGACTATAGCAATACAATATATGTTATTAACCCAAGCTAATGTTTCACTTCAAATGATACACATTACATACATTATTAACTTTATCAGTATGACAATGTGAAATATCATCGGTGTAATAATATTTCAAAAAACGACTGACTAATTAAAAAAAGTAAAGGTGTTATGTCAAACCTTTTGAATTAATGCCAAAACATATTGAGTCATGTTTTCCATTAAAAAAAAGCCAGTCCTCAGTGAGGGGGTCAAGGAACAAATTTATTATTTGCAGAAAATGTTCTAGAAATTAGTATTTCTTGGTCTCTAAATCATGAGCTGCACAATAGACATAATTGTTTTTTGTATTCATCTATTAATTTGACTCTGTTGGATAAACAACAATTTGGGCACTTCTGCCTAATCCTATTGTCAATTAATTTCTGATGAGGTGACCTCTTTTTATCTATGTTTATGTATTTTTGTTCCTGTTCCTCTAGGTGGGTGTACCAGTGGGAGGGGTGGGTTTGTTGTCTGTTTGTATATGTTGACAAAAAGATGAAAATCAATGGAAATATCAGTTAAAGTACATGTTTACTGTGTTATGTACCTGTCAATATTTCCAAATAAAAAATACATTACATTTTTTAAAAGCCAGTCCTGCTCCTTCTCCACCGACTGCATGGCCCAGGGCATGATGGGAAAAGCCCGGTCGTCTCCAGATCAAAGAGCTGATTGGTTCTTTGATCAAAAAACACCAGGTTTTGTAGAAAATCCTATTTTCTCTGTGTTTTTGTAATACTTAACACTCGATTGTTTGCTACTCGTCTCATGTTGTGCCCTCTTGCTGTAAGGTGACAGCCATGACACAGCCAACAGCTGTTATTCACTGTCTTTAATCGATTGTCATTGTTATTCTAACTCACTGCGTCCAAAATAACTTCCAAAAAACAACTTACAGCACTAACGATATGCTGATCTTTTCATACAGTCACGCGGTCACGATTTTGGTTTTGAATTAGTTTGTTTCCTATTTTATTTTGAATTTTCCTGCCTCTTGTGTCCCGTGTTCACTTCACTTCCTGCCTTTATATATTTCCCCACCTTTTAAATTGTCTGCACAAGTGTCTGTGGTGGTGAATTATTATAAACCGTGTTTGAGAATAGAATTAAGCAAATCGGAGGAAATAGAAGGGCAAGATAGCCACAAGCCACAGAATAACTATTCGATGAGAGGAATTTAGTCTTCCTAAATGATAGAAGTCCGAGATCACTACCCAATATTCTGTCACTTAAATATTCATACATCAGTAACAGACAGAGAGAGGGGTGGAAAATGTGTTTTGGGAAAGCCAACTGAAAGAGATTTAAGGAAGAGAGTGATGGTCATCTGAGTAAGAATAATGATTTCGATTCAATTCAGTTTATTTTGTATAGCCCAATATCACAAATTTGCCTCAGAGGGCTTTACAATCTGTACACATACGACATCCCTGACCTTTGACCTCACATCGGATCAGGAAAAACTCCCCAAAAATAACCTTTCACAGGGAAAAAAGGGAAGAAACCTTCAGGAGAGCAACAGAGGAGGATCCCTCTCCTCGGATGGACAGATGCAATAGATGTCATGTGTTCAGAATGAACAGCATTTACAAAGTTACATAAACACATTACATGAATATGACAATGTATGATGATAGAAACTTTTAATTATATGATAACAGAAAGTAAAACAAGCAGAAAAGCAGTACCATGGTGGAACAATACTTACAAAGAGGCAATCAGATTATAGAAACAGGATGTTTCAGTTACTGAAAAGAACTCGTGACCTTCAGCACATGATACAGTTCAAAAAGGCTCATAGTGAGAAATATAATAGCAAGAAAAAAGAACAAAAAGAAGAAGAAATGCAAGCCCAGTAGGACTAGTGTGGGGGATGATTAGAAAGATGGGAGGGGACAGAAGAAAGTGGAGTTATATTGTGCTAACAACTGGAAAAGAGGTGACTTATGAAGAGAAAGCTGAGGCATTGGTTATTACTTTTGAAAATCATACACGGCACTGAAGAAGGAATACGAACTAGAGAGGAAACAATGTTCAAACATAGGGAGGCCTTGAGGAAGAAGGAGAATACTGAAGATGAATTGAAATAGTTAAAAAATTGCAGTTGCTAAAGCTGGAATGACTGCCCCAGGAAAGGATTATATTATGGTAAAGCATTTTAGTGGAGATGGGCTGAATAAGTTTCTAACATTGTATAAATAAATGTGGGAGGAAGGTAGCATTCCAGCAAGGTGCAGGAGGCCGTTATAGTCCCTATAAGGAAGCCAGGGAAAGATGCAAGTAACCCATCAAATTATAGGCCAATTGCCCTAACATCACATACATGCAAATGTATGGAACAAATGGTAAACAAAAGATTACATGGAAAGACTACATTCATAATGTTAGTTATGAGTGTAAATAAGTTCCAAATGTAATGAGCCGTCTGGTAGACTGTAGAGCAGACATTTGCATTGCTGTAATTAAATCCTGGATAGGAGAAGCAACAGCAAGAAGCTCAGGAGTTTCTCACCTCGAGCTTTGCACAACTGTCATTTGGCCGGTAACTCCTGTGTGGTTGCTTAAGGAACGAGAGGTGGACAGGGAGTTGCTGCAAATTAAGGTAAGATATAAAAATATTGATTTAGTGGGTGAGTTCTATGAGGATACGGATCCAAAAATACTCAGAGCATGAGCACGGTTTTACCGATGGATCACATGACCCATCTACAGACAGCACAGGCTCTGCGGTTGCAGTTCCATAGTCACAAATTGAAATGTGTAAACGCACTTTGAATTTCTTTGCCGTGTGTACAGTTGCATTTCATGCACTTGTTTTGGCCCTACAGTGAGTTCACCAACACAGACCAGGCAACATCTTTATGTGCATGTCTGCACTTGCTAGTTTGAAGGCTGGTGTTCAATACTCAAATGCAAGCCCAGTAGGACTAGTGTGGGGGATGATTAGAAAGATGGGAGGGGACAGAAGAAAGTGGAGTTATATTGTGCTAACAACTGGAAAAGTGGTGACTTATGAAGAGAAAGCTGAGGCATTGGTTATTACTTTTGAAAATCATACACGGCACTGAAGAGGGAATACGAACTAGAGAGGAAACAATGTTCAAACATAGGGAAGCCTTGAGGAAGAAGGAGAATACTGAAGATGAATTGAAATAGTTAAAAAATTGCAGTTGCTAAAGCTGGAATGACTGCCCCAGGAAAGGATTATATTATGGTAAAGCATTTTTAGTGGAGATGGGCTGAATAAGTTTCTAACATTGTATAAATAAATGTGGGAGGAAGGTAGCATTCCAGCAAGGTGCAGGAGGCCGTTATAGTCCCTATAAGGAAGCCAGGGAAAGATGCAAGTAACCCATCAAATTATAGGCCAATTGCCCTAACATCACATACATGCAAATGTATGGAACAAATGGTAAACAAAAGATTATTGTATTGTTTAGAGAAACATATATCAGGGTGTCAGAGTGGATTTAGGAAAGGTATTGGAAGCTTGGATTAATTTTATGTCTAGAAGATGAGGAAAGAAAGGCACATGTTAGCTTTTTTTTTGGAGAAAGGACTTATGTTATGTTATGGAGGGAAGGACCTTTGATACAAATGCATTCAATGGGAATCAGGAAAAAACTGTTTTATTGGATAATGGACTTTTAAAATAAGAGAACTATCCAGGGCTACAAGGACAAATGATGTAGAAAAGGGGACTCCACACGGGAGTGTGGTGAGTCCATATTCTATTCCTAATTGCAATAAAGTACATCTTTGGAACTTTGTCACAAGATATGGGAAGGTCGTTATTTGTAGAGGATGGGGCCTAATAGACCAAAAGGAAAGGAAGTAGTTCAAACACTGCAAGAAGGGATACAACTAGTTGAAATGTGGGGGAAGTAATGGGCATTTAAATGTTCTTCTGAAAACACTAAGGTAGTGTTCTTTACAGCTGAATCTGTATGAAAACAAGTTAAAAATAGTCGAGTCATTTGGGTTTTTAGGAGTGCACTTTGATTAACATGGAAAGACTATATTCATAATGTTAGTGATGAGTGTAAATATGCAACATTTGTAAGCGCTAAAGCGATTCATGTTGCTGTGTTCTTTGGCTCATATCTCGGTGATGCTTTGGCGCAGAATGATTTTGAAAAGATATTTAGAATCTGTGTGGAGTCCTCTTGCCATCTGGCTTTTTCTGATAGCACCGAGCTACGGGTTGCTACTTCCGGAAACGTGCTGAATAGGCTGACTCCTGACAAAATTATCATTATGATATTTTCATAATTCTTTCAGTTGGTGTTTGAGTTGTGTGGAAATGGCTTACTGATTCTTGTAGCCCAAGTTTAATTTGATGTATAACATCAATATATTTGCTCATGTTCATTGTAAGGTTTTACACAGTCTAACCATAATGTGTAAATCGGCCCCCAATTGGGCGCCATGGGGCTTAAAAGTTTAATGTGTTTGTTCTGAGTATAAGCCCCTCTGTGGTAAAAAGAAAAAAGAAAGGAATAGGGGATTTTTTAAAGAGCATTTGAATATCGAGTAATGAAACTATACAGTGAATATATTAAGATTTATACCGACGGTGCTAAGAAACCTGAGACAGGAGTGACAGGATTTGGGGTGGCAATACCAGACAAAGGAATAAGGATCAACAGGAGAACATCTGATAGTCTAGGGGTCTACACAGTGGAGATGGTGGCAGTGCTGGTGGCATTACGATGGGTGGAAAAGGCAAAACAGGAAAAGGTACTAATATGCTCCGATGCAGCTTCAGTCCTAGCAAGCCTAAGATCTTTTCGTTCATGCAGTCATCAAGACATACTGTATGAAGTCCTTCAGTCAGTCACACGAATAACCAACCAGGGAGGTCAGGTTAAATTCATGGGTTCCAGCACATATAGGAGTGAGTGGGAATGAGAGGGCGGACAAGTTGGCAAAGAGGGCTTTAAAGAAAGGAGACATAGAAATGAGGATTAGCATCAGTAAGGCGGAGGTCAAGAGCATTAACTGGGAAAACGTCAACCAGATGTGTCAAAATAGGTGGGACAAAGAGAAGAAAGGGAGACATTTGTATGGTATTCAAAGGAGCGTTAAGGCAACCAGGGTAGAAAGTTGGAACAGGAGAGAGGAAACAGTGCTGACAAGGCTACGGTTGGGCCATAGTGCACTCAATAAGACACTGAAAATGATAGGGAAACACCAGACAGGGATGTGTGAAGGATGGTGGAGAAGAGGAAGTCAGTGGAGCATGTGGTGAATTATAGGGCGCATGAGACTCAGAGAGAGGAAGAATTTGATTGTACATTGAAGGCAATACTGAGCATGGGTGGGAGAGCACAGGTTAGAGTACACAGGGTTAAAGAACACAGGTTTTTTTTATAGGGTATAGTTGAAATGTAGGGATGAGGGTTAATTAGGGTCCGAGCGACTGACGAAGTCAGTCCGAGAGGACCCTATTGAGTTTTTTAGGGTGAAAATTGAGCGCATTTTGGGGTATTTGCGAGCAACGAAAAACGCTCAAATTTGGCACGCTTGTCAGGCATGGTGAAAATAGATGTATGATCAAGGAGTCAAATTTTTGCAATTCATAGTTGCTCTCTAGCGCCCCCCTAACATTTTGACCGGCGAGGCCCAATCACCCAGAATGTCCGATTGACTTGACATTTTTCACACATGTTCACTTACACCTGCTCTACAAAAAAGCCTCTCAGACCCCTAGGGTCCGCCTTAGATTTTCCGCCATTTTGAATTTTGTGAAAAACACATAATTGACTTTCTTAACTACACACTTAGTCCAAATCAACAAAACCTGATATCAATCAAATCATTGAAGCCAGACGACCTAGAATATGTCAACCGTTTTTTTATATCTCATTGTGGTAAGGATCTGTGGCCAAATGAACATCTTAGGGGCGTGTCTTGTTTTTCAATGCTCATAGTGTCAACACTATTGGGACTATTCACTTTGAAACATTTTTCCTAAGTGCGCATGGCATGCCTTAATTTGCAAATGAAATATTGTGCAATTTGAACACTAGGGGGCGCTACAATAATTCGCCGAAGTTGGCCGTTTTTCACTTGTTTTTGTCACTTTTCGCCGTTATACATTTACCGTTATCTCCCACAAAAAATTATCCGATTGACTTCAATCTTCTTTCCAGGATGATCAGAAGGCCTTGAGCTTAATTATTCTGCAAAGAAACGTCGCTTTCACCCACTCTCACTTGTCGTTAAAAATATTCCAATAAAGTCCCACTTTCTGTTTTTTGTTATGCTAGAGACTGTTGCTTTAACTAAACTAATCTTTCCAAAAATAATCATCCTGAACACATTTCCAAGAAAAAACATTCGAAATTGTGATTGAAACAGCAACTAAAAAAATGAAATGACAAGTTGTAGACACTGATATTTTCTAGCTATACGAGTTCTGATCAAATTTTACAGAAACTGGTGGCTCAGTGAGATAAAACAGACGTCTTGAGTGTCGGAGTTCAAATCCAGGCCAGCGAAAATTTTTCCATCATTTTTTTTTAAACCTTTTTTTTTACCTGACGTGGTCTAGACTTCACGTAGAGACACGTGGTGCATGAATATGTTCACATTCTCAAAGCGCCCCCTACTGGCTCAACTGGACTTTTGCTCTAATCTGCCCCAAACGTGTTGTGCTTGTTACATGTCACAGGCCTGAGGAAATCGACAAAGCTTAATTTCAGTCATAGTCAGAGCGCCACCTGCTGGCTCAACTAGACTTGCTCTAATCTGCCCCAAACTCGTCGTGCTTGTTACAAGTCGCGGCCTGAGGATATCGACAAGCTTATTTTCACTTGCTGTCGACAGCGCTGCCTACTGGCGAAAGAATATTGGGGTTACACGACAAACGGTAAAAACGCACGACCGGCTATTTTTATTTTTATTTTGTTTTATTTATTTTCCTTTTCTTTTTGTATATATATATACATATATATATATATATATATATAGTATATATACATACATACATACAGTATATATATATATATATATATATATATACCGCAATATATATATATGTGTGTATATATATATATATATATATACACACATATATATATATATATATATATATATGTATATACTGAATGTATGTATGTATATATATATATATATATATAATATTTAGATTTTTTTTTCTTTCTCTAAATCTTCCTCAATTATGTTTTCATTCAAATAGGAAACGTATTCCTGATGTAAAAATGTACCACGCATCCCCTCCAGGTGTTGAGTCTCTCACAGATTAAAAGAGATTTCTCCTGACGTCAGAGAAAAAACTATTTATATCTAAAGATCAGTTGTTCCTGTTATTTTGTCCACTGGTCTGGAAGTACAGTGTAATATTTATGGAAGATTCAGAGGGAGAATCTGATCTGGATTTTGACACTGGACAAAACCTTTTTAAAACAGCCCTGTAAAATACAAATATAAAGTACATCAAAAATACAACTCACCATTAAGCTGAATTATCGCCATATTATGCAATATGAGAATCACCTGTAGTGGTTTATATCCACACACATTAACAACCTGAAACTCAAACAGCCAAAATTAATTTTATCATTTACTTTTGATCACTTGATCATTTATTTATGATCATTTACTGAATGCAAAAATGTCTTCTGTGATTTATTTATTAGAGCTGAAGTTTTCACACCTATACTACAATATGTGTTGTTTTATATCACAAATGGTTGAGCATTGCATGTGTGCTTCGTATATTCTGTTTATGCCATGAACTGTTATTACTAATGCAATTTTTATCAGAGTTTATTTTCAGGAAGGAGTGAGTTTCAATTCTCAATAATCCAACTGTGTGATTCCCGTGTGACTTAATGTTTCTTTGCTCTTTACTTAAAACACATAGCAAAGTTCTGAGAAGCCAAAGCAACTAACTACCAGGAACTAACCACTTCCTTTCCTCCGAGCCTGCTCATGCTCGCCAGGGGCCATGTTGAAGTTTCACTCAGTCTTTCTCTGTCTGATGGTCATCATGTTCAACCGAGACACGCTGCTCTTCTCTCCATTCAACTGCTAACTGTGTGCCAAGTCTTTGCAGGTACAGTGGACATTTGTGTTTGTTCTGCATGCTAATTCTGTGAATTGAATTATAGATTATATTATATATATATTGATTGGTTGTTTCCTCCAGTGTCAGAGATTGAAGACAGGAATGAACTGGTGTCCAGAGGAGACTCCGTCGTCTTCACCTGCAACATATCTGAGACAAATGGAACGCAACTCACATGGACCAAAGACAGATTTCTTTCTGCGTTTTCGTTCCCAAAGAATATGTCTATTTCAAATTTCACATCTCGCAGACTGAGAATAGACAACAACTTACCTTTAAGGATGATTATTTCTAACGTTCAGCATGACGATGCAGGAACCTACAGATGTTGTTTAATTGCCGAGCGCATTACAAGGACCATTGAGTGGGATTTAAAGGTGTCTGGAGAACCTGAAGGTAGGTAGAGCACAACACAGATATTTATCTCTACATTTCAAAGCTGAAACTGAACTTACCCTCTCTACATACTCACAGCCATAATTGGATTTCTTCTATGTGTAGTCACAGCTGTCTGCCTCTGTAGGTGAGTAATACCCGTTTTAGCTTTCAGAGTTACAAGTAAGAACCATTAATTTCATTCTTACATTGTGTATGTACTTTATTTATAGACTGTAATATGTGCCTGTTCTTATTCTCTGTGGACAATGGCTCTCTGCCGCCCCCTGTGGTCTTTATGTGAACGTAGTGTGCCCGTTACATCATTTTTCTGCCTTCTACATTCACTGAATTGATTTTACACTCTATGATACTGTAAAACGTTTTTCTAGTAAAATAATGAAAAGTTTATTTTGCATCATGGGGGATTTGAAATGAAGTCAATGGATTATTGCAGAAACCCTTTTCACAGCAGCCATTTTGACTCGCCACAGCAGGAAAAGGACACGGTGTAAATAACATTAAGGAGAGCTCGATTCACTCAAGTAAGCCAAGTTAGTGAGTGAACACGCGCAATATACCAGAGCCCTGGAGCTGGCTAACCTAAATGGAATGCAGCCATCAATTAGGTTTCCACCTGTTTTCCATGCTTTTAAGTCAAAATGGCTGCTGTGAAAAGAGTCTATTCTTGTCACCATGACCAAAAAAGATTTGCTCAGTTTGTAGTTATAACTTGAAAGGTTTTTCATTTCATTAAAAAAACCCTTTACAATATTAGCGTTAAACAAACGGAGAGCACTGGTTTGAATCAGGAGCGTTTAGAGAATGCATAATATATTGATTAGCACATTAAAGAGCGGCCTTCCTCTTTGTGTTAATCTCAGCACATGAGTCTGCACGCAAACAGGCTGGAACCTTGACTGTCTGAATGAGATCCATATTTATATCATACTTTCTCATATTTTAGCCATATTTTAGCTACGGATTACATCTCAACAACTGTCGGTCGGTGCGGTGGATTGACGACAAGAAAGGGCAAGAGGGCAGACAGCTGTGGCTTCTTAGCACCACGTGCTGCAGAAGAGAAGGAGACGGAAAGAGGCCGAAGCATGAAGACAGGGGGCGACAAACTCACAGAGGAAAAGAGATCAGGAAATTAGAGAAAGAAAAGGACGAGAGGGAGCAGAGCTACATGTGAGGGATGAGGAGTAGAGGGAGAGAGATGAGACGAAATCAGAGAGTGGAACAGAAAACGAAACATGATGGAAAGAGGTGGGACTGAAAAGAAACTGCCATCTGTTTGTCTCTGTTCAAATCAACTGCAGTACAGTTACTCAGTTAAATAACAAGTCATCATTAACATGCCACAGGTAGAATGTAGACTGTATACTACATTTCAAAGAGAAATGTTGTATGTTTTATTGCGTTTTTTTTATCTGACAGTTTTACTTTCAGATTAAGATTTCACAGAGAAAACATGCATACGTTTTTAAAATACAATGCAATGTTAAAAATGTAACTAACGGATCCCAACCTCTCAGGTTAGCAACTCCTAAGTCTCTAGTGTCTACTTGGGCCACGTTGTCACATGTAAAAAGTACAAAAGATGATTTAAACACAACTTTTTGCATTGGAAAGTTTTTTTTATTTTATTTTGTGCTATACTTCAATAATCATCTCACGGACGCTCAGATTTGGGAAAGGTCTGAAGGACGTTGGGAACCCCTGGACCAAACTATGAATTTAAAGTAGTCCAAATTAGCTGCACCTACAACATACAACATTAAAATGTACATTGATGCATCAATATGAAACAGGGCTCAAATGGTAATTTGATCACAAGAAGTTGATAATCCATTAATTGTTTTCATCCATTACGTTTTTTCAAGTATCTTTGTCTTATTAGACTGTTGGTCGGACAAAACCACATTGCAATGGGTGTTTTTTCATATTTTATGATAGTTTACACATGTTCAAGAACATAATGTCCAAATATCAATTATGAAAATAATAACTACTACTACTAATATTGTTACATGCATGATACACACACAATCACACATCTCACAGAAGTGAGATGAACAAGTTTTTATTTTACTTGTCATACTCAGCTTTTATTTTGGTAGGGTTTTAAATGCATGACATGGAGTATATTGTGGTATTGGTAGCTTTATGGATATCCTTTACTTAAAAGTACCAATCTTAGTATCAACTCTGTCTCGTATAATAATGTATCTGAAACAACTTGAAGCTGCTCTGTGATCTGATCACTGGTCTCATTTTTATTTCGGCATCAAAAAGCTCGACTACGATCCCAAACCAGCACCAGGAAAGCGAGACCCTGAGTTATGCCCAGTTTCATGTTCAGTCGGGAAAAGAGGTCAGAATAACTTTTACTCAAACTATAACATTCTGATGTCTCAAAAAGCATTTCTGCGTATCTGCCCATCCGCTATAACGTGTTTTATTTCCACGTCCTGTCCCTGCAGGTGGCTCCCCTCCAACCCCACAGTTGTGCAGAATAAAGGACGAATCACAAGCACGTGGGTACTTCCAGAGGCTCAGTTCAATATGTGGCCTCATGAGCATGAAGTTCAGTGCAACGCCGAATAGGAAACAAGACAAAACGTCAACTGCATAAAAAAGAAAATTACTAAAGTGTTATACTGAGGTTATTAGTCGAAATTCCTTCAGTCCATCCCATGAGAAGCTTTTCACTAACCTGGTCATTTGATGAGTAATGTTTATGTCAAATAAAAAGAACATGAGGAAAAGGCCTTTTAATGGCTAACTGCCACAAATGATTAAACCTTGTGAAAAAAAGAAGAAATGCAAAACTAGAAATGAAGCAAAAAAAAAAAGGATACATCCATCAAGCAATGGAAGGCAGAGACGAGCTGCCCCTCAAGAACACGCCTTCCTCTCTTAGACAATGTGTCGTTTCACATAATCTGAACAATAAAGAACTGTTGCTCCTTGTTGTTAGGCAGCAATATTTCCTTGTAAGGGGAGAGCGGGTCGGTATGGAGGGCAGTTGGGTCAGGGCCTGTTTGGACATCTGCAGTGGGCTTTTACATGTTTGGCTCTGTTTTATTTTTTTCTCAAAGAAATCTGTGAACTGGTGACATTGTAAATACAAGGTGTTCAAATTTAGACGGCGACATTTTCAATTAAAATGATCTTTTTGTACCCAGAACATGGTGTCACAACTGTACCCGGAGGGGCAGAACTATGGATAAATGCACTTGTTGTACATCGAACTAAATTGTGCCTTTTACTTTTGGGTTTGGGCTCCAAAGATCTCGATGAATCCGTTAGCAGACGCCTGAATCTTATCAGTGAACACATTATTTTCATTATTTAAGGTAATTTGATGTGTCAACCGAGCCCTTTCTCATCTACTTCCCTGTTTCTATGGTCTAGCCATGTCACTGGCGTCAGGGAAGTTGCGGTATGTGAATAAATCGAGAGCACAATCTAAGGAAGTTGACTCTTCACTATAGCTAGAGGGATGCGTCACTTTTTGACTTTTATTAATAATGGACAAAAGCCTTTTGCCTATGATTTATTAAGAAATGTGTCATTTGATTGCATAAATTGTCCGTCACATGCTTTTTCTCTGCGTTCATTGACTATAGCAATACAATATATGTTATTAACCCAAGCTAATGTTTCACTTCAAATGATACACATTACATACATTATTAACTTTATCAGTATGACAATGTGAAATATCATCGGTGTAATAATATATCAAAAAACGACTGACTAATTAAAAAAAGTAAGAATCTGAATTGGTGAAGGTGTTATGTCAAACCTTTCGAATTAATGCCAAAACATATTGAGTCATGTTTTCCATTAAAAAAAAGCCAGTCCTCAGTGAGGGGGTCAAGGAACAAATTTATTATTTGCAGAAAATGTTCTAGAAATTAGTATTTCTTGGTCTCTAAATCATGAGCTGCACAATAGACATAATTGTTTTTTGTATTCATCTATTAATTTGACTCTGTTGGATAAACAACAATTTGGGCACTTCTGCCTAATCCTATTGTCAATTAATTTCTGGATGAGGTGACCTCTTTTATCTATGTTTATGTATTTTGTTCCTGTTCCTCTAGGTGGGTGTACCAGTGGGAGGGGTGGGTTTGTTGTCTGTTTGTATATGTTGACAAAAAGATGAAAATCAATGGAAATATCAGTTAAAGTACATGTTTACTGTGTTATGTACCTGTCAATATTTCCAAATAAAAAATACATTACATTTTTTAAAAGCCAGTCCTGCTCCTTCTCCACCGACTGCATGGCCCAGGGGCATGATGGGAAAAGCCCGGTCGTCTCCAGATCAAAGAGCTGATTGGTTCTTTGATCAAAAAACACCAGGTTTTGTAGAAAATCCTATTTTCTGTGTTTTTGTAATACTTAACACTCGATTGTTTGCTACTCGTCTCATGTTGTGCCCTCTTGCTGTAAGGTGACAGCCATGACACAGCCAACAGCTGTTATTCACTGTCTTTAATCGATTGTCATTGTTATTCTAACTCACTGCGTCCAAAATAACTTCCAAAAAACAACTTACAGCACTAACGATATGCTGATCTTTTCATAGTCACGCGGTCACGATTTTGGTTTTGAATTAGTTTGTTTCCTATTTTATTTTGAATTTTCCTGCCTCTTGTGTCCCGTGTTCACTTCACTTCCTGCCTTTATATATTTCCCCACCTTTTAAATTGTCTGCACAAGTGTCTGTGGTGGTGAATTATTATAAACCGTGTTTGAGAATAGAATTAAGCAAATCGGAGGAAATAGAAGGGCAAGATAGCCACAAGCCACAGAATAACTATTCGATGAGAGGAATTTAGTCTTCCTAAATGATAGAAGTCCGAGATCACTACCCAATATTCTGTCACTTAGATATTCATACATCAGTAACAGACAGAGAGAGGGGTGGAAAATGTGTTTTGGGAAAGCCAACTGAAAGAGATTTAAGGAAGAGAGTGATGGTCATCTGAGTAAGAATAATGATTTCGATTCAATTCAGTTTATTTTGTATAGCCCAATATCACAAATTTGCCTCAGAGGGCTTTACAATCTGTACACATACGACATCCCTGACCTTTGACCTCACATCGGATCAGGAAAAACTCCCCAAAAATAACCTTTCACAGGGAAAAAAGGGAAGAAACCTTCAGGAGAGCAACAGAGGAGGATCCCTCTCCCCGGATGGACAGATGCAATAGATGTCATGTGTTCAGAATGAACAGCATTTACAAAGTTACATAAACACATTACATGAATATGACAATGTATGATGATAGAAACTTTTATTTATATGATAACAGAAAGTAAAAACAAGCAGAAAAGCAGTACCATGGTGGAACAATACTTACAAAGAGGCAATCAGATTATAGAAACAGGATGTTTCAGTTACTGAAAAGAACTCGTGACCTTCAGCACATGATACAGTTCAAAAAGGCTCATAGTGAGAAATATAATAGCAAGAAAAAAGAACAAAAAGAAGAAGAAATGCAAGCCCAGTAGGACTAGTGTGGGGGATGATTAGAAAGATGGGAGGGGACAGAAGAAAGTGGAGTTCTATTGTGCTAACAACTGGAAAAGAGGTGACTTATGAAGAGACAGCTGAGGCATTGGTTATTACTTTTGAAAATCATACACGGCACTGAAGAAGGAATACGAACTAGAGAGGAAACAATGTTCAAACATAGGGAGGCCTTGAGGAAGAAGGAGAATACTGAAGATGAATTGAAATAGTTAAAAAAATTGCAGTTGCTAAAGCTGGAATGACTGCCCCAGGAAAGGATTATATTATGGTAAAGCATTTTAGTGGAGATGGGCTGAATAAGTTTCTAACATTGTATAAATAAATGTGGGAGGAAGGTAGCATTCCAGCAAGGTGCAGGAGGCCGTTATAGTCCCTATAAGGAAGCCAGGGAAAGATGCAAGTAACCCATCAAATTATAGGCCAATTGCCCTAACATCACATACATGCAAATGTATGGAACAAATGGTAAACAAAAGATTACATGGAAAGACTACATTCATAATGTTAGTTATGAGTGTAAATAAGTTCCAAATGTAATGAGCCGTCTGGTAGACTGTAGAGCAGACATTTGCATTGCTGTAATTAAATCCTGGATAGGAGAAGCAACAGCAAGAAGCTCAGGAGTTTCTCACCTCGAGCTTTGCACAACTGTCATTTGGCCGGTAACTCCTGTGTGGTTGCTTAAGGAACGAGAGGTGGACAGGGAGTTGCTGCAAATTAAGGTAAGATATAAAAATATTGATTTAGTGGGTGAGTTCTATGAGGATACGGATCCAAAAATACTCAGAGCATGAGCACGGTTTTACCGATGGATCACATGACCCATCTACAGACAGCACAGGCTCTGCGGTTGCAGTTCCATAGTCACAAATTGAAATGTGTAAACGCACTTTGAATTTCTTTGCCGTGTGTACAGTTGCATTTCATGCACTTGTTTTGGCCCTACAGTGAGTTCACCAACACAGACCAGGCAACATCTTTATGTGCATGTCTGCACTTGCTAGTCTGAAGGCTGGTGTTCAATACTCAACAAGATATGTTATTTAAAATAATGTAAATTCAATCAAGATCAAGGCACTGGAGTTATATGTATGTGCATACCGGCACATATACAGTAGGTATACAGGAGGAAACAGGAGAGAAGAGGTTACAATATCAGGATTATATATATATATATATATACTGTATGTTGTTTGTTTTGTTTAATTTTTATTTCTTAATTTTAAATAATGGAAGTACCAGACAAGACAAGTTGGCGGTAATGCACCAAACCTAAAACATCACCAATCCCTGAAATCCCAATCCCTAGAAATGGGAGAAATGCCGATAGATCTAAGGAGAATACAACTAATGGCAACCTACTGGGCTAATTTGCAGGGACACAATGATTCTCACCCTGCAAAAGGAATGTTGCAGGTGGTCGGGGAGAATGGGAGGAGCCAGAAAGATAACTTTGGATTGGGTAGGTAATGGCATTGCGAGGGAGTTTAACCTTTTAAACCCCAAGCTATTTTCTAGGTTTCTGTAAAGACAGCAAAAGTTAAATTTCCAGGTTTGCCTAGAAAAAAACACTTTCAGGATGATTATCTCTTGGAAGGATGCACAGAAACAGCAGAGCACATCAGAGATCATAGCACAATATGTAACCAGTCTCTCTGCAAAGTTTGACTTTGTTTCAAGTTTGTGGTAAGGATCTGTGGCCAAATGAACATCTTAGGGGCGTGTCTTGTTTTTCAATGCTCCTAGTGTCAACACTATTGGGACTAATCACTTTGAAACATTTTTCCTAAGTGCGCATGGCATGCCTTAATTTGCAAATGAAATATTGTGCAATTTGGAAAACTAGGGGGCGCTCCAATAATTTGCCGAAGTTGGCCGTTTTTCACTCGTTTTTGGCACTTTTCGCCGTTATACATTTACCGTTATCTCCCACAAAAATTATCCGATCGACTTCAATCTTCTTTCCAGGATGATCAGAAGGCCTTGAGCTTAATTATTCTGCAAAGAAACGTCGCTTTCACCCACTCTCACTTGTCGTTAAAAATATTCCAATAAAGTCCCACTTTCTGTTTTTTGTTATGCTAGAGACTGTTGCTTTAACTAAACTAATCTTTCCAAAAATAATCATCCTGAACACATTTCCAAGAAAAAAACATTCGAAATTGTCATTGAAACAGCAACTAAAAAAAAATGAAATGACAAGTTTTAGACACTAATATTTTCTAGCTATACGAGTTTCGATCACATTTTTTCATCACTTTTTTTTTTTTAAATATATATATGTATATATATGTATATATATGTATGTATAGGGGTGGTTTTGTTTCTGGGGCTTACTGTCTGATCCATACTCCGGAGCAGAAGGTGGCGGTAATGCACCAAATATAGGGTGCAAAAAAACAAGAAGAAGAATAAGGGTGCTTGAAAAAGAAAAGTCTATGGATGGATCCGGTAAATTCTGCGTCTACCTTATCTTTAAACCATGGATAATGTATTTCTTCAGGAGCGCCGCGCTGACTTTATTGGTGGCTGCCTTCCTGAGCACCGATGGAGAAGGTAGGTGGGCGAGGCGAAATGCTTTAATTTTTTTTTTAAACAACTGAGTCATCGCTACAAATAGTTTATTTAATGACACACACGAAGCACACGAATAGACACGCCAACAAATACAATGGACACATACAAATCCCAGAGATGAAGACAGATGTTTTTTATGAAATGTGCTCAAAGCGATCAGAATAACGGGCTTTTTTTTTTTTTTTTTTTTTTTTTTTTTTTTTTTTTATCAGATCAAAAGGTATTAGTTTTAAAAATAGGCGTTGTGAACGTTTCATTTGTGTTGTGGAAAATGCAAAAGATCAACATTAGGGTGAGCTTAAAACATAGTGTTCACGTCACGTGACCTATGTTGAGGCATTAACCGGTGTTTAACAAATAAGACATTGCCTCTTAACTCTTATTGTTTAACCGTGTTCATGACCAATTATATATTTACTGTTCACGCAATTCAAAACATACCCCAATACACACACACAGACACACACACACACACCTGTGATGCTTGACTGCCTGCAGGTTCCCCATGGCTCCAGCCACAGAGCTCTGAACACCTTGAATCTTAAATAGATAATATATAAGATATATAATATATCAACAATGTCCATCACAGTAATGCCGGACTATTCACAAAACCTGTGGGAATAATAAGAATAAAACGGTGAAAAACAGCCCAAACTACTTGTGTTTATTGTAGCCTACACTCTGAACTACAGTGTAATATATAGTTATATCATACTATTTATATTTGCTCTCTTCCCGCTTTGTATTGCAACAGCTGCACAGCTTGTGTTTTTGCCTGGTTAAGCTTGTTAAACTGGCCCACTCTGCTCAGGACCGGTGTGAATGCTACCATCCATGTGTTTGTGCATCTTAACTTGGGATCCGATTGTCTGATGAGTTTTATGCTTCTTGCAGTTCCCCCGGGGATTGGAAAAAACATGACCCTGGTGCAAGGAGGGACGGCTGTCTTACCGTGCAAACTCATTGACACTAAGGAGTACGTCAGCCAGATATCATGGAGGAAGGAACCTCAGAGCGTAAATTTTTTCACAATCTTGGAGAAGACTGGACCAAAATTCATCAACGAACAAGATAAACGATTTAAATTTGTTGGGAACTTTAGTGACAACAATGGATCTCTACAGTTATCCAACATCATGTTGAAAGATGAAGGCACCTACACGTGCATCATCACGTTGTTCCCCAGCGGAAATCTCAAGATGGCGACCCTTCTGAACGTGCTCGGTATAATGTGTTGTATTACAAATATGAGAGAGAGAGAGAGAGAGAACCTTAATCTTAATGCGTGCATGTTGACTTCTCTTTTTTACTGTTACTCTTCTAGTGCCTCCGGTCACAAGCCTGAAAGATGATCGTCCCACTGTGGGCGATGAAGTGGTTTCCCTCGTCACTTGCATGGCTGCTGGTTCCAAGCCCCGCGCAAAGGTACAATGGCTGACTGGCACTTTGGGAGAAACCGTGAGTCAAACAATCAACGTCACCGAGCATGCCGACGGTACGACGACCACAGTCAGCTCGCTGTTTGGAGTACCGACCAGAGAAATCGACCGCCGCTTGGTCAAGTGTGTCGTCACCAACGCAGCCATGTCGAAAGAAGAAAGCCTGCCCTTCACCATACAGATCTACTGTGAGTGTAAAAGCCATTTTGTTTGTTTGTGTTTTGTTGGACCTCCCACAACTAGGGGGCGTAGGACGGCGTCTGTCAATTACGACAGACCAATATAATCAGGAGGAACACTAAGGCCAGGTGTTGCTTGACTGGCAGGAGCACACAGTTTTTGACCATATGAGTCTAAACAGTGTCCGGCATAAGAGTGGTTTGATTACTTTAATTTTTTGGTTCAAGTGGAAAAGTTGTACAATAGTGTAAATAAATAACCTTTCGAATTCAAACCCTGGACATTGCATCTAGTTATTACACTCGTCCAACTTACCTGGAAGCAACCATAGTGGACTTATGTTGATGGGCAACGGGGTCACTACAGTGAGTATTCAAAAACTGTATCACTTACTCATGTAGTTGATCGTTCTCGTTCATTTCATCAGTCGATTTTAAGAATAGTTTCAGTTATTAAATTGCTTGAATTAATTGTTTGAAAACAGTGGATAAAGACAATGTTTGCGTGTCTTTATCCACACGTGTTCTCAGTAGTTTAGACTGACTGGTCCTCCGCTGTGGCTGAAGGTGCTCAAAGCCATGCTCGGGATGGGTAGAGACTAGGGCAGGTTCATTCACCAATACGTCTTGAACAAGAATATAATAGACACATATGTACTGTCATTATTCAGGTAAAAGGCAATATCGCTAAGGCAGTAATAGCAGTAGAAAAATGAAAAGCACTAGTTCAATTAAAGTTAAGGACTTGGAAGGCTTTGTGGCTGTAATATATAGTGTGTACAACACATCTGTAAACTCTTAGGGTTAATCAACAGTTTGAGCTTCCTTGTGACACCCCTGCTGTTATGACCTCTCCCATAGTCTCATGGGGGAGTGACTCTGCAATACTGTTTCTTCATGTTTCTAAGCAAGGTCAGAAAGACAAGGGTGAAGACAAAGATGAGGACATAATGGAGACAGAGGGCACTGTCATGCCAGGAAGTGACAGGTGATTGATCCAGAGAAGTAGTCGCTAGTTCTCTTACTGGCGAGCAGGACGTTCCACGGGGTTGGGCTTCAGTCCTGGAATGTTTGGCTTGTGGGTTAGGATGCAGTCGTCAGTCTCCTAAAGAGCATTTTACACAATAGAAGGCCGAAGTTATACTCGGAAGTCCATAAACTAGTTTTCCAACTGCATCACATGAGCTTCCCTCAGCTGACTTAAGTGCGTAACTCGAGTCACATCGTCACATGTGACTGGTTGCGTCTTGGACATCCATTTGTCCATTATATTTAATAATAGTAATAGTTCATGGATATTTGAGTTAACCCCATCTCTTCTTCACATAACCAAAGCTCCACACTTTATTCTGAAAGCTAATAAGTGGTTTTGAGTTTAGATTATTTTGTTGCATACAATCTCTATGAAAACAGTTAACACTGACCAAACAAGCATAAAGACAGTATTGTATTAAAGGAATAACAAAAAACTACTAGCAGTTATCAAGCTCCTCTTCTATGGAACCAGCTTCCACTTTCAGTCCGGGGGGCAGACAGTCACCTCATTTAAGAATAGACTTAAGACTTTCCTCTTTAATAGCGCTTATAGTTGGGGCTGGCTCGTTTGCCCTGGTCCAGCCCATAGATAAATAGTACACGCAAAAACATTTCCATTGCAAATGTACACAGCTGCCTTCTTGTTCAGCACAATGGAGCCTTAGTTTTGGCGTTTTGCTCCACCTGCCTTCCGGGGCCGTCTGAACTCCTGTTACTGGTGGAAGTCCCCCTCCATCACCCACAACAAACAAATTTTTCCACCCAACGTTTGAATGAGATCATGGAAAGCTGAGCCAACCTTATCTGCAGGCTTCGCCATGAAAGAATCCTGTATTCTGTTACAATAGTCTATTGAGAGTCATTGAAGGGTTGCTATGTGATGTATCACCTTGACCTACATTTACCCACTCTGTCATAGTGTTGAGAAACAGATGCCTCTTAAAGTCAGACACCAGTAATATGTATAATGCAGCTAATTGAGGAGCTCTTACCAGCTTTAATATTGAGGGTTTTCTCACTTACAGCAATAAAACGCCTCATTCTCTCTCCCTTTTCTCTCGCAGTCCCACCCGTTGAAGTGACCATCAGCAAAGGTTCGGAGGGTTCATTTGAATGTGTGACTGAAGCCAACCCAAATGCAAGCATTACCTGGACCAGGTACAGTAGCTTGAATGAACCGGTTTCAGTGGAAACCCTAAACAAACAATATTTATCTTTTTCAAACATTGTTTGGTTTGTTTTTCCTCCAGAGGTGACAGGGTTGCTCCGTTGTTTTTATAATTATGGCTGATGAATTACTTGAAATTCTAGAGACGCAGAACCAAAAAAAAAAACGGTTTAAATACATTTACATTTTCAGTTTAGTGCCCTTCAGCACAGGCTGGGTTGCCTTTTTTATGAGCTTTTATTTACTTCGACTGGAGGCGTTGCTATAGAAACAATGTGCATAAAACTACAACGGGAAGCATGGACTGCAACCCGACTTTAATAGAATATTAGATGTTAGATGTCTTGAGAATTCTCCATGACGCCGGAGTCTTCACACGGGTCCATTCAGTCATCCGTGGGCTGCACCTCGAAGAAGACATACAGTAAGATCCAAGCAAAACAATAACAGGACATATACATTATATTTAGTTTTTAATGTCAAGAGTGAACTTGGAACCTCTGCTTTTGGGACAAAAATGTACAAGAAGTTCTTAATGGGCGAACTCCATCTGCCAATGAAGACCATGTGGTGAGAATACGAAATGACAATTAGCCACACTTTATTGTTCATTATTAGTCTGCTCTTCACATTTGCACCATCTCCTCCTACCAATGCAGCCTGTGAGGTTGGAAAATACAATCATCAATTGAAGAAAATGGTTCAACATTTTTGAAACATATTCCTCTCATACAGTAGCTATCTGTTAAACATGAAACTACAGCCATCTGAAAAACAGGAAACAGGTCTGCTTAATAGTCCAGCACAAAACCCCCTGTTATACAGCACAACTACATGTGTACACTATTTTCAGATTAAACAAACAAGATATGACGTGTTAAGTGGCGAGCTTTTGAGGGGCTGGTAGGCTGCAGGGAAACCACATCAAGGTCTCAGTCAGAAAAAAAAAAAAACATTTAGAGGTAATAATTCAAATTAATTCAACTTTTAGCACATCTCAACATTCTTCTGACTTCTGGTTGTAAGTCTTTATTTAGCTGTCTGCTGAGCCTCGTTTGTCTTTTTCAGACTCAACCAGTCGAAGCCTCAGTCTGCTGTTAAAGTAGACGGTGCAACGCTACAGTTTCCGAGCATGACCTCTGACCTGAATGGCCTCTACCAGTGTGAAGCATCTAACCTATATGGAAGAAAACACAACTACGTCTATGTGCATGTGACTGGTGAGGTCAGGTTTGATTTGATGTGCGTTTTAGTCAAATGTGTGAGTGTCTTCTTTGCATTTGTTTTTTCCTGTTCTGTGTTCGAGTCTGTTGTGGATGTTGTTTTGAGTCTGTTATTTTTTTGTTACTCCCAATTTAATTGATGAAGGTAGGTAAACCTATCGGCTCCTTTGGAGAAGCTCAGACACCCAACGCCTGGAGTTGAATCCCAACCAGGACAGAATTTAATGTTTCGCATTTGGCTAATGTCTTTGGAGCCGTCCAGAAGCGGAAAAAAAGAAAAAAGCAGCTTGAGCCCGCTGACCCAGACAATTTGAAGGAAACGCTGCCCACTCTCCACCCAAAGCACCACAGGAAATGATTCATATCTACGAATAAAACTACATTAAGGTTAAAGCGTGTCCTGATGTGTCCTCCCAAATTAGTTAAGAGAATAAAACGTACTAAATCGATACATATGTACATGATAATTACACTTTTTGTTAATGTTTGGTAAAATGTCGAAGCATTTAAAAGAATGCATTACAATGTGTAGGTATTGTAAGATTCGTGTTCAAAGCTCCGGGTCCCGTGGCCGCAGGAAATTCAGGATTCGAGTTAAAGTTTAACAATATTTAATGGCAAAGATAATACTCATGTAGCGTTCACGATCGTGGGGCCAGAAAGGAGGAACTCTCCACAGACGGAGTGCAGCTCCCAGGGAGCCACAGACCGGGGCTGTCTCGAGTCTCCAGACCAGTAGAACCATGTCCCCAGAACAAATGCTCGGTCGTTAGTATGGTCATGCAAATGAATTCACACCTAAAGGTTAGTTCCATTGGTCAGTTCAAAGGATGCCGCAGTTCTACTCGCTACGCCAATTAGTAAACAGGCGAGGTCAAAGCTCTCACTTCCGGTCAAGGACAGGAAGTTCCCCTTCACAATAAAACCCTATTATCCTGCCTTCCGAATAAAAGCAACACATTAGGTTTCAATCGGCATCCATTTTAACTATTGTCTAAACAATAAAACATTCATTCATTCCCATGCATCATACAGTTAATCATTACATTTGTCATTAAAACAGAATAATAAAACAGTGATCCTCTCTTATGTTTCATAATACATTCCTCCAGAATATTCCTCATAATATCCCAAATTAATTATCATATCTTTCTTTATGTATTAATTTAAAACATAAACTTCTCTTATCTACATGTGCAAATATATATAAAATCCACTACAACCTAACAGTATACATACTATCATCTTCTTACGTCCACTATAGAAATTTAAAGCTGGACATTGGATCAATCATTGATGAGTAACTCACGAATCACAGCGACCGGCTGTTCCTCATTAAAGCAGCCCGAAACTTGCAGTAACCAGGTATTTGTAAAGGAGCTGAGACTCCACTGGTTTGTCAAAATCTTGATAGGATAAGCTAGATTTAATAATAATTCATTTAATTTATATAGCGCTTTTTAAGGTACTCAAAGAAACTTTACTTGTTACATTCATACACCGTAGACACAGCTACGGGGAGCAATGCAGGGTTAAGTGTCTTGAAGGACACATCGACTAGGGTGGGGATTGAACTGCCAACCTCCTGATTGATAGAAGGACCTAATAACCACTGACCCACAGTCGCCCTAGTCTGTATTAGTCAATATTGCGATATACCTGATTCAATGTCAATGTATAACCATTTTTTTCTTGTTACTGTATTCTTCTTGTTTGTGTCTCCCTGCAGAATGCTGCCAAACATATTGCATCTTATTTTGGCTTCTCCTTCTCACGGTTACCTTTGGAGTCGTTGCATTGTTGTACTTGTATAAAACCAAGAGATGTCTATGGTACAGAGTACAGTAGTACTTCACACACTTAAGTATAATATACAGTACAACTGCTGAGTATATAAACATACATTTGATATATTAAGGACATCTTTTCTTGCCTGTTGATTGGGTACAGGACAGGAGAGGACCCACGTGGAGAGAGGTCGATTGTCTCAACAACTTCCAGCATGCCTGAACGTTGTCAAAGAGTAAAAGAAGCAAAGGAGCAACTTCAGGCTGAGGTAGAAGAAACATTTCTAATATTCAATTTGTTAAAGTGTTTTTTGTTCACTGTATTACAGCTGGGAATTCTTTCCGTTTCGTGCCTTAAATGTGTAAAAACTCTTTGCGGACTCATTTTGGAATTAAGTGCATTATTTTAATCCTGTGTCTCAAATTGTCTGCCATAGGTACCTCTTTGATATGCGTGGAAGCAAAAAAACTCGAAGACGGTTTGCAGGGAGTGGCTTTAACTGTTTGTCGCTGCGTTGCCATTAACTGGCACGGTTCATGTTTTCCCACCAACAACATTAATTTATGATGATAACAAGGGGACTACGAAGCATGTTTTCATGCACACAAGAAACTAGCTGACTGACCAAGAAATGATTCATGAGAAAACCTGAGAGTATTGGACAAAGAACATGCGCAAAATAGACAAAACACCGATCAACTAAGCACTCTTTTTTTATGATTTATTTATATTTATTTTATTTCGGTACTGAAGTGTTTTTTTTTTTTTTTTTTTTTTTTTTTTTTTAAATGGCGAAGATCTCTCTGCCACCATATAATATAGTATAAAATTGAAAGTACAGTTTGTATAATGATGTTGTCTTTGAATGTAAACGTCATGATGGGTCTGTAAGTTATCTCGAAATGGTGAGAAATGACCCACCTTGTTAAACAATTGGGAGAAATAACCTTTTCGCTTATATTACTGTCTCCTGGAGGAGCCTGCTGCTTTTGGTTGTTTTATTAGATATTGTTAGAGATTTGTCTTTGACTCATATTCACGTGCATCGTAGCCGTGTGTGAGGTGAGCTTACATATCTGAGACGAGCTATGGTGTCGGTCTAAATGTCGTGTTTCCACATGATACTTTAAGATTTAAGTCCATAATCATCATTCATCAAGTCATTCCATTATCAGCTTCCCATTACATTTTCTCATGAATAATTTCCTGAACCTCTTGCCATTATTGGCAGTATGGGACAAGTGGATGTAGTCACCCTGACATCACCCATTGGTTTGAGCGCTGCGGTTTTGAAACCTCTACTTCTGCATTTTGTCTGTCGACATCTTGTTTTGGTACAGTCCATCAGTCCGTCACTGAGGAAGACTTTGTTAGGCAGCTAAAATGTTACTGCTGGCAGATAAATCTTTCCTTGAATCCTTTACGGATAGTTACTACTCTGTTACTCTGTACTTAATGCTAATGAAAGTATGCTAATGCTACATGTTACAATGTTAATATGCTGCTGTTGTGGAACTTTACCCTATTTATTTTACTAGAAGAAATATTAGGGGGGATTATTTTGTTGTGTGTGTGTGTGTGTGCGTAGTAGTAGCTTTTGGGCAACATGTTGCCATTTTCGTTAGTTTATGGCGAACATTTCTTTCTTTAAAGGGAAAATTCTGCAACTTTTTTTTTTTGTGGATATCCAATTTGTGTTAATTTTAAATGTAGTCCCTTGAAGCAATACATTCCTCGGTGCGTGCTATATTAACCAAGGAAGCTACCTGTACCAGAAAATGCATTGCGCACAAGATTGAAGAGCCGAGTTGTGCCTATATTTTTGCAGGTAATAAAAACATGGATGCTGCTTAGTCCGAACCAGCGTGAACCACCCAACTCTTTTCATATTGTCCATATTGTCAACAGTGACACTCCTTCCCATATGTGCCTTTTTGGATGGCCCTGCAGCATTTCTCCGACGATAAACGGCTAGAATAAAGAAGGTTGAATATCTGGAAATGTATCCTTAGCATCCTCTGTACTTTGGGATGCCTGTTCAACTGTCGGAAATATAACTAGCGATATAAACCTAAAGAGAAGGACGTTCTATTGATTGTTTTTTTCACAGCAGGTTTAGAGGATAGCGCCCCATGGTGGCTACACAGAAGTACACGCGGAAGTTTGTAGTTATTAATTCCTCACGCTTTGCCACTAGCATCTAGGAAGTAGAACATATTTTGGAGCACGGGAAGTCGGCTATCTCAATATGTTGTACTGAGGAACTTATTAGTTCAATCGACATTTACCATCAACGCTGATTGGACATCCCCATAAACAGTTGCGAATCTCTTTTTTTTTACTGTTGTAGTTGGTGCATTGTTTCCCACACTAATGTAAAATGCTTTGTTTTCTCAGTTTGCTTTTTTACTAGTGAGGTGCAGCTTGTTCATTCTTTGCTTTGCGCTGTAATAAACGCTAAATAAACATTAAAGAAGCCTTGACTATTTCTATAGTTGCAGTGTGTACACATACATACAATGTTGTTAAGTTAAACAGTTCCAGCACAGTACACACACCGTTATCAGGATGTCGCAGTAAAAACAAAGCAGTAGAACAGACGACAGTGTTACGACCGTGTGGATGGACGTCACAAGGCCAGTCCCATGGAAACGAAAACATGCCATGTGGTGACAGGAAATAATGACTTTACTTAGCTCTTACTCTGTGTGAGTCTTGTGAATCTGACTTATTGAAAAATATAATTTATACACAGTTGAGTTTTGATTTATTTTTGTTAAGGCTTGTGAGCAGAGCGATGCAACGTGCACAGTGATTTAAAAAAAATACATTAATTACACAACCTATTAAAAGATAGATGCAGGTTTTTTCAAGTTTGTCTTAATACAATACTCCCATACCCATGCATACATTGAAAGACTTAACTGTAGTCACTACACTTTGAACACTTCTATCTTGATTTTAATTCCTTTATTGTCTACACCATAATTTCTACCACGTTTACTTGCTAGCAGTCTTCCTCTTTTCTTTTTTTTCTTGGCACATTGCAACCAGCACCTGTCAAACAGCTGAACATCGGAAAAGTGTGTCTTCGTGGGTGGATCCATTTTGGAGCTGCGCCCATACTTATAAATACACCCTGAGTCATGGAATTTTAAATCATCTGTCTCTTGTGAGTGCAATACCACTTGACTGGATGTTAGCTGGTCCCAAGTTCTCTCCATCTTTGTTGCATCTTTATCAGTAATCTTGTCAGTATAGTTTCCGTTGTTTGTATTCACAGATGGACTGAATGAGTTCAGCATTTCAAATTTGAATGACTGACTTTGAACACAAACATAGCCCTTTTCCCTTTTGGTTATATCCTAAACCAGTAATCCTATAATCTTATAACTACTTACATTTACCCCCCCCCCCCCCCCCCCCCCCCCCCCATCATTGTTGCGTCACTTTAATCAAAGGGCCATATCCCACACTAAATGGAATTCATATGGTTATTTTTAGTCCATAATCTGTGACAATATACACCATAAAGTGCTATATTTCAATGCACCATTCAGTATTGTTGTGGAAGAAGCTGCCAGGGTTTAGTTGTCCAGCGGTTACTTCTCTATTACTCAAATCCATACAGATAAGTCTCACGCTACTCTAGTTCCCCTCAGCTCTGCAGGTGATTGTCATCAAAAAAGAAATATGGATTTCTGTGAAACAAATAACTTTACGAGGTTATAACATTTCAGATTGTTCTGTTGCCCCCTTCGTCACATACAGTTAACTTGTATGTAAAGATAATATACATATCACACAAAGGCAGGAAGTGAAGTGACCTGAAATGAGAGGAGTGGTAAGTAACACAAAACAAAAAGAAAGTCAACACAGGACACAAGAGGCAGATAGCTAAATAAAATAAAACTGAAAACAAAATAAACCAATGTATTGCTTACATGTAGCTCACCATGAAGTGTACTGTTCTATAGACCTCCTGAGTGTGAGAGGCCTTGTATCACATTTTTTTTCTTTTTCATATTTAAATATTTTTTTTTTTAAATCCAACGGGAAATTATTTCAAGTACAATCCTAAAATGTAATGTGTAATGGACTTTGCAACTTTATCTTGGCAGAAACTGTACACCTTGAAAAATGCAACGTGAGCATTTGAATTTGAGATATCATCATGTCAGCTCATAATAAATGAAAATGACATGACAGTTTAGATTTTCTTTTAGACAGTGGCAGCTTGCTCTCAAGGTTGTTTTGTGTCTGTCATTCATCACGAGCCGAGAACATTTCATAACAGCTGAAATGCACCGGTTCTGACTGGCTTATCTTAAGCAGGTGTGGCCGACTAGTCATCCCGAGTCCAAACAGCTGCACAGCCGGATCACAACATGCACAAGCAGACACACCAAAGTGTGCAATATGCACATAATTGCTATGGATGCACATTTACTCAACTCACCCACAACCCCCTTAAAAGTCTGGCTTGTGTCTTTGTTGTGGAAACTCAACGCATGTATTTCTAATGAGTCACTGATGACAGACCATAATCATACTCTTTGTAGGGTTACTGTGCCCTCTAAACTATAATCAGTGCATCCTTGAAATTCCCTCTTGACATTCAGAGATATTGTGAGATAGATGTTACAGACAGACAGACGTACAACCGTAAAACAAAAAAAGACTAAAGTAATGAAAGAGATTGAAAGTAACTTGGACACAGGATGTGAAAAATCCTAGTTTTAGATTTGTTGCTAGTCCAGAAAAGATGATTAATAAGAAATCTGACTTTTTACACATGTACTTCCAATGCTCCCTTCCCTTTTGTTGTCCCTTTCCATTTTGGATATGCTTGATCAGCGAGTCCCGTGTTTTTAATGGTGAGGCTGATTGTTGCCAAGTTGTTGACGAACATCAATTTACAGATAGTTTTCATACACATCTTCTTCTTTCTCTTGCTGTTAAGAAAGAAAAAAAAGGAAAGAACCCAAATAAAAAAATGTCCACTTTGGCTTTCAGTATAACTGTAGCTCAGGTTGATCTCAGTATCTCTGCAGAACATATTGTTGTAAGATTTCACTGTGAACCTCTCAAATGACAAGCTGATGATTATTATATTTACCATTTCTGCAGTGGGAGAGTGATCCCTGAAAGAGAGTGACATTTTTGTTATACTCAAGCAGTATGATGCCACCAGCCATGCGTCTTCATGAGCATAGAATCACGGGTTAAAGTATGACTGGATACAACTTACTCTGCAGGTTGTTTGCGGACTCTATGCAGAATGATCAACGTTAATATAAAGACCAGGAAACACGCACAAGGAACAACAGATGCCACGACGATCACGAGCATGTTTCCAGCTTTCTTGCTCTCTGGGGCAAAAAACAACAACAACAAAAACAGAAATAAACTCACCATAAGTGTAATATGCAGTTAAATTAACCTCAACGTCATCTAAAGATGTTGCATATGTGAGATCATTGTTTCATAAAGGAAGTTGAGGTAATGCACGCCTCTCAAAATTCTCCAAACTGTGTGTGCCATGATGTAGTTATACAACAGTGTCCAAGCTCGAGACTTTGAGAAGGTATTTGTTCCACCAACATTATGCATGAGCTAAACACAACTGTGAGGTTTCAGGGAAGGAAGTAATAATGGTGTGGCCATCTGTCTTTACTCTGTAGATTATCCAGCGTGTGTGTTGTTCATGCAGGTATCATAAACAGTATCACGGTAACAGATGGCTCAGTTCTCTTTCATAACCTCACATTCATCTCTGTTCCTTTTTCCTTGGCACAGGGATTACTTGTGTTTCATCCAATTTATTTCAGGACTAATTAGCTCACCTTTAATTGTGAGCTCCCACTTCAGTTCCTGAGTACTTTGGTCCGTGTTGATCTCACAGGTGTAATTTCCTGTATGAGACTTCTGGACACTCTCAATGACCAGTGTGTCCGGTTGGCTTTCCGCCACGTGTATGTGCAGGCGGTGAGCTTCGCCACTGTTGTATAAGGGCACACCTGGCCTGAAGCTGAACAGGGAGACCTCGTTCATTTTCCATGTCAGCTGAACGAGCGTGCCGTTTGACTCGTTCTTACAGTGCAGGATCACTCTACTGCTGAGCAGCTCTGAGATGGTGTTTCCTTCTGTGTTGTAAACATACATTTTAAATGAAGTGTTCACTGTAACCACGTTGACACCATTTCACTTCTTACTACAGTTGACGCAATAGTTTTTAGGAAAAATGTTTCTTTGTTTTCCCGCTGAGATTTAGATGAGAAGATCGATGCCTCACTCTCATATTATGTGTTAAATATGAAGCTACAGCCAGCACGCGCTTAGCTTAGCTTAGCGTTAGGACAGGAAACGGGGTTAACTGCTAGCATAACTCTGTCTGAAGGTGACTGAATCAAAGCACTCCTTAAACTCACATCCTGATTGTTTTAAGAAATAAATAAATAAAAAAGGAAGCTTCACGTTTACTGTCAAATCTTCTCATCTAACTCTCTGCAAGAAAGAAAAATAAACTTATTCCCTAAATTATCGAACTATAACCTCATATTTATTGTCAGAGGAAGAATAATTTTACCTGCTGGTGAAACAATCCAGAACATGCAACATATCACAAGAAACATCCAGTTGATGCCCAAATAATTACGAAAAGCATCCATCCCACCTAGACACAAAGATAATTATATTGTTAACGTCATGTTTATCTGCATGGGTATACAATGTGGTACATTCAGAAAAGATTATTTTAATGTAAACATGGTATTGATAATTGGTATTTTGCCTAATATTACATTTTGTATATTGTTTAACCAGATCCTTTCCAAACCCAGATACAGTTTGATAAATATAGTAACTACACTTACTTACTGGTAGTGAGTACCTGCATCTGTTGTTTTGTTGCACTCTAAGTTCCTTAAGTCTAAACTACAGCTTTCATTTAATGTTACTAAGGTACCAAAAAGCTGTAAAAGCAAATATGCAAGTATGCACATGACACTAGTGTAGATGGCACGTATGTGAAGTGTGAAGATTAAACCTGGCCAGCTCTCCCACACAGTCTCAACAATTGTTTCCATACAGGAAGTGATTCATGCGATGATGCTCTGTGGCCATATGAGTATTGTGCAATTTTTAAATGTGTCAATGAGGATGCAGAGCGTGTCGTGAGCTTTTGATCAATATCTTTGTTGAATACAGTATATTGCAGAAATGTAACTCACCATGTATTGCACTGCTCTGCATGACCCCCTGATTGTGAGAGGCCTAGGATTAAATTGCACAGTATATTTTTATTTTTCAGGTTTTAAAGTGCACCAAAAAAAACACTGACAACTGATTCCAAGTATAATTCTGAAATGTCATGTAAAATAGCCTTTGCATCTTCATTTAAGAAGAAACTGTCGGACTCAGATTTGCAATCGAGGGGCGTCAGAAAAATAGAAATCCCCCCACGGATGTGGTGGGATGGGGGCGGGGGCAAAAGGCAGATGGAATAAATAGCAGACAAACCCACTTCCATAAGTATATTGCAACAGCTGCACTCAGTGGGCCTGATGGCAATCCTTGTTTACCACAAATCCTTAAAACTTAAAGCATGTCTTTCAAATGAGTCACTGATGACAGTCTTACTGTGTCCGATGGCATTCGACTCACATGAAATGTACTTTAGAGCCATTAAAAATATATATATATATGTCCCTCACTTTTTAAAATCCTGTCTAGCTGCAAACAAAAATCCTGCTGAGATAATATGGGAATTGAGAAGAAAGTTGCCTTCAGTTGTGACGTCACGCCCACAGCAAGCAGCTTGGAGCAGCTGTATATGCTGAGGAGGAAGCACTTAAACTCAGAGCTCCTTGAAACACACACAAACAAGATTATTATCAGGTATAAAGTCTAAATGAGACGTATCTTAAGTATGATTAGTGCATTAACAATAATACAGAGGTTTATATTATTCTTGATTACGAACATGTGTGCGGATGAATAATTTCTGCCACGTGTGTCTACCACTTGCTATTTGAGGCGGGTTTAGTGCGCACGCACCACGTGTGCACCACGCCCAAAGAAAAGCAACAGCTTTGTTACAGCTTTGCCTCGTTCTCTTATCAAATGTGTTCAGACATACTTTAGTGTCCCGTTTATGTGTAAAAGTAGATGGCTTGCTGCTGCCAGTTCTTGGTTTGGCTTGACTGTTGGCATGGAGGCAGGATCACTAACTTTTTCCACGTGACCAAATTGAAAATAATAAACTCATCCAGCTTCGCAAATTAATATAAACTCAGTTTCTCATTTTGTCCCTGTGATCTGCACTTTTTTAACCTCGTTCAAACCAACATTTGATAGAAGAGAGAACAAAGGGGTCCAGGAATAAAACAAAATACCTTGTACAATACTGCCCCTTAGTGGTGATTTATGTATAATCCTCTCCCCCTTTCATCAGTCCTCAAGGATCAATCTTAACTCAAATATTTCCTGTTTTCTATATCTCGGCTTGTCAAATAAGTAAGATGTTCAGTCCCGATGGAGCATGCATAACTGTAATACTTCCAAAGTGAGTTAACATTAGTTTACTCCCATTGTCCAAAAACATGCAGATTAGGTCAAATGTAAATCTATTGCCCTTAGACGTGAATATGATGGCAAAATATGTTTATAGCAATGTATTTATAGGAATAAAATCAGTACAACTACTCAAGTACTGTTCTTAAGTCAAATCAAAATGTCTTATTTCCTGTACATTCTGTTTGTCAGAATAACATATTGTGTTTTACACTCCACTACATTTATCTGAAGGCTCTAGTTACTTGTTGTTTTGCAGATTAAAAAATGGTGATTAAACCCTTTATTAAACCCTTTATAAAAATGGTGATTAAACCCTTTATTAAACCCTTTATAAAAATGGTGATTAAACCCTTTATTGGTTCTTGGGGTGAAATTCACAATTTTCTCAAAAGTATAAAAAGTAATTTGCCCTAGTTTACCTGCAACATTAGTGATGGTTACACATTAATGCATCATTCTTATGATCCTGTAATATAATATACCTTATTTAGAAATGGGCCATTTTACTTTTACTTTTGATACTGTACGTACATCTTGGAGATAACTGTTGTACTTTTACTTGAGTATTTATTTTTTATTTTTGTGCTTTTCCCTGTAACAGATTATTTCTAATATGTAATATTGTAATTATTAACTAAAAGATATAGCTGCATCTGTAAAGTAGCATAACAAATCAGTAAAGTAAAGTATACTCAAGTAGATCAGGAGGAGAAAATAGCAGCAACACCTGTTTTTGGATTGTGTGCGCGTGTGTTTTGTGTGCGTGTGTGTTTTGTGTGTGTGTGTGTGTGTGTTTGTGTGTGTGTGTGTCAGAGATGTCTGTGTTAAATCAAATGTAACAGAGTTGTATGTAAATGAAAATGTCAACAATAAATTCCCACCACTCTCAGTTTATCCACAGTTCAAGACCCCTTTTTAATGATGTATTAACCTTTCTGTCAGTTATTGAAACATACAGCATTGTGAACCTTAAGGATTTAACTTTTTAACTTTGTAATAATAGTAACAATAGTAAAGTTGAGCGCTACAGTTGTGCTATCCCTGTGTGCGTGTGCTGAGCAGAGAAACACTGAGACAACACTTCTTGACCACGTGCGACTTTTTATTGCGTTGGTTCACATTCCAAAAGAAGATACCGCCACACATCTATCAGCAAAGAAGACTACAAGTTAGTAAAAATGTTGCTGTTTTTTTTTTTGTTCTTTCCAAAGATTAATCATGTCTTCTTACAAACATACAGGCAATGCAACAGTCTTAAAATACAAAAATCATACATTACCAGTCATATCAATGCACACAAGGACCAGCGTCATACTTAAACTGTGAAAACTGTTAAATGCTTAAAATGTGTTCAACAATTTAGTGATTTAGGGAAGGATCTTTTTTTATTCAGATTCCACAGCATTGGATTATGGGATGGCTGGGGGTCACAAAGGGGTCAGAAGCTGCCTTTCTCTCTGAGTTTCCCTAGAGCCATTTGATCATACCACCAAAAAACAACACTGTGAGGTGAGTGTACGCGTGTCTGTGCACACGTAAAGGCACATGTACGAGCAGTGTTCATGTCCACAAACAGGCAACTCTATACCCTCATATCTCCTTAGCATCATGAAATTATCAGGTTTATACTTTAAAAAAATGTATTACTTAACCATCTGCGCTGCATAATAGAGACCTTTATGTCAGGTGTTTGGGCATAGTCAGTGTGCTGAGGGTACGCATACAAAATGAAACTCAAAAAAATAATAATATCAAATAGAACATCAAATTCACATCGGTCCCAGAGCAATATGAGTACTTGCTACAATCTTACAACAGTCGAGAATTTACAATGACAGATAAAGCACAGGAAACCATACAGTGGCAGCTGTTTCAATAAACAAAGCCAGAGAATGCGAGAGGGGGGATTTGTGAGAAACCGAAGGCTTAAGGCTTAACGTGCTTCGTATTCAAATTCTTGCTAATTATTCGCAAAGAAATTCATCTTTACTCCGATAAATGCACAATTCCGCAGCGTGGGAATTTTGTCTTCTTTTCAGTTTGTGAGATTAAATCAATTCTGTAATCACAATTAAAACTTGTGTGATTCCTCTAGCCAGTGAAATAACTGAAAACAGCTGCTCTGCACATTATGTACATTATCAGATATGAGTTGGGGCGTTATGTACAGCGGGAGTCCCCCCTTAGTTGTTTGTTTCTGTTTGAATTTAAAAGCCTTTTCCATGAATATTGTTATTTTCTTGCGGGGTAGAGACCTGCTATGGTCACATGAAATCAAGTAGAACAGGGTTTTTTTTTTCACAGCCAGGTCAAGGATGCTTGTTTTCATTGATGAGCATGGTTTCTTTTATTGTCTGGCCTCCAACAATACTTTGTGCTGATGGTGCATGATCTTTATCGCCCGGACGCCTGTTTGTACCGCACGAAAAGAGAGGATTTGGCCTGAGGTCGCTACTATAGTTCATTCTCTGATGGGGCAAAATGAGCCCTGCTCTCTGCCAAAGTACACAGTTCTACTTAAAGGCGACAAAACACGCATCTAAAATGAAGAGATGTACAATCACATTGAAAAAGACATTCGACATGTGGTCTTTTTTTTGTTTTGTTTTTTCCTCACTAACTCAGTTCTGGCTGTGCTGCCTGGTATATATAAACATGAAAAGGAGAGATGTGCTCTGAAATGTATGCACATCTCTCTTCACTTGAAAGAATCCTATTTAAATGGATGCGTAGATGAGGTGTTATGAGGGTTGAAGGCTTTGCACAGAGTCTACACCTCTGAATGTGCAAAAGAAGAAAAATAAAGAATAAAGAAAAGGTATGTTCTTCAAAGAGCTGTATACCTCTAAATGTACCGGCACTTTATCGTGTGATTTGTGTATGCGAGAGCACACTCACCCATGCCGTGTGCAGCCACATGCTGCATTTGCAGTATGTCGCTGTGTGAATGGGAATGAAAGTCACTGCCTAACGACAGCGGAAATACTGATTTGAAGACACACGAGTGTAACTCTTTCCCCTATCTACTCAAACCCCATGTAAAAATGTCTAATCCTCCATTGTATATGATTAAAACTCTTTCAATAGAAAAAGATGTTTTTAAAAATTGAACATGGATTTTCATCAAGTAAAAACATCCCCCCCCCCCCCCTGCATGTGTCCTTTCCACTTTTTTTTTTTAAATATAAGAACACGCTTAATACAAAAAACCTACTCCTCCCCTCTTTAACCTCTATTTTATATTTCATTTTATCACAAACACGCAGATTGTTGCCTCTTTGTAGAATTGTAGCCTGTGTCCTAAATGTTTAAATCTATCCCTGTTGATTTAGTTTTTCATCCATTGGTTTTTGACCTGCCTGTTCAAGAGTGTGCGTTGTCTTGAGTTAGGTGTGTGTGTGTGCTCTCTCTTGATTTGAACATTTGGTGTGTGCAGGTGTACATATGCTCTCTCTCTCTCTCTCTCTCTCTCTCTCTCTCTCTCTCTCTCTCTCTCTCTCTCTCTCTCACAGGTTCATACGTTGAGATCGTCTGACCTGGCCCTGCTGCTGGCTTTGCTCAGTCGGCTCAGCGGTCTGGTGTCTTCTATCGTATCCGTGGCCTCCATCCTCGCCTCTGCCGGAGTTACCCCCTCCCCGTTCACCGCCTCCTCTACCTCCAGATCATCATCCACAACCTTCTCCGCCCTCTCCGCTTCCACCTGTGCCGGCTGCACCTCCTCGGCCTCCTCGTGTAATGTCACCCCCGCTGTCTCAGTGGTCTGGGCGTAGGAGGGCAGAGTCTCGTCATACACCTTTGAGATGTCCCCCATAGGCAACACCTCCTCCACCTTCTCTTCCAGCCTCGGGAAGGGTGGGGCCCCTCTGCCAGCCTCAATGCCCACCTCAGCAAGCGGGTAGAGCTGAGTCATGGGAGCTTTCTCCTCCTCCAGCAGCCTGTAACCTTTCGCTCTTTGCAGGGAGGGCAAAGCCAGGGGGGGCAGGCTCTTTCCTTGTGGCGGCAGGGGGGCCGAGCCCTCACCTGGTGCTGGGGCGGGGACCGGCTTACGAAAGACAAAGCGAATCTTCTTCAGGCCCAGGTGACTGATCTCCACAAAGTTGAGGAAGAGTGAGACGCAGGCCACAGCCAACATAAAGATGATGAAGACGGTCTTCTCCGTGGGGCGAGACACAAAACAGTCCACCGTGTTGGGGCAGGGCCAGCGGCTGCATTTGTACAGCGGCAGGATGCGGAAGCCATACAGGAAGTACTGTCCCACCACGAAACCCACCTCAAACAGTGTTTTGAAGATGATGTGGCAGATGTAGGTCCTCAGCAGGGTACCCTCCAGCCTGAACTTCTTGCTCCCCTTTGTGCTGGTCTCCTTAGTGGTGCGGACACTTCCCTGGTCGGGTGACAGGGGGAGACGCTCCTCACTCAGCTCCTGCTGCCGGCTGAGCTCGGCCTCCTCGCGCTCCTTGCGTTTCTCCTCCATGTGGACATGGTGAACAGCGTGACCCACGTACACCAGAGACGGTGTGGACACGAAGATGATCTGCAGCACCCACAGGCGGATGTGGGAGATGGGGAAGGCCTCATCGTAGCACACGTTTTCACATCCCGGCTGCTGTGTGTTGCAGACATAGTCGGACTGCTCATCGCCCCACACAAACTCCGCCGCCGTGCCCAGAATGAGGATACGGAAGATGAAGAGCACCGTGAGCCACACCCGGCCGATCACCGTAGAGTGCTCGTTAACTTCCTCTAAAATATTACCCAGAAAGCTCCAGTCACCCATGATCGGTCCGTAGCACTGTGGAATGAAGGGTGGGGTAGGAAGAGACACAGAGGGGGCAGATAGACAGGGAGGGAGGGGTAGGCAGGACAGACAGGGGGAGGAGATTAGAGAGGGCCAAAAGTAAGAAATGTAGGAAAATCAAACTTGTCAAAAATCTAATTGAAGCCATAATTTCATGCCGCCACACGCATTTCTATTAGAAAGCTGAAGAATCAGAAACTTCTAAAGAGTGGTGACGGAGTCCATTTCTTTCCCAATTGAATTAGATAAAACATGTTCGGATCAATATATTAAATAAAACATTTTTAGCAAGGTATTAATTTAGTCGGTTAAATGGCTGCTTGCTCTAGATGTCAACGAAATATAAACTATGTCGAGCAAACCCCAACAAAAATATCTTGCTCTGGCACTTTTTTAAAAAAATTATAAAAAAATGTCCAATTAAAAATTTAGAAAAAGAGATCGATAAATAACAAATAGCCCCTTCTTCTGTAATGCATGATATAGGTTAAATGTAATCAAATGGGCAACTTGCCACAGCTGCGGCTCCCGCGAAGTTGAGTCCTGTCCCGTTCTCTTGGCACCCGGCAGGGAAAAGTGAACTTTTTTCTGCCCTCTTTCCCACCTAAAGCCCCGTCCTTGTCGCCCCACTGAGCAGATGTGAATGAATCGGCTCTGATGGTTGGTTTTTAGTTTGCTGCAATATTTAAGCTTGGAGCCAGACGGCCTTTATTTGCCGGGCGACGTGTGGTGACGCGGGAGACAATAGGATCAACAGAGCCAGAGCGGGGGATGTATGGGAGCAGGCCTCAGGCTCCCACACCAACATGGACACCGTGCGGCCGGGGCACCGAGTCCACAGCAGAGCGGGCCGGCTCTGTGCATGCGATGCCCTCACACATATATGTATGTAGAAGCACAGATACGGTAGATGAAACCACAACAGCAGCTGATGTGCCTCCAGCTGCATGGCCATGCCCAACATTAGAACAGAGAGGCAGATGAAGGATGAGTGTGTGTCCTCGTGCGTTAACGCTGGACATCGTTGTTTATGCAGCTATTTAGTACAGGCAGCATCAGGTTGGTTTCAACTCTGGGATAAATCAGATAAAATGCTCTAATGTTGAGCCGTGACAAGGAGGAGGTGGTCATTTGTTTTCACGTTTTATTTTATTTATTACATTTTCCCATTCTGCAAGACATCATAAATGTATATAAGACAGATTCAGATTGCCATACAGGCCACAATATTACGAAAGAAGTAAAATAATAACTATTTGAATCATTTTCAATCACATATCCGCAAGATAACTCATAGATCACTGACAAAAACCTCTAGTATGAAGGAGTAATACTCTCTTAGTCTTTAAATCGTTTTTATTCCCTTCTTTTCAGGCCTTCGATACAAAGTTAGCTCATCAAAATTAAACAATAGCAATTTTTTTTTTAAATTTCCCCACTAAAAAATGTAACTAAATCTCCGCTTCTCCTAAACACTCCTTTCTACATTTTCCTTGTTAATATTTTTTCATTTTTAAACCTCAATAGCCAAAAGAAGAATACCACTTCTTAACTATGCAACTAAAGATCAAATACAACACTTTGTTTAAAATGCACATTGTAATTGTTTTTCTTCTGAAAATCACATTTACACATTTTATTTGTAAGCGCTTTTCATTTCTTTATTGTGATATTTCACTATATAATACAAAATGCATTTAAACCTCATTTAAATTAGATTATTTTCAGAAAAAGTGTCCACCGGTGTGTGCGTGTGTGTGCGTGTGTGTGCGTGTGTGTGCGTGCGTGCGTGCGTGTTTGTGTGTGTGTGTTTGTGTGTGTGTGTATGATCATATCTGTGTCACTTAGCTGGAATGTGAAGAATGTGAACCATCGAGTGAAAGCGCAGGCTGAAATGTCTCTATTATGGAGGTTAGTCAAACTTTGCCGACTCAGAGAAGAAAAACATTCAGCAGCAGTCTTTGATCTCTGAATCACTGCACAGATGTTTGAACAGAGGAAAAGCTCCCGGAGCCTAAAGAGGACACTCTGAATATCTTAAATTCTCATAGAGAATTACCTCCAGGTTTGCACAAATGCTATCCTCTCTCCAAATGAAAATATTAGGGATGATTTGACCTGATTGAAATATATCACTTAAACACACATATTTTTTTTCTTATTATAAGCATCATGATATAATTTAAACAAAATATTTAAATAAAAATATTTATTTATATTAAAGAAATTATAAAAACATTATTTAAATGTTTTTTTTATTTTATTCTAATTTGTATTAAGTTGTATTAACAATTGCTTTAATTTATTACATTTTGTTTTCTGTGAGTTGTGTTTGTTCTCATGATTTAATATTCAGTCCCTTACTAATTAATTGAAATATAAAAACTCTGGTGATGGTATTTCCTCCCCATTTAAAACAAATCAAACTGCTAAATATCATATTTGTTGGAGCGTGTTCGTTAAACTAGGCAACTTTCAGTTCAGTCACATTTTTAACCTAATGTTGTTGATGATTTTAAAAACGTGACTTTATTAACGTTAAACAAAAGTTTTCCCATGTCCATATTTTTTTTTATATTAGACTATCTGCTTATCTGAAAATGGGGAACAGGAAGTTGTTATATACATTGGAATACTAGACACTGTGATGAAATGCTGAACCTTACAATAATGTGATTTCTTTATGCCAACATGTAATACTTTCATCATGAACCGCTTTATTAAAGTTTATTTGAAGAAAGCTTTTGTTTGCCTCTTATCCAAATTGTTGAAAACCTCTCCCGGTAAAACACTGATGCACCAAATTAAAAGGAAGGAACAAAACAATTATGAAAACAGACGGTTTGTTTACGGTCACACGACTCATTTCCCTTTGCACAATCTAATTTCCAGGTTCCACATATTGTTTCATATTCCCAGGACCCAATAAAGTTTGAACAATGCGATTTTCTTTGAAGACTGATTTGCCTTCAAAGTTGATGCTTCTTGGGTGGAACTATAAAAAAAATGCATATATAATCCAATAAATTCAACATGTTTATTGTTGACCTTTTATTAGAGTTTAAAAACAACATGTTATAGTTCTTTGTACAGAATTGTTGTTTAGTCTGACTGGAAAATGTGTGGAACTGCACCATTGACAACATAGTTACATCCTTTAAATAATGCACCTTTTAATTATTCAACATATTTTAATCAATTCCTCATTTAGACAATGGAGGTGACCTCATACAAGCCACATGTATCAATGGTCAAAATCAACAACCCATTAATGAATAGAGGTCATCACTCCTTTTATGGACATATCTCCACTCTGCCCATCTTATTACAGCCAATCCTCGCTGTCTCTCAACCAATAGCGGTCTCTGTCCTAGGTGACATCACTGGGCTGGTGAACTGGAAAGTCCACCTCTTGATGTCTGCTCTCTGATCTGTTGGTCAGTGGCAGATTTGGCCTCCGCACTGAGCTTCACTGATCCCGCAGCTTTTCACAAATGGATGATGTAATCTCAGAGCAAGTGTGAGGCACCATATTGTTAAATATGCCCACATTGTTTTGTCACAGTTTATCTCTGAATGACATCCAGAAACATCAGTGTGTATGTCAGCTGATTAGCTAGCTACAACTAGTCTCCATATATCCAGAGAGCAGTGATATCTTCTCATATAAAAAAGCCCAAATACTCGCTCTCCTCTGGGCCCTGGATGGCACATGGGCTCAGCCCGATGGGTCGGAGGATAGAAGCCATGTTCAGAGCTCTGTGGAGGCATCAGGGTGTATCCACGAGCTGGGGGAGCAGGGGACTCCCTTTAAAGAACTGTGTGTTGGTATAGTGGACGCTTGCATGCTAAGCCCTACGGTGGGCCCGTGAATGGCACCGGGATTTCACATAAAGACATGATGTCATGATGCAGGGTGCGGACTCTATTGAGCAGGTGCAGTGAGGCGTGAGGCCAGATTAGACCTCCGAAGCAGGGCACCAACTGGCCGTTAATCAGAATGCTAACACGCTAACAAACATATCGTGCCGCGATCTGCCTACGGCGCGATGGTACCACACGCTTCCTGCTCGCAGGGCCTTTGAGAGTCAGGAAGTAGCTGAAGTCTTATTGGTGTAACGACCTTATCGATGCGGTGCAATTCAAGACACATATTTCGCTTCACAACATGCATTATGTGATTCTGTCACGTGGTTTGTTTTGGCCTCCCTGTAACCAATCACACAATGACCATCTCTGAAGAAAAACAACTTTCAGGACGAGTATGTTCTTGCGCTGAAAACAACCTTTTATTTGGCCATATAATGAGCAGCAAAGATGTCCTATTGTGAACGGATGCATACTTCTTGAATTATACTGAAGGTACAAGGTGGTGTCTGATCATTTGAGGGTTCTGGATTCATCTGCAGCGGTGCTTCAGGTTTGGCCACATTGGGTCTTTGTTGCTGCACATGGTTGGTCTGTCTCGTTCCATCTGAGCTCATCTCGGGACAACAGTGGGCGTTACCAGCAACAAGGACTGCAGCAGGCGGGGGGGGGAACCGGCCGTTCTAAACTGCAAGCAAGCAAACTTTATTCATATGGCCACCTTTTGAAAGAGAAGTTACATATATGGTATATTTGCCTCCAGGTGCAGTTGATAGTGTTTAACGTGTTTTTTTTGTGTCTCAGCTCTGCCCTCTGCTCAAAGGATGAGAGTGAACACAAACTTTAATGAAAGGCGGGGAATCACTCCGACTTCAGTGATCTCAGTCTTTTCATCGCAATGCTAATAACTAACAAATAATTGCTCAATTTCATTAGTGAACAGGCAAAAATCTGCTGGTTCTGAGTTCTCTGTTGAGTAAAGGACCCCCCCCCCCCTATCATCTTCAATAGATTATTCAAAGTCAAATTTAAAGTGCGTAATGCATGAAGACTGCTGTATTTTACAACCTCAGCATTTGTAGCTGACAGCAATGCCTCGCTGCCTTTTGCGGTACACCCTCAAAAAAGGAGTCTCTTACACTAAAGAATAATACTGACATTACTTAAAATGTTCTTAGAGCATGAAAAGACCAAAACTAACAATAGTCCTCCTCTCAATATGGACCACACCATAGTTGTGCCTCATAGTTAGCGAGTGCAATCAAGGAACAGCAATCTGCTTGAATGTTGTTCAGAAGAATCTCTGTGAAGTGAGACTTGTACTGAATGTTGATTAAAGAAAAACACACGGTTGTGTGTTCTGCGTTTTCTTTGGTATTCTGAGTCCAAGTAAAAGTACTAAAATCACAGTGCGCAAAAAGGTCCTGCAATCAAAACCTTACTTCAGTAAAAATGATGTGATTATTATCATCTATACCATCAACAGTGGAAGGACTGGTTCTTCCAGGTATCAGTTTAATAAAACCATAAAATGGATGTGTATTGAATTATAGCGTTTCACCAATGAGATGACCACACAGCATTTTGAAGAACAGCCACATGTCTCCAAGCTCATGATTTTTCATGCTTTTTCCTCACTCACTATTTTAATTGTCTGTGTCAGTTTCACATTCACAGAAAGGAAGCATTCACAGCGGGGTTTAAAGAGATGGTATCAGCGATGCCCTTCACAGATAGAACGTGACCTGGGGGCAGCGTTGTCCCATGACATCGCACAAAACTAAGACCTCAATGACACAAGGCTTACGCTTAAAGACAGAGATCCACTTGTTTCTAAACACTTGTTTATTCAGTGCGCGAACAGCCATACATATTTGGGCCCATATGTGAGCCATCGTTTCTCTTTGTGTATGAGTGACCTCCTGCCACAGTGACAAAGCCCTCATTTTTTTCATGAGTCATCTGTTTAGAGCCACTTCCCTTTGTTCTGAATGGAGCTATACAACATCAAGACACCAACAATTTACCAAGCAAGCTTACTTTGTTATACAACCACTTTTACACAGACCTTTCTTTCTCCCTTACACAAGTGTGAACATTCTTCTCCGGTAATTTCTCATTTCCTCTGAGAAGCAGGCAATCGTTTTCTTTCCTGCGATGGTGAGAAAGTTTGAAACTATTCTCAAAGGGCATCCAAAACTTACTGAGTAAACAGCGGTGACACATGCGGCCACTCGCTTCGGTATTAGCCAACGGAAACTGGTGAGAAGATTGATGAAAGCTGCAGTTTAGGAGCTTGACCCTGCGATCTTAAACTGAGACAGAAAGCTACGCCTGGCATTCAGAATGAGTTTAAATACATGCGTATCTGAACTCACACGCATATCCACAGTCACACATATAGGCTAAATGAATGCACACACACACACACGCCTGTTTCCCAGCCATAGCATGGTGTTTTTGAGGGCAGAGTTCTTGCTACCCAGCTGGACTTGGGTTTCATAATTGTGTTCCAGAGGTCACATGTGTTGAATTTGGTCCCTCCTGTGCTGAACATGCTCGTGAGCCAAAGTCTGCTTCGAAGCTTGGAAGCGCAGGCCTGTTAAACACACTTTACTACAGAAACTGGCGCACAAAAAACTCACATGCATACAATTCTGAGAGCTAATAAAGTGAAATGCGCCATTATGAAGGGAAAAAATGGTTTTCTTCAAAAAATTGAAGTTTGTTCCTTCATAAATATTGTTCACCGGCTATTGTATGACAGTTTGTAGGAGAGTTAAATACAGATTGATCGCTGGTACGATTACAAAAGAGAGCGGTGTGTTTAAACGGTGAGAAGATTAGACTGTTTGGACTCACTACCTGCATTTGTGCTTAAGGTTTCCCCTTCCGTGTCCTGTTACCACACCAGCGCACACCACCCCTCCTGTGTCTGTGTTTAAAAGGGCCGCTATTGTCTTGTGTGTTTGTTTGGGCGCTTGTGAACTGTCTCCAGAGAAATTTGGTGAATATGTGTTATGATTTGGTGCGCACACGATCTGGCCGGCTGTAAGCAAGACACCTTTTTTAAAGAGTTTAAACAATATCTCATTATTATGGGGAAAAGGGTACATTAAAGAGCCTGATTTTGTGATAGCACTCCCCACTTGCCCATGTTATGATAATAATAATAATCCATTTGATTTGTATAGCGCTTTAAAAGGCACTTTACATGGTAAAGACAAACAATATTTATAAGATGAAAGAAGGCGGTTTTTGTGTTTGACGTGGTATTCAAAGGAGAGGGTTGGATCGAAGATGACGCCACGGTTACAGATTTGTGTGGAAGCAGGAAACAGAGGTGCCAGCGATGCAGAGAAGTTCGGTTGCAAATTGTTTAGTTTACTGGCTCCGACTCCGACTGCCAGGAACCTCGGTGTGACACTCGACAGCCAACTCTCCCTGACTGCCAACATTACCGCAACAACACGCTCCTGTAGGTACATGCTGTACAACATCAGGAGAATACGACCTCTTCTCACTCAGAAGGCGGCACAGGTTCTGGTCCAGGCTCTGGTCATCTTACGGCTAGACTATTGCAACTCCCTCCTGGCAGGTCTACCTGCTAATGCCATTCGACCTCTACAGCTCATCCAGAATGCAGCTGCTCGACTGGTCTTCAACCTCCCGAAATGTACCCACACTACTCCGCTCCTCCGCGACCTTCACTGGTTACCGGTGGCTGCCCGCATCCGCTTCAAAACATTGGTACTTGTGTAGCGTGCTGCGAACAGATCGGGTCCGGTCTACATCCAGGACATGGTCAAACCGTACACCCCAGCCCGTTCACTTCGCTCGGCTTCTGCCAATCGGCTTGTAGCTCCTTCACTTCGAGCTAAACACTCAACAAAGTCACGACTGTTTGCTGTGCTGGCTCCTCATTGGTGGAACGAGCTCCCCACTGACATCAGGACAGCAGAAAGTCTCTACATCTTCCGTCGCAAACTAAAAACACATCTTTTTCGACTATACCTTGAATAGATAAGGTAGCGCCGTAGTAGCACTCTAGTAGCACTTAAATGTCCCTTACCGATAGCACTTTGTAATTTGGCACTTTAGTAGCACTTAAATGGCACTTACAGATAGTACTCTGTAGTTTAACGTTATTGAAGAAATTGTACTTGCTTGATTCTTGTTGTTCTGAGTTTTGACTCATGGTTTAATGCACTTATTGTAAGTCGCTTTGGATAAAAGCGTCAGCTAAATGACATGTAATGTAATGTAATGTAATGATCTGGGGCCAATAATGAGGATTTCAGATGTGTCGCTGTTGAGATTGAGGAAGTTGCCTTGCATCCAGGTCTTTATATCTGTGAGGCAGTTTCTGATGGTGGAGTAGGTAGTGGGTGTGATGGATTTGGTGGAGATGTAAAGGTGTGTGTCGTGGGCGTAGCAGTGTAAGTGGAGACCGTGGTGGCATATGATGTTGCCAAGTAGAGAATGAAGTGGAGGGGGCCGAGTACTGAACCTTGGGGGACACCTTGAGGGTCTGGGGATCCAGACTTGGATGTATTGATGATAATGAACTGTTGGCGGTCAGAGAGGTATGACTTGAACCAGGAGAGGGCTGTGCCAGTAATGTGGAGGGAGGACTCCAGACGGGAGAGGAGGATGGAGTGGTTGATGGTGTCAAAGGCTGCAACGATGTCCAGTAGGATGAGGATGTCGAGGGAGTGGTCATCAGAGAAGAGGAGGAGGTCATTGGTGACTTTGATTAGGGCGGTTTCTGTGCTGTGGTGAGATCTGAGTCCAGATGGGTTTTGAGTTGATTGGCAATGGTGCGTTCAAGTATTTTAACAGAAAAGGGAGATTGGAGATGGTTATATAATCTGTTATAATCCCTTTAAATCCCATAAATTATTTACCCTAAAATGTATAATTCCATTCCTGAATTTCAGATTCCAATTATTTGTTAAAATATAATGTACTGTAAAAATAAGAAAGCATAAAAAAGGGATTTGTCTTCTTCTGGGGAGTTTAACCTGTTTAGGCCTCTTTGATTGAACTCAACTGAGTGATTCATTTAAAAAAAAAAATTTTTTGGCATATGTAGTTTGTTTGTCACTCTTTGACATGTCCAGCGACTCATGCACCAGCCAATGTGATGATTAGTCAGGTCCCTCTTGATAATGAATGATGCACCTCAAACCTGTAAACATTGCATTTGTTCAGTTTGTTGTATGCTTTTTATTTACTTGTGCCTTTATTGTGCCCCTTCAATCCTATTTCCTGGTCCTGATGTTTTGCACCAGATGTATTCTGTTGTCTAATCAATTAAATGGTTGTGTATTGATGCCACCTGTGTATGGACGGATGTCTGTTGCGAGGCTTTGCATTACATTCAGGAAAGAGCAATAAAAGAGTGTGTGCTCTTCACACATGCTATTTGTTAATATCATAATATTTATGTTAGTGCACCTTTCTCCTCAAATGTCATGCCCAGCTCACTATGTGAGGACATGATGGGATTTGGAGGCACTTACAAGCACATTTAAAAAGTGTATTGCTTCTTATATAGCATTGCATGAACTGGTAGCAGTTACATTACCAAACGTACCGCTCCCTGTTGTGCTAGAGTTGAAAACAGACCAGATCCCAAAGACTCTGAAACAAACGGCTTTCACTTAGTGAAACTTAAATTCACTTAATTCCAACACTTTCATTGTATAACTTAAGAACAATTCTCCAAATGTATACATGTTTATCCATTCATTTCTTACTGCTTTTGTTTTATATATTGTCATGTGTTGTCATGTTTTCATTATTTAAATTGCTGAACTTAATTCACATTGTAACTTTGTAAGTCCTCTTTAAATATAATGGATTAAAGTTATTAGTTTATTTATTAGTTTGTGTATTCCCCAAGGCAGCTTTACAGAACAAATTAGGGCCAAAAGCACATGCTGGTCTCACACACCTTAATATTTAAGAAAGCTGCTGTATTTCACACTTCCCATAACTATTGTGTCTCTTCTGGAGACCGAGTGGATGTAAAGGAAACCAAGTAACCTGGCAGCTTCATGTAGTCTGGGTTTAAGAGAGAGAGAGAGAGAGGGGGGGGGGGGTGAGAGACAAGGCATGAATTGTTCTCACCAGTGAAGAAGGAAGTGGAAGGGCAGCTTCCTCTCTGTGTAACCACCATGGGAGGGAGAGGAGAATCGCTGTGCACACAATAGAGAAGGGCCGGGTGGAGGGCAGACATGAGGCAGACGGAGGATGTAAGTGCTGCCTGGATACAAGAGGCTGGATGAGAGAAAGTGACATTTAGGATGTCTAGTGAGGGATTGAGATGCTGATTGTAGACAGGCAAGAAGTTAAATGACCACCTCTCTTGGACTCCTGCAGATGAACATTGTTTAGTGTTTCTATGTTTTGTTTGTCCTTCCCACTTTCCCACAGCTTGATATATGACCTTAGGGATTCCATGGATGCTCACGCCAAATGATTTGATGGATTTGGTGGATTTTGTATGTGAAAAAAGAATCCCAAGAATTTTTAATGCTGCTGAGTGGAATACAAAAATATGGCATTTAGTTTACCGTCATGGATATTTAAGTACTCGTTCATAATGGGTCACCATTAAGAAGATCCCAGAAAAAACAAAAACATTCTCAATTATCTTTATAGCTGATGTGGTCTCGTGATGATATTTCGAATTTCCATGCACCAATTTGAAAAAATTCAGGATGTGTAATAAAAAAAAAAATCTAATTTCATGCACTCACGTGGATGGTCAAGAACAAAAGGCTTTTAAACTAAGAGGTGATCCTTAAAATACACAAACGTGTATGTGAACATTTAACTTTCTCCATATCTTGACACACACTATCACCATAGCAACGACATCCTCAATAGGCTGCATAAATCCCTTGTGCCACACATCAGTAAGAAGAGTAATGATCTCATCAAAGTAAAACGGTCACATGTATTATGAGAAATGCTATCAAATATGGAAATATTTTCTTTTGTGTAATTTTACCTAATCTTTTGTGTAATTTCACCTAATTCAGATTCTGTTTGAATTCTGCCATGAATCACGCAGTTCAAAAGATGTCCGTTACCTTGGCTTGCTAGCTATCTAGCTGCGTTAGCTATGTTCTATGAACAAATGTAAAGTTATTTTACCGTAAGCGTTTATACGAACAAACGAGCAAGACCCTTTGTCCTTGTAAGTCTTATTCATAGCACTATTATTTCTCTCACCATTGGCTACTATACATACTTTTTTGTGAAATAAGGTCCCATGGTAGTCCGCTGTGAATGAACTTTGCCTCTCTATAAGAGACCCTTTACACGTGCAAATAGTTGAGATTTTAAGTTTTCAGGTGCTTTAATATGATACACTTTATTACTCATTGGTTATCAGAACACTGGCCCTGGGAAGAAGTCCGTTGTCAACAGACTTGTAAACATGTGAGGAAACAAAACAAAAGGAACGCTGTGGGTGTACACATCGCTCAGGACAGGAAGAGCTGCCTGAAGGGCTGGAGGTAGATTTCAGTGAAGGGTAACACCCTCCTTGTCATTATCAGGGGAACACATGTCCCAACGCAGGGTGATTTCATGCCTCCAGGTCCCCAAAGTCAGCCAGCCGCCCAACACAATGTTATCTACGGATAGGAGTGCCGGCACACATGGTCAACCATCCACTGGCGAACACCCAACGGAGTTTCTCAGACACGTTCAGTAGGGTGAGAGTAATGATTTATAATTTAATGTTGCTTCCTCAAATGAAGCAGAGTCACCTTAACAATGACCAGGACCAACGGGAAGTCATAAAACATTGCCGTAGTGACGTGGATACAGACAGAGAACATGCAAAGCTCCACCAGAAAATACATAACCATCACTCAGGATTTTATTGAATTTGTCAAATCGGCTGTAAATCCTTGACTTTTATTTATTTGATTTAGAATAATTCCAGTCAAAGGTTCAGCAAGGAGGAAGAGGCTGTACTGAAAGCCTGAATGGCCTTTTCGTTGCCCTTGGCCTCTGACTGCTTGTTGCACGTCTGCTGGACCTGACGAACAATACCGTCCTTTCATTCCCTGTTTGTTTTCATGGATGTATGGTGGGCACATAAACACACACATACACCCCACGTCTGTCTTCAATCATCGTACACACATAAAACATGAACGCTGGACAAAGTCAATCTGTTCACACACACGCAAGCAGTCTGTCCTCGTGTCTGAGTTAGTTGGTTGTCTTGGGTGAAGGGTCTTGTAGATATCCCTCTTCCTGCATTTGTTTATGCTTCTCCATGGCTGCACACTGGGATGCACGGTGGGGGGAGGGGAGGGGGGGATATGGCAGTAAGAGACCATGTTTCCTCTGGCACTCTCCATATCTTGATAACCTTGTTCTTCGTAGGGCGGAGGAGGAACGTACAAGATGTTGTTTGCTTTCAGTTTGTTAAACCGTTGGTTACTGACTCTGCACAAAGAAACAGCAATCTTATGAACACGTTTGGAATAAAAACATCAATAGGTTTTATCTACAGCCACACCGGTACTGGATATTTGGGGCCAACAGGTTCTTTTCAGAGCAGACATTTTGAGGTTCTAACTAAAATGGCTCTGATGTGTCCCAATAAGCAGTGACAGTGAGCCAGCATGCACAATGCCAAGACCCCGAAACTGATGCAAGTGGCCTTCAGCATAATACTGAATATTTAGATTAGCCATGAAATCATGACCTGGAGGCCAACCATACATTCTAGATTTCCACTAAAGCTTTTGCTGAGTTTTTGGACATAGCTGACAAAATCCCCAGATCGGAGGAAAATGGGCAGGTTGAATATCTAGATAGATACCTCACACAGTAATGCATGTGTGACCCATATATGCCTTCATAAGTTCGTCATCATCAATGCTTCCAGTCTGGGACGGCCTTTCAGTCAGCGACAGGGTCAAAGAGGAGCTGCCAGAATAGCATCAGTCTGTAGACAGTGTTGGAAACAGATGGACAGAAGTCTAAAATACTCAACACATGACTCACCGTCTGCCATATCAGCTCAATCCCTCACCTGTTGGTTCAAAGCTTTGTCATCTCATAATAACCAAACACCACGAATAATCATCTGTTGACGATGAACACGTGCTCGCTTCTCTGGGTCGGTTCAATCCAAAAGCAGCACAGGTGTTATTAATAACCTGGCTTGAATGGTAAATGTGTTGATGAGATGAGAGTGGGCATTGATGGTGTTGTAGCTTCTTTCACACTTAAACCAAGTAGACACTCATCCAGTTTGAGTCATTTGTCCTGAGAGATCTTTAAAAAACTACTTCCCACTTCAATACTACTTTTTGAATACTTAAGGGTTTATAAATGGCCACAAATAGACATATTAATTGGTCAATTATCACCATGCATTATTGATGAATGCATAAAATCCATGTATAAGAGCTGCACGTTTTGCCTGTGTAGTCAACGCCTTATTCCTCTGTGCTCCATTGTTGGACACTTTACTCTCTGTCCAGAAATATATTTAGTACACAGTTTAAAATGTCAACATTAATATTGATGCTCTGTAGTTTACATGTGGTCAACCTGTCCTCGACATGTTGATTCAGAGGGCTTGATAAAAGACACAGCAAAGCAAATTGTGCTGTAGGAAGATATCCACCAACAAAAATGACTTTCAGATGACTGATTACTGAGTTACAAAGCATGATTAATGCATAGAGGTGTTTGATTTATAAAGTACGCCTGATGAAAAAAACCTTGGTAGTTGAGTATCAGCAGCATCAACATTTTAATGAAAACCAGACTTGGAAGCTTCAGCAAAAAACTGATGCTTTTATTTTTATTTTTTTCAGCATTTAATTTCGACAAAAAATTCAATATTAATGTGAAAAATGTGAACAAGAAGACAAATGTGCTAAAGAACAAAAGAACAAATATTAAAACTCCAGAAGACAGAGACGGAAACAGGATGTTTTTGACTGATGACCGCATGTCCCAAGTCAACGCAAAGTATAGTAAAGATGTCTGAGTGACATCACAACAACATGCCAGTGCTGTGGTTCAGGCCTGTCAGTGAGCTTGTGTTGACATCCACCAGCAAATGTGTGTTCACCTCAGCTGAAAAGAGTTTCTCTCCTCAACCTTTCCCCCTCATATATACAGAGATGAGTTGGAGGGTTTCTATGAGGTTGGGATGGCCGTTCAGGAGCACATGTCCATCAAGCCTGGCTTCCCTCAGAGCTGAAATGGGTTTGTGTCAGGAGCAGAATAGCATGCAGGGGTCAGGCTGGTGGGCGGGTGGGGTGGGTTACACTAATGCATCCTGGCAGTGTGGGCTTTTTCCATCAAGCACTCAAGTACACATCACACAGGGGCACACACAAACACGTGCAGTTGTCCCTTCTCTTGATCTCCCCGTAACACACACACTTAAATCAGACCTTATTTTGGCATCGCCGAGCTGTAAGTGTTGGGATTAAAGTGAAGTCATGGAACATCACTTCTTTTGTTACAAATCACTTCATGCTGCTCCTCTGTGTGAATGGCGTTCCACTTCTAAATCCAGTTCGACCAGCAGCACGATGGAAACGTCAGCGCAGACTTTAAACTGGGGAAGGCTAAGTTATTAGGAATTAGCAACAGCTTCTCCATCCCTTCAAACACTCCATTAAACGGTGCCACTGACTGAGAGGATGTTAGGTGCTCCATGCCATGGGCTTGTGTTTAAGGGAAACTCGGAAATCACTGGCAATTCTTACCGACGTCTGGCATCCTTTCTAAAGATGGGGAAAAAGCGTTAGTTTAGAGACGGGAGCGCTCTGACACAGTTTTCACAAAGAATTGAGTCTTTTAAGAACAAGAAAGGCAGGATATGTGGCAAGGACCTCGCTCCTGGCCAGAGATTTGCCAGGGCTGGTCATGAGATCCTGGCTGTTTTGGTTCCCCTGCTATTTATACATGGTAAACCATTTTCTATGGTCCATGGTCAAAGGCCCAGTTGTTAGAGAGAATAATTTAACCTTTTAGATATGTCTGAGGCTAGCCAGTACATCAGCTGGAGGAGTAAAGAGCAAGCATGTGAGGTATAATTGATTGCAATTCATTTTTGAGTAATGAACCTATTCACTTTCTTGCTGAGGATTACATCACAACACCACTATTCATTACAATTATATTCATTACATATAATTTCGCCGATTAGCTTAGCTTTGCACAAAGACAGGATGTAAAAGTTCACCCAACGCCCTCTCAAAAACCCAATGAGCCTCCAAACTAAACAGTAAGCTGCGTCTTTGATCCATGAACCTCTCGGGTGGCATTTTACATTACATTACATTACATTACATTACATTACATGTCATTTAGCTGACGCTTTTATCCAAAGCGACTTACAATAAGTGCATTAAACCCTGAGTCCAAACTCAGAACAACAAGAATCAAGCATTTTCTTGATCTGACATCAATATTTACAAGTCAACAAAGCTGTTCCAAAAATGAAACCATTTTATGACCTTATGCCACTATAGTGAAGGTTTGGATAGGCACAAAATCAACTTGGTTAAATAGGTTGAACATTGTGGTCTGGATTAGTTTCCAAACAAATGAACAATGCTAAACTAACCAGCTTCTTCAAATTCACCAGACAAGCATGAGAGTGGTATCATTATACTCTCTCAGCAAGAAAGCCAGCGTGCTTATTTCCCAAAATGTCAAACTGTTCTTTTAAAGTTTGAGTGAATCTAACACACCTTAAGCAGATGACAGCTGCAACAATGGGGAAATCAAAGAACGATGCAATGTAGCATTAAAGTTACATCATTTGTGAACGAACATTAGAATGTACATTATAATTGTCTGTCCATGTGTGAGTGCCCATTCTGTGGCCTCACCACATAATTAAAGCCATTTCACTGCACGTTGGCCCTTCAGCAAGGAGAACTCAAACCTAAAACATCCCCATTGTATAATGCAGCACGCACGTATCTGCAGGCAGGCTGCGTTGCTGAGAGATTGTCCCGGGTTAAAACTCACACCCCCATATGGCAAAGGAAAAAAACCAGGAGGAAGGACGGAAAGCGGAGAGGGATGAGCTCTTTGACTTGTCTGAGACTCTTTGTTCGCATCTCAAACTTCAGCAGATGGTTTCAGATCTCGTGGCTCCAAGCCTGAATGTTTCTTCTGTTTTCTATTGCTTTATTTTTAGCTTCTGGAAATCCAGATTGGGGTGATTTTTTTGTCAAAGTTAGTTAAAATAGAGCTAAAAACTAATTTTTAAGAGATTTGTCTTACTTTGCTTTTAATTTCAAATTTGAGATGTCTATTAAAATCTTGCTTTGAAGGATTTTTGCCGTGCCTGGCCCTGAACGCACCACAGACAACAGAGTTGTAAACCTAAAGGACCACGCAGTAAATAAGAGCACTCTGGAAGTTTACTCTGAGCGGAATTGCTATTGATCCCAGAAAACAATTCCACTTCCCTTCCCGTTGCCGAAGAATGCTTCCCAGCAAAAAATAGAGCACCAGGGATGTAAGAAAAAAAGGGCGGGGGGCGGGGGGGAGGAGGGAGGAGATGGAGGAGGAGGAGAGACAGGAGGGAGGGCCGTTGGGGGAAACACTCTTGTGATGCCCCTGCTTTTCTTCTCGTGCCCCTTCTGTGGACTAACAGTTTGGTGTTGGGTCGACACTCAGACGGCGTCAACAAGAACAAGATCTTATTGATATTCACAAGAAGAAGAGCCTGTGGTCACCTCCTCATCACCGCATCACCACCTGCCATTTGTCCACTGACTTCAAGAAAGACTTGTCTCATCCGAGGACGGATAGGGAGCCGCTACTTGATCAGAAAAACAGCCTTCGGTACAACAGCAGACGAGCAGGTAAGTCATCAAGCTATCACAAAACTACAACTCGTACTCAGGTGAAACACTAGAAGGACTCTTTGCAATGAAATCCTGGTGTTTGTTCGAGTCCCTGTCCTCCACGGCAGGTACAGCTGTGGCCTTACCCGCTCTTACTCCTTTCATCTCGCTCGCTCTGCCTCTCACTCTCCATCCTCTCTGCTCATAACTCTCAGAAGAGACAAATATATTCAAACAAAGTGCAGCACCGGAGACCTGAAAACATAGAGCCACCTACAATGTGTTCCTACTGTACGGACACCTTGAGGGAGCCGTTACCTCAGGAGGGGTCTCAAGAGCAAAAGTTGTTCATTACAAAATGTGTTAGCAAAAAAAAAATTGAAATCTATTTAAATGCATGCTGGAAAATAGAGCAAGAGAACTGAAGTAAAATGCACACGGAGGGTGTGAAAGCCACACACTGATAAGTTTATTTAAAATTCTATAAACCAATGATGGAAGAAGTATTTACATTCTTTACTCAAGTATCACAGTTTCAAAGTCTTACAATGAAAATGTTGAAGTAGTGGAAGAATGCTATCAGCAAAAAGTTAAAAAAAAGTAAAGGTATAGTATGCAGGTAATATGGCCTTGGTCAGTGTTATAGTGTTTCTATATTATATTACTGGATTAGTATTATCAATGCAACAACATGTTTTTAATATCTTAACCTGAAAAGTAACTATTAAATAAAAATATTACAGTTAAAAGCACAATATTTCCAACTGAAATGTGAGGGGATTACAAGTAAAGAGTAGAAAAAACTTTTAATAATCAAGTAAAGTAGAAGCACCTCAGAACTGTATAGTGCTTAAGTAAATTCACTTAATTACTTCCCCCATCTAGCTTTCTTCAGAAAACGTATATATCAAAATGGACCAAAAGAAAAGTCAAATAAGTTTCCATAACAAATCAAAGACAAAGTAAATGCCGTCTGTGTTTGGTTGTTTGAAACTGCAAACACGTTGTGACTGAAAACTAAACAGCTCTGTGACATTAAGGTGAATCCCACCTTGCCGCACAGTCATGAAAAATATTTCCGAGGAATCAAACTTAACAAGCTAAACAACAGTTTTACAGCGAAAGATAAAAGATCACTGGCTCACATATCAAACTATATTGTGTCCATTGCCAATAATGAATTGACATCACCTATTATGAAGGTCTAAATAAAAAAGTAATACCATATTTTTTTTAAAATCACAACTAGCCACACACTCAAATCTGTCACTCCACAAAAATCGCTGCTATCCAGGAGTTTCAGTCGGGAGAGTGTTACACAGAATTTTCCTCCATGAAACACCTTGCAGCTGTCTGGCCTGAGGGCTCCAGTGTAATGCCATATGCAGATAAACAATAGATCATAACAGGGCTGTGGGTCTGTGTACAGTAGTGGGCAGATGAAGAGCCAGGCAGCCATGTAAGGTAGCAGGCAGCACATCGGCCCGCCGGCTTCTGCTGGTGTGACTGATATATGGCAGCCTGGATCCATGCTGGCCTGAGAGCAGTGGCAACAGGTGACTCACATGAATGGGAGGTATTCTGCACCTCATCCCGCATCGGGTCCACTTTGTAGGTCGCACTCTCCCCGACTCGCCCCTCCACCACGCCAATAGCTTCAACATGCTCATCTTTTATCGTAATCCCAACACACACACACACGCGCGGAAGAGAGATACACACTCTGAACACTGAAGTCCTGCAGCTAGACAGCTGCTGCAACACATACTGGATTCACCCTCCACACGTTTCTATGTTCAAGTTTAAAAGCCATGTCATGTTTAAGCTTTAACTTTAAGTGCTCTTATTCATACTAATTAAATAACTGGGCCTGATGTATTTCTGTCGATCGCTCCATTATCATCATGAAGCTGGTTCATTCAACCAGAGAGTAAAAATAACAGTCAAGCTTAATAACAGAATCCTGGGTATGTTTGGCATCCTGCGTATAGGGTCTATTGATGTCATCTGAGACTGATGCAACCTCTGAATAAATGTGAGCCCAGAGCAGCCGTATGGTAGGTCTGACGTTTGTTCTCTTACTGAAACATTTCTGAGCTGTGACAACACTGTAAAGTGAACGGCACATTACAATCGTCATTTACTTACATAGATGACGATTGTCATACACAATCATAACATTTGACCAACCTAAGCATCTGCTGTGAAGCGCCTTGGGGTTCAGTGTCTCGCTCAAGGACACGTTGGTTACAGAGCTCCTGGCGGGGGCTTTTTGTTTCGGGTCATTTAATATGAGCTGAAATGTAGAGGTTATCTACGTTAGTAACATGATTTTATTGGAGAGTATTTTTTTTTCACGAGAGAATTTAGAGAAAGAAAAACATTTATATAGCCAGACCGCCAAAGCATACAAGAGAGAAAATTGTCAGATAACCAATAATTAAGTGAGAAAAAAAACATAAAACTTCGATTGATAACGTTTTAACACCTCACTAAGGAAAATTAACAAATGTCGCTTTTAGAAAAGTATACATTTTATTCCATTTGAAAGGTCTATAATACCTGAAACTAGAAGATGTATGCACACATATGGAACATCTAAGATGAATTAGTTCCCTGATTTCAATAAGACAAGTTAGTTTGGAAGCTTAATAAGCTTAACAGTAGAGAGTATGATGATTATAATTTTTTTGTCAATCATACATTGTGAAACAGAGCAATGATCACTGTGAAAGGTAGAACTACTGATAAACCATAATACATGTTTCTCCAGAAATTAAACCACGCATTAAAAGCCATTTCGGTTCAGGTTAAAGCAATGAAAGCATCGATTAACATAAACACGTGTAACGTAGAATATCTCTCACCCATCACTACTGAGTTAAAAAGTTGATATGACTTCTTTAGTCTTTTTACTGCCGTCAAATAAACACTGAGGTGCAGTCAAATAAAAAACATAATGGGTGTTTTTACCTCTTTTTTTCTTTTTTTTAAGTTTATGGACAGTGATCAAACTCCTGGCATGATGGGTCATATTGCATTCCAATACCATTGTCTTCTCATCTGTAACAAACAATGGGGTCGCGTAGTCATAAAGTTGTCCTACACCAGAATCTCTCGAGGCCAGCCGACCAAATTTGGCTCTGCACGTTTATTTTGGTATCTAACTTCAGGCCCCTCCAGTGTGGTCAAATGAGTCCCTCTAAAAAAATGTCAAATATTGCAGACATTTTTCTCGTAAAAAAATGAGTTTGTCAGGGAATGTTTTTTTGTTTTTTTAAGCCAGTGTTTTGAGAACGTTTAGGAGATCGCTGAAAACATTGACTTCTTCTCCAGCGAATCCTCTCGGCCGCTCATCATAACACTCTTGTACTTAATGCACAATATTGTGTACATACTTTTCTGTTAGTTAAAAAGGAAGCGGGCCAAATAGACGTATGCCCCGCCATCTAATTGTCCGTGTGTGTGTGTGTGTGTGTGTGTGTGAGGACAGCGCGGACCGGGCGGTGTATCCTGGTCCTCTATGAGGATGCAGAGGCTGTCAAACACGGCTTTAGTGCTGAAAGGTGCAGATCACTGAAGGAATGTTTGATTCAACCCTGCCCCCTGTTGTTTCTGGCCTGTGGATACACACTGTGAGGGGCACCAGCTACTGTTGGCAGAGCTCAGTTTTTAAACTCATCAACTCAGTTTTCCAAATCAGCAGTTTTATATTCGGTCTGAAAAGTGAAACGTTTTCCTATATTGAGCGTTAAAAACAAAAAAACCTAGAACAGAGAGTTGGTGTCCGTCTCCGCAGTCTTGTGTTATGACTGAATACAAATTAAAAAAAATATTTTAAAAAACCACTCAATGATTCTGTGAGAGACATAAATCTGAAATCATTGCTCCGTGTGCCACCGACCGCACAGCAATAAAAGCACAGTTTAATGATCCTATAAAACTTCCATCACGTCCATTCCTCCAGCCTGAGAATGCCAGTCCCGACTGATTCTTGAACCAGAGTCGCTGCCCTCTAAGGCAACACTGAGGCGGCTCCAACGCGCCAGAGGGTTTATTGTTGTGTTGTCGGGGGAGAAAACACACATCATTTATTCCTGTTGCTCTGCAGCGAGTCGCAGCGATGCAGTTTGAAAGCTGCTATTCCTCTCTGAGCTGCTCAATGTCAGCAATGAGATTTAAATACAGCCACATTTAGTTAGTCCAATTTAAGTTTGAGTTGACCCTGATGCAATTATTGTATTTCTTTGGCTATACTCTTCACACCGAGTCGACTTCCATGCTCTGTTTGTCATAATATCTCTCGAACACTTGGTTTCCATGGACACAAGGAGACTCAGAGACAGAAATAACTCTGAGATGCATAATACCCCATTTGCGCAGTTCACCGGTTTGAACGCCGTATAACCAGATTTTCCATTGCTCTGCCACAGCGATTATAAACAAATAAGACAGCCATGATGGTCTACAGGCAAACTAGGCCTCTCAGCAAAGGGCACAACGTGCCCCAGTAAATCCTTGGTTATTGCCAGAGGGCCAACAGGATCACAGTTATGATAGACAACTCACAGCAAAAAAGTGCTCTTTAAAGAAGAGGAATTGACTGGTGTGTCTCGGCTATAACCTCTCTCTACGTCCCGCTCCTTTAAAACATATTGTTCCTTTTGTCCTTCGGAAATCATATTGTTTGAGATTACTTCCTCTGGACTGGAAGAAGCAGCCGAGGGAAGGAGACAGAGACTCTAAGAACGCAGCCTTTCCCAAGTTGACCTGAATACCACTTTGTCTAATATACTATCAAATTTCATAGGTCAAATTATAATATTATTGTCTATATGTATGTGTTCTTTTATGTATGTTCCCAGATGACACACCACAGTACTACCAATGGTGGGGAGTAACTATTGTACTTAAATACAGTGTTTAGGCCCCATTACTTAACTACTTTATATCACGTGTTACTGGACTGTACTTTTACTCCTCTACATTTGAGAGATAAATAGTTTACTTAGTTTACTATTGTTCGTGCAAAGCATCAGCTTCTTAAAATATGATCATTTTTGGCATGGTTTTGAAGGAAATGTTTTGACTCTTGGATAGATGGGCCATGTCAATAGGTGCAGACATTCATGTTACATTTGGGGTCAATTATAATAACTTTAGTGATCCATTAATTTGTCATATAAGCAAAACGTTATTTTTTTTCTGATGTCTAATATTCTGGTTTAGCCTCGACTGTATGGCTCTGTGATAATTATCAAATGTTAGCACGCTCAACGGTGACAAGGGTCTTCCTTCAATCAGAGGACCGGTGGTTCGATCCCCGGCTCCGCTAGACCATGTCGAATCCTTGGGCAAGACACTTAACCCCAAAACTGCCCCGTAGCTGTGCCTAAGGTCTATTAATGTGTGTGAATGTCAGTTACACCTGATGTGCAGGTGGAACCGTAGCTCCTCCCATCAGTGTGTGAATGGTACTTACACCTGATGTGCAGGTGGAACCGTAGCTCCTCCCATCAAGGTGTGAATGGGTGTGAATGATGTCATGTAGTGTTAAAGCACTTTGAGTGGTCGGAAGTACAAATCCATTTACCATTTACACACGTGACAAAATGAATAGTCATCATGATATTGATTGAAAATCATGTGATACTATCACAAAGGTTCACTTTGAATTAGTCCAGGGGGAGGTGTATTGTTGTTTTCAGGGTCGGCATGGGTGAGGAAAGCCTGTTGTCAGTGTTAGCTGATAAGAACATGGCTGGACCTCCTGCTATTGTGCTGGCAGGACTCTCACTCCCTTCCTCCTCCAGCTCTCTCCCTGTTTGTGATTTACTTCCAGTAAAGATCATCAGCTTCATCCGAGGAGGGCTTTAAGCCAGTTCCCTGAGTGGGACAGCGTCTGCTTCACTATCCCACTGGGTTCCAACTGTGACCAGTCAGACCGTAGCAGGAATTAGGTGCATGTTGGAAAGTGTCAGACCATAAACTTTCCCATGCTCTGTGTTGGCCTATCAGCCGTGTGCGTGAATAGAGATTGAATATTTCCTCTCCCACATGTTCTGATGGGGGTGTTTTGTTTCTCACCTCTCCACCAGCTTCACAGATACAGAGCACAACGCTTTGATCTTCCATGTTATTGCCATATATATACCTCATGGAGACACTGGGGGAGGGGGAGAGACTGGCTGAGGGTAATTTAGACCATCTATCTCTCACACATAACTTGTGTCAGTATCAGTGAGGCCAGTCAAAGCCCTGCACAGTGGACTATACAATGGGAGGAACTTTATATGGAAGCAACTGCTTATGGATAACACTTGGAGGGAATTGAGAGGTGGTAAGAGAGAATATTAACTCTGTGTTTGGCTTTTTTCACACACTGGGATTATAGTGATTATACTGTAAAGCCTACATGGCACACTATTAAAATAACAGTTTGTCTTAACAGCCGGCGTTTGAGGATTATAAACTATGTTTGATATAACCTTGCCAAGCAGGGCAGTAACTTCAGATGTGTGACGTGTTTGGAAAAACCTGTCAAACTGTTAACCTCAGCCGTCCTTACAGTATGTTATAATTAATCTAGCTTTGATCTCTAATAGCCAAAGTAAAAGTTGACAGCAGGCAAAGGGACATTTAGATGTCAGAGGTCACCCCTCAATGGAATTTGATGGGTTTTCTTAACCCCTCAATGATGGGGGTCAGGTATTCCACTCATAAAGCTGTCTCGTCTACTGCCTTGTAGGGTCATTCTTGGCTGAGACTCGTCAGCCTGTCACTGCCATGTTTGGGTCTGACCCAAACTCTCATTAATGCTGCAGGTGAAAGCACACACGCACACATTTGATAGATGGAGAGATCTGATTGACGCTCTCAGATAGATCCAGAGAGCACACAGCGTGTAGGAGGTTTTCATTATCGCAGAGAGGACATTGGACATCAAAGCTGCTGTCGTCGTGAGTGAAGTCTGCTGGTCACGGGCCGCAGGCGAGAAAGAGGCCGCGAGGCTCAGGCCGGGTCACAGCATTGAAAGGACAAAGTCTCCTAGCTTTGACATGCCCCGCGGTGGCCTGTTACACTCTCTGTCTGTCGTACTTCATTTGGAATTGGACATGGGGAATGCGAACCCGCACATAATATAATATTTAGACATTTTTCTTAAAACAACCTCATTATTTAATTTTAAATGACTCCCGAAACTAGTTCATGGGAAAATGTTTGTTCTCATGCCACGGTGTCCAGCCCTCACGCAATTCACAGGCAGAGAAGCTATTTTTATGATGCCCCACACACATTTCAATGTGGTCATTTCATCTGCAGCAATATAGAGGACCTATCATTCTATGACTGATTGTATTTCTCCTTTCTCCCTTTTACCCTCTTCTCTGCTCAGTTCATCCTCCACCTCTCCCCCTCGGTGACTATACCTTTTCACCTGTGGTGCACCTCCTTCTCGCACTTTCTCTCCTCCTGCTCCAGTCTTTGTGTCTCAGGTGTGTGTTCGGCCTGTGAGCAGTGATGGGGGACTGGAGTCTCCTGGGGAATTTCCTAGAGGAGGTGCAGGAACACTCTACCTCGGTCGGGAAGGTCTGGCTCACCGTCCTCTTCATCTTTCGCATCCTGGTGCTGGGCACAGCAGCCGAGTCGTCCTGGGGCGACGAGCAGAGTGACTTCCTGTGCGACACTCAGCAGCCTGGTTGCACCAACGTGTGCTATGACAGCGCCTTCCCCATCGCCCACATCCGCTACTGGGTGTTGCAGATTGTTTTTGTCTCCACGCCGTCCCTCATCTACATGGGCCACGCCATGCACATTGTGCGCAGGGAGGAGAAGCTGCGGAGGATGGAGCAGGACCAACGGGAAGAGAGAGGGGAAGGCGGAGAAGACCTGGAGGGGGAGAAGGAATACCTTCAGCAGAAAGCGAGCAAAAGTATAATGGCAAATGATGGGACTGGCCGTGTTCGCCTGAAAGGAGCGCTGCTACAGACTTACATCCTGAGCATCATGATTCGCACAGTAATGGAGGTGACGTTCATCGTGGTACAGTACATGATCTATGGGGTGTTCCTCAGGGCGTTGTACCTGTGCAGGGCTTGGCCCTGCCCCAACCCCGTCAACTGCTACATGTCCCGGCCCACAGAGAAGAACGTCTTCATCATCTTCATGCTGGTGGTGGCCGGTGTGTCTCTGCTTCTCTCTGTGCTGGAGCTCTACCACCTTAGCTGGAAGAGCGCCAGGAGGTGTTTACGCAACAAGAGGATACAAAAGAGAACTATGACGGTGGTCGCGTCCGCAGCCTTGGAGCCCAACAGCCCCCCTCGGCCCTCGGCCTCCTGCACCCCACCTCCTGACTTCAGCCAGTGCCTGGCAGCCCCGAACTCCCTGAACCCCATAACCTCTATGGCCTCTCATCCCTTCAACAACAGGATGGCGCTGCAGCAGAACTCAGTGAACTTGGCCACAGAGCGGCATCACAGCTGCGACAACCTGGAGAAGGATGCAGACTTCTTGATGATGAGATACGACCGAGTGCCCTCAGAGTTGCCCAACAGCTGCTCCCCATCGCTGCTGCTGCACTCCAGCTACATGAAGGACAAACGACGCCTGAGCAAAGCCAGTGGCACCAGCAGCCGAGCTCGGAAGGACGACCTGGCAGTATAGACTCACAACCAAAGAGAAGGGACTGAAAGATGAGTTTAAAAGTCCCAAAGAGGATTCTGAGTGTTATTACTGAGTGAAGGTGTCAAAGCGTGAGGCGAATTATGCAAAATCCGCCATTGAAGCCAGACACTTGATCATAGAGGATGGACTAAATGTTCACTTTAGAAAGAGACACTGAGATCTGTAAGTGGACCATGTGAACTTGACATGTGTGAGCTCTGTGAGCAGATAGTGTTAGTACACCAATCTATCCATGAGCTTGAAAAAACTAACTGCAAAAGAACAATATTTTTGAAATGAGAACAGGGTAACAGGTGTGATACCTGTATATTGCACATTTATGTTTTAGTAAAAGAGTTAGAGCCAAAAACAAGAGAGAGGTTTTTTTTTAATTAAGCGAAAATGACGTGATGCTTGGTGAGATGACTTAGGGAAACCATTTCATTAGAACACAAAATATAGCTCCAATCTCAACTATTCAATAAATTACAAAAGTTTTGTTCTGCCACAGCAAAAAAAAAATTTGAGAGATTTAGAGAAAACATGGACTTAATATGCAATAAACTGTGAAGTGCCTTAACAAGTGTGAAAATCAATCTCTTTCGTATGACATGTTTTTATGCAAATTAAAAGGTGTGAGTAAAACTGTATTCATTAGTTATATATTTGACAGGAGGGTTTGTGTGCAGAATGTTTCTGTTTTAGGATGTTCCCTATCAAGAGGAATTGAAGGGAAAAGAAAAATAGGTTATGACAAGATCCGGCCACTGGGTGGCGACATTGCACTTGTGCTTTTCCGTTTCTGTCCTGGAGCCTTTGTTGTAAGTAGTGAATGTGTCCCTATGCAATTTATGTGTCAGTTGATATCTTTGAATGTATGTTATTTCATTTCCGGTGTCTTTCAGAATCAATGTACAGGTTGTTTGTTTATCTTGCAAACATTCATAGGAAACACAGAAATCTAGATTTAGTTTGTTTGTTTTTGGTTCTTTCACACATACTTTTATGAAATAAATATCATCACTAACTCATCACAAATAAATAAATCATCAGCTATACAATCTACTCTCTTGTCCTCAAGGTGTGTGATTAATGCAAATACTGCCATCCATCCATCCATTATCAGCCGCTTATCCGGGGTCGGGTCGCGGTGGCACCAGGTTCAGCAGGCCGACCCAGGCTTCCCTCTCACCCGCAACACTTTCCAGCTCATTCTGGGGGATCCCGAGGCGTTCCAAGGCCAGCCGGGAGATATAATCCCTCCAGCGTGTCCTCGGTCTTCCCCGGGGCCTCCTACCAGTTGGACGTGCCCGGAAAACCTCTAATGGGAGGCGTCCAGGAGGCATCCTGACTAGATGCCCGAACCACCTCAGCTGACTCCTTTCGACACGAAGGAGCAGCGACTCGACTCCAAGCTCCCCCCTGATGTCCGAGCTCCTTACCCTATCTCTAAGGCTGAGCCCGGCCACCCTACGGAGGAAGCTCATTTCGGCCGCTTGTATCCGAGATCTCGTTCTTTCGGTCACGACCCAGAGTTCGTGACCATAGGTGAGGGTTGGAACGTAGACCGACCAGTAAATGGAGAGCTTTGCCTTCCGGTTCAGCTCCCTCTTCACCAAGACGGATCGGTACAGCGCCTGTTTTACTGCTGCAGCCGCACCGATCCGCCTGTCGATCTCCCGCTCCACCTTACCCTCACTCCCCAAGACCCCGAGATACTTGAACTCCTTCGCTTGGGGTAGGCAGTTTGCCCCCACCTGGAGGGAGCAATCTGACGGTTTCCGGCAGAGCACCATGGCCTCAGATTTGGAGGTGCTAACTCTCATCCCTGCCGCTTCGCACTCGGCTGCAAAACGCCCCAGTGAATGCTGGAGGTCACGGTCCGAGGAGGCAAACAGGACCACATCATCCGCGAACAGCAGAGAGGCGATCCCGAGACTCCCGAACCGGATCCTCTCCGCCCCCTGGCTGCGCCTAGATATCCTGTCCATGAAGGTCACGAACAGGACCGGTGATAAAGGGCAGCCCTGGCGGAGGCCAACACCCACCGGGAACGTGTCTGACTTACTACCGAGGAGACGAACACAGCTCCTACTGGAGGCGTACAGAGACCGGATGGCCCGTGACAACGGGTCCGGCACCCCATACTCCCGCAGCACCCCCCACAAAAAACCCAGAGGGACCCGGTCGAAAGCCTTCTTCAGGTCTACAAAGCACATGTAAATTGGTTGGGCAAACTCCCAGGACCCCTCCAGTAATCGAGGGTAAAGAGCTGGTCCACTGTTCCACGACCGGGACGGAATCCGCACTGTTCGTCTTGAATCCGAGGTTAGACAAGCGGTCGGCTACATGAAGGACAAACGACGCCTGAGCAAAGCCAGTGGCACCAGCAGCCGGGCTCGGAAGGACGACCTGGCAGTATAGACTCACAACCAAAGAGAAGGGACTGAAAGATGAGTTTAGAAAGTCCCAAAGAGGATTCTGAGTGTTATTACTGAGTGAAGGTGTCAAAGCGTGAGGCGAATTATGCAAAATCCGCCATTGAAGCCAGACACTTGATCATAGAGGATGGACTAAATGTTCACTTTAGAAAGAGAGACTGAGATCTGTAAGTGGACCATGTGAACTTGACATGTGTGAGCTCTGTGAGCAGATAGTGTTAGTACACCAATCTATCCATGAGCTTGAAAAAACTAACTGCAAAAGAACAATATTTTTGAAATGAGAACAGGGTAACAGGTGTGATACCTGTATATTGCACATTTATGTTTTAATAAAAGAGTTAGAGCCAAAAACAAGAGAGAGGTTTTTTTTTAATTAAGCGAAAATGACGTGATGCTTGGTGAGATGACTTAGGGAAACCATTTCATTAGAACACAAAATATAGCTCCAATCTCAACTATTCAATAAATTACAAAAGTTTTGTTCTGCCACAGCAAAAAAAAAATTGGAGAGATTTAGAGAAAACATGGACTTAATATGCAATAAACTGTGAAGTGCTTTAACAAGTGTGAAAATCAATGTCTTTCGTATGACATGTTTTTATGCAAATTAAAAGGTGTGAGTAAAACTGTATTCATTAGTTATATATTTGACAGGAGGGTTTGTGTGCAGAATGTTTTCTGTTTTAGAATCCGAGGTTCGACAAGCGGTCGGAGCCTCCTCTCCAGCACCCTGGCATAAGCTTTTCCCGGGAGGCTGACAGCCCAACAATGTCCAGTGCTTTCAGCATCTCAGGGCGGATCTCATCCACCCCAAAGTGCTCTTTCCACCGCGCGACGATGTCCCCAGTCCGGGTCAGCAGTCCCCCCCCCCCTGCTGAGAACAGCCTGAGGTAGACCCTGCTTTCCCTTCCTGAGCCGTCGGATGGTTTGCCAGAACTTCCTTGAGGCCAACCGAAAGTCCTTCTTCATGGCCTCCCCGAACTCCTCCCATGTCCGAGTTTTAGCCTCCGCGACCATCGCCGCTGCAGCCCTTCTGGCCCGCCGGTACCCGTCAGCTGCTTCAGGAGACCCCTGGGCCAGCCAGGCCCGAAAGGCCTCCTTCTTCAGTTTGACGGCTTCCCTCACCCCCAGTGTCCACCACCGGGTTCTCGGGTTGCCTCCACGACAGGCACCAATGACCTTCCGGCCACAGCCCCGAGCAGCCGCGTCCACAATAGAGGCTTTGAACAAGGTCCACTCGGATTCCATGTCCCCAGCCTCCCTCGGGATTTGTGAGAAGTTCTTCCGGAGGTGGGAGTTGAAGACCTCCCGGACAGGATCCTCTGCCAGATGTTCCCAGTTCACCCTCAATACACGTTTGGGCTCTCACCCTGGGCAACTCCAGAAAAGGACAAAGTCCAACCCTTCCCCAGGAGCTTGGTTCCAGAGCCCATGCTGTGCGTGGAGGTGAGCCCAACTATATCTAGCTGGTACCGCTCCACCTCCTGCACCAGTTCCGGCTCTTTCCCCGCTAGTGAGGTGACGTTCCACGTCCCTAGAGCTAGTCTATGCCGCCGGCGATCGACCCGCCCAGGTCTCCCGCCTGGCCCGCCACCCGGTCTACATAGCATCCGACCCTGATAATTCTCCCTGCGGGTGGTGGGTCCACAGGGGGACTGCTGCTCCATGCTGTTTTTTCGGGCTGAGCCCGACCGGGCCCCATGGGCTAAAGCCCGGCCACCAGACCCTCCTGGGTCTGGCTCCGGGAGGGTGCCCCAGTTTCCCTTGTCCGGGCAAGGTAGCTTCAGTCGGTGGGCTGCTATTCATCAGGGTTTATTGAACAGGGTTTAGTCTGGGCTCTCCCCCGAGACCTGTTTGCCTTGGGAGACCCTACCAGGGGCTGATGCCCCGGACAACATAGCTCCCAGGATCACTAAGCCACTCAAACTCCTCCACCACGTTAAGGTGGCGATTCATAGGCAAATACTTCTTAGATCTTTATGAAATATCAGATGTCTGTTACTAACTGATATATTAAATGCACACTGAATAATACGGAGCTCAGAAAATCGTGTGGTTACTATAGAAATGATATAGTGGAAATAAACAAGAGGACATGTTGAAGAGCATGCATATATGAAGGCATTTTCCAGTCTGTTCTCACCAGAAAGGACCTGCCGGTGACAGACTGGAGGGGATGTGCAGTATTTACACAAACAAAGCCTGTCTCTTCATCACTGCCAGGAGGCTGAGCCGCTAATATCCAACTTGGTCTGTCACAAGCCGAGTCGAAAGCAAAGCTGAAGGAGATGCTGCCATTTTATTTGTTTGTTGCAGATCAGATTCACCTCTGCAAAGTTACCCAGATTTGATTATCAATGAATAAGATCACGCTATACACGGCTTGTATTTTAGAGCAGGTGATGACTTCACACTGCTGTCCAATATAATCTTGCCTTTGTAAATCCCCCCTATTTTTTTATGATCTGATAGAGGTGTTTGCTGGGGGCGAATATGTTAAGTACAACTATTATCTCAGAATTAAGGGTGGTCGTCCACTGATAGGAAGGTTGGTGGTTAAATCCCTGACCCCTGTGGCCTACTTGTCGAAGTGTATTTGGGCAGGAGAGTAAATACCAAATTGTTGTGAATGTATTACACGTACAGGAAAAACAGGCACCTTGCATGGTGTGTGAGTGGTGCTGGCTTGTGTTGAAAAGCATTTTGATTGGCTGTTAAGACTAGAAAAGCCCTATTTAAATGCAGTCCAGTACCATCCCCATACACTGTGAACCCGATTTAATTTAAGGTTTAAACTTTTAAGTGGTTATACCTATACTTTCATGTTTTGTAAAAACAACGGTGTCATTGATAAATCTAGTAGTTGTTTGCACTAATCATTGCAGTAAATAGAGTACAATGCTCATGCTTAGCAGAGATAACTTTCTGTAAGGGAGGGGAGGGGCCCGTTGGATTAGTGCCGTGTGCAGCGTGCAGCGCAGTGACGAGACGAAAAGAGTCCGCTCGTCGTGACTGCTGCGTCCGACCGCTAACTTGACTGTGACGGATCTGCAGGATTTCTACAACAACTTTAAGGCTACAAGCACATGGAACGGTGAGTGTGTCACTTTCCCCATATTAACTGAAACGTTAGATATAATTCAGGAAGCATTTATTTCAACAAGTAGCTAGCTTAGTTAGGCTAAACGCTAAAGTTAGCTTAGTGTTAACACGCTGACGATTTTCTTGTCTGTCCAGTTTATAGCTTCGTGTTAGCATGTGCTGTGTTTTAAGCTAGCTAAATATAAGATAATGTTATGGTAGCTTTTCAAAGTGGTGTTTGGTTAGGTTGCACAGGAGGGATGTATATTGCATTTATAGCCGTAATTTCGCTAGCTTGTCAAGGCAAGAGGTCCATAAATCAGTATTTCTCAAACTGGGCGTGGAGGTATTACAGGTGGCTGTGGCAAGGGGAAATGCTTTTTTTTTTTATGTTAAGAATTTTATTGAGAAGTTCACATATTACAAAATGCATAGTACACGGACATAAAACTAATTCATTACGAAATTCCTGTATTTATGTGTAAATTACGGGTTGCGCCATGGCCATATTCAATCAAAATTCAGTGGGGCATGAATATTTTTCTTCCAAAGTGAGGCGTGTCAAAAGGTTTGAGAATCACTGCAGTAAAAGGTTATTGGCAGAGGTTGGATAACGTTTTCAGTTTATTTTGTATAGCCCAAATTACAAATTTGCCTCAGAGGGCTTTACAATCTGTACACATACGACATCCCTGTCCCAGGACCTCACATCGGATCAGGAAAAACTCCCCAAAAATAACCTTTGACAGGGAAAAAGGGAAGAAACCTTCAGGAGAGCAACAGAGGAGGATCCCTCTCCCCGGATGGACAGAAGCAATAGATGTCATGTGTACAGAATGAACAGAGTTACATAAACACATTACATGAATATGACGATGTATGAATGGACCTCCTCAAGCCATGAAACAGAAGGAGGTAGAGAGGAGGAGGGGGCGAAGGCAGGAGGCCGGCTCACCAGGCTGAGGGGGCTTCCTATAATCCTTCGGGACAATCCCACAGACTATTACAAACCAGCCTTTGTAAGTAACTCTTACTTTCTGAAAGAGGATCTAGTAGGACCGTCACAGCATATTTGAGAACTGTCACCATCTGATGAACCCTGTGATTATCGTTTTATAGAATGAAGTTCACACCTTCCCTCGTGCGTCTGATTCTCCGGTAACTAGGCTACATTGCTTAACATTATTGATAGTTATTTGATGAGTAATGTCATTGTGTTTTTACATAATTATTTGTAAAGGACTCGGATGATGATGACTCATTCCGACACATTGAGATTGGGATCCTCCTCGTTGAGAAAGAAGATGCTGTCCGCTCATCTTCCTTTCATCTCGGTCCAGTCTCGTTGAAGGAGAAGTTGTGATGGACAACATTCAAGACCTGCCAAAAGCTATGTGCCTTCTGTTAGGACTTGCATCTGAACTACCCCAAGTCTATGAAGCTCACATTCCAGTTCATCCAGCAGGTACTTCTCACGTTGGGCCACAGTGCACTAAAACCAAGGTTACAAACCTGGGAAGAACCAGCTTGCAATGCAACCAAAATATTAACTTGAGTATAAAAATGTCTAATATTTTAGAAAGCGTAATTTGACAGGTTTTTCTATATCCTGCTTTGTGAAACACTCCAAATGTTCTCTTGTGTACCTTACGGTTCCTGTAGGCTCTAAACAGCGTTATCAACGGATCCAGTGTGTCGTGACCCTCAGAGTCCCCTGCAAGGCAGGCAGCCATAAATGGTCTGACAGTGGTTAGAAAAAGGAAAATTAGAAGAAGAAAAAAAAGGACAAGCTGTGCAGCACAAACTTAGCTCTCACACACAAACACTGTTTCGGAACAGCGGGCAAGGCCATGGCACATATCCAGAAAATATTACAGGCATCCCGGTTGCCTATTGTGTCATAACACAAACCACCACCAGGTGACACTGTTAACGATATGCAATGGCGGATATGTTTTTAAAAACACTAAGGAGGGTTATTCCTAGAGTTTTCTGTTTTATATTTTGTTAATTAATTTGTGACTTCGTCGGAGAGGAACTTATTGTATTTTGAATATTTATTATTTTCTCTAAGTAATGTTTTGAGGGCTTTATCATATCCCAAAAGTTGTTAAATTTGACATGCATATCAGGACTGGTGAAAAACACTATTTTGGGGGTCTCGCATTCAGGTATACAGAAATATCTCTATAGCGCCCCTAGAATAATGACCGATTGACTTGAAATTCGACACGTCCACTTGGACCTGCCCTACAAAAAGTATTTTTTTCCTGCCATTTCTTTTCCATTTTCTCCTAAATGCTGGGTCTGATTCTCACAAAACGTTATGTGGTTCAATGTCAAAAGCTTTTTGATATCATTGTGTTTAGAAGATATGGACCAATTAACTTCTAATGGGTGTGGCTTAACCTAAAAAAACGACTTGTTTTTTAGGCCTCTGCTTGAAATAACATACCCAAACTAAAAGGCTATTTGAATAATGTTGGTGACCCATGTGAGCTTTTGTTAATAAATAAATATATATATATATATATATATATATATATATATATATATATATATATATATATATATATATATATATATATATGGGGCGACTGACCGACCGACAAACACCTATAGTTGGTGCTTTTGCCAACCTAAAAAAGTTAACATTTAAAGAAGCTCGACAATTAAATGCAGTATATGAATTCTTTAACTAATTTTATGCATGAAAAATTCATTGTCAATATAGCGATCACATAACGCAAAACACGCAAAAAAATATTTGTGTATAAAAGAAGCTTACATTGAGTTTATGAAAATGGGTGTAGCCCAACAGATTAGTAGGGATGGGTATCGTTTGGTTTTTTTCCGATAACGGTGCTAAACCAATCCTTTTAAAAACGATACCTGAACCGCTACTTTTTCTTTTTTTAAACACAAAACGACGATTGACGACATTAAAGAAAGGCTTTTTTTTTATGCCAATGCACATTTTTTTCTACAATTAACAATATATTAATTGTTTAAGTATACTATAAATATAAATAATACAAAATCCGTGGCTTCAAACTACAGCTTCAAACTAACTTCAAACTATGAACAATGACAACAGTTTATAGCATACTTAAATAAATATAAATAAATACAAAACACACTCTGTATACAGCTTCAAACTTCAACAATTCTTTTGCAGAAATATGAGCATATTTTGCTTATCTGGCAAAATACGACACCTATCCTGATTTAATTGCATGTCCTGCACAGGAGAAAACCCTCTCAGATGGTGTTGATGAGGCCTGTACACACAGGTTTGTGTCTGAAAGTGCAGACAATATGGGGAGGCTGCCCCACTTCAGCCACCACCAGGCTGCAGGGTCTTGTCCTGATGGGATTGAAGGCAGACTTTTGTAGTTCTGGACCTGTTCAGCGATGGAGATGGCACTGCCTTTAGTGGTCGTTGTCTGAAGAAGCTCTCGGCCTTCATCCTCGAACAGCTTCTCTAGGGCTGACCGCTTGGCACGAAAAATACATAAAAGTAGTGTTTAGACAAACATGCTTTAAAAGAAATGCATTAATTTGAAAGATATTTATTAGTTTTGATGAATTGTATTAATGGAACAGATCGTATACAAATAGTTTTCACATACTTTTCTTTTTTTACCTGAACCATGGAGATTCCACAGTGGAAAATGCATGCATTCCCTTGACTACAAATTTGCTATTGTCGTCATCGGTCTCCACGTTTTCAGGGGGACCGGTCTCCCCATCGCCGGTGCCCGGGAGCTCCCAGACTGCCCGCTGATGTGCTCGTCACGGGCTCACGCAGGCAGTCGAATACGGTGCCGCTGCTTTCAAGTGGATGTTATGCGTTGCCAGATGTTTCATTACATTTTATGTGTTCCCCTTTTGCACGCCATTTTTGTTGCATTGGGACCTCCTGCAGTACTTCCGGGTCCTTACACCCTAAATGTTGGAGGGGTGTGATGGGGTGGGCACTAGTGTGTCTACTGGGCATCCAGCAAACGTCATTTCTTTGGCCAACTGCTCCGTGAAGGCCTTGTGGGTGGGGTCCTGCTTCAGCTTGTACAGCTCCTTGTGCAGAAGGTAACTGTTAACAGCGATGTCAAAGTGATAAAAGACACTTCCTGCTCTTGTGGCGGACGCTGTAAAACCCGATGAGTGCATCTGACAAATTCACTCCAGCCATACTGCGATTGTAATCGAGAATGCTGTCCGGAACTGGAATGTTCTTGCTTTGCCAAACCCCAGCCGTCTTCACCTTCCTCAGCACCGTCTGTCCAGTGTAGGCCTCATGGATCGTGGAGCACATGGTGACCGCTCTCGCCACTCTGGATCCCGCAGCTGGCTTTCAAGGCAGATTTAGAGTTGCCAGTCAGTTAGACACATAAATATTTTTGTAGTTTTACCGTTCGTCCCTCGCAATAGTTGCCTACGTACCCGATGACCATGTTGAAGGAGCAACATCCATCCTAGTCATGTCCTCATCTTCAGTATCTGATGCATTACTGTCATCAGCCATTATCTCTGGGAAACACAAAGCATATAGATGGAACTATTAGATGGCACATAAACCGTTTTAAGAAAGCAACATTGAATAAAAAGGCAGAGACACCTGCATGTACGTGTCCCTGACGACCACGCCGCTCTCGTCAGCTGGTATACATAAACCTCCTCTTTGAGGAACACAACCACCGCTCTGTTCATCCGGGACACGAAGAACAGGTTCTCATGTCCGACCTGCCCCCCAACAGCCAGCAGCACCTCCTCCACGGTGATGCCGTTATCCGGTGGGACGATCCTCATTCCCTGGGCCAGAGATGGCGCTGCACTCATTTGAACGCATCCCTATAAAATGCTAGAGGGTAAACTGTCTAAGCTACTACCCACCAATGCCAGCATCCATCATGCAGCATCATGCATAATACCATTATTAGAGAACGCGATTAATTTTGCAGCTGGAAAAAAATCTTTATGAAAAGGAAACCAGTGTGTGTGTGTAAAAATACAAATATTGAAACGGGACCTTGTGGATCAATGTTGATCTGATCTAGATTCATTCCTTTGTATTTGAACAGCTGTCGTCGTTCCAGGGCTATGACAACTTCGCTGATCTTTGCCAGCTAAGTGTGCCTTCAGGCATTCTATAGTACTGACGATGCACTCTGTCGTCGTCGCTGAGAAATTCTGCGAGGTCATCCATTTCATTGTCCTTCAAGTTCAGGACCTTTGACATTGTGGCCATGTGTTTTCGTAATTTAGTCGAGGATAATTTTTTTTGGTGCAGCTGAGAAGGCCCCGTCACCCCATGATGGTCTTCAGAGTGTTGTAGTAGAGGGGGAAGGGGCAGCCAGCTGGTTGTGTATTGCGATGATTTTGTGATTGAAAAAGGATAGAAGTGAGTTGCATTTGCTGGTGGTGAAGGAGGTGGAGATGGTGTCCATGGGCTTGAGGAGTTTGTTGATGGTGGAGAAAAGCATTTTGGGGTTGTTGGAGCCAGATTGGATGATGGAGTGAGCGGTGTTGAGGGCATCTTTATATTGTTGTTGGTAAAGTTTGAAGGCATCACAGTGAACCGTGAGCCCGGTTTTATTGGCAAGACGTTCCAGGATCACCTCTCAGTGTAATTTTGGGCCAGTTCTGCCCAGTGCTTCCGATTTGGGTCTTCTTTCAGTTTTGTTTGGCACTTTTTGTATATCGAGGTGCTGGAGCATTTTTTTTCACATCTTCTGCAAAAAGAAGCTGGGGAGTGTTCCATTTTGCCTCACTCAGATTTCTGAGGGCCTGGAATGACACACACTCATTCCATTTAGTGTCACAGATTTGTTTAAACACCTGCAAACGGCATTCTCATCACCTGAGATCATTGAGTCACATTCCATAATACTTGCCTTTTTTTTTTTTTTAGATTGTGGCCTAACTTTAGTGCCCTAGATGGTGTTTTTACTCATTCAAGCCAGCCACATTATGAACTGCTTCAATAACATGAGGGCCAGGCTTTAATGGCGCCAGTTCACAAGAGCGGCTGAAGATTTCCTACAGTCCAGCATATATTTTGTTCTTTAGTCCGAGGATTTTGGGGGAAAGCTTTTCACCATACATTCGAAAGAGCACTTTCTGAATGAACTCATGGTAGTATCTTAGCTCTTTGGGGTAAGCCATGTTTAGAGTGGAGATGACTCCCAGCATCATTGCACAAGCTCGGGCCACAGATCCATAGTTGAAATATTGTTCCCTGCCAAAGGCAACGTAGGAGATTCATTTAAACAAAAATCAAAAAAAGTCCATAAATGAACATAAAGTGTCCCGGAGGAGAAAGTAGTTCCTTTTAAACAAAAAAAACGTGACAAATCAAAGTCCAGGTTACGGGGTCCCCCTCTTTGTAATCCGTGCTCCACTCTGCCTTTTTATGAGGCTTCCCAGCCCGGCCTCAATTAGGTGCCTTAAGCACCTGCAGCTGGGTGAGTGAGGCAGTCTGGGAGATGTAGTGTCGGCCATGGCGGCCATTTTGGGTGGCCGCTGATCCTGAGTGGGAATGTAGCGCCCCTGCACTACCTGTCCTTTTGTGATGCCACAGTATACATATTTACCTCTTGCAAGATCTTTAGATGTTTAGCTAGTTTCTGGCCAGCAACTCCACCCTTCGTCTGGAGGTTAGACGTCAGTTTGCCTAAATGTCTCTCCAACTGTGCCATGAAGGTAGATTCCAGTGGGATGGTTGTAATGCATTGGAATTCAGCATGAATCAAAAAACAAAATGACAGAATACAAAGTTAGGCCATTGGTGCAATATTGTGTTCTAGTTTTGAACTCCTCATTAAAGAAGACTTCTCTGTATCAACTCAAATGGTAAATGGTGCGTCTGTGTGATGTGAAAGTGCTGTCAATGTTGGATTTGTATTCACAGCCTTTAAACAAACAAGTGACTGTCTCATTGTTTTTCAGATGATGGCTTATGTGCAAAAAATAATCTCGTTCTGTTCCAAGGTCATTACAGCCACGTAAATGACAGGAAAAAGTGCTTTACGGTAGTGTTATGATTCCTCGACAAGTGTGCCAAGTGAATTCCAAGTCTTAAAAATGCATCGACAATCAGGATATACACACTTAATATGAAGGCCACATCCAAAATGACTTTGTTTGTAATGTTTAAGGATTTAACAGTCTTTACACTGCCACAAACAACAAAGAGAAAAGAAACAAACATTAGTGATGTTTATACAGTCACCCGTGGTACCTAAAGCCATGCACTGTAGAGCTAACAAAAGATACGTATTTAATAATAATGCATTTAATTTATATAGCGCTTTTCGTGCTACTCAAAGACACTTTACATAACATAATTATAACATCATTTTTATTTAATGTAACTAATTTTTTTGCACAGAAAATGTAGTATCAAGCTGACTAAAGCGAACCAAAATCATTTGCACGAAAGTTGAGTGCCTACATATGATCAGTGGCAGATTTATTTGCAATTACTGCCCTATAGAGAGCAAATATAGCAGACCGTCACAGAATATTGATCCTGGGCAGTACTACTGGGACCAGCATACCTGTGAAGAGTTTGTTTGTGTACCAAAGAGTTGTTTGTGTTCCTTTTTGTTACGTTTTTTTTTGTATTACTACCTCAGTAAAACATTTAAACTGTTACAATGCAATGTTTTGAAACAATAAATCCCATTGGTACATTCAAATTCATTGTTGATTTTCTTTCCTTTACAATGTTCTTGAAACAATGCATTCAATCTTAAAATCAAATGGTGTAATTCATTTTATTAGAAGTAAAGACATCATTTAAGTTTAGTGATTTGTTTATATATGCGTATGCATGTTGACTTTAAAATAGTTATTTCATTAAATAATAATTCAAGTGAACTAATGATTTTGAGTAACGATTACTAATGTGGCCTTAAATATGTCTACTAATGGCTCAACTTGACCCGTTTAGTTCTTCCATGTGTAACAACTTAAATGGTTTGAGAGGAGACGAGAATTTCTAGTAAAGTCAACTTGTTCGGGCTAAGAGTGTAGGTTTGGTTTTCCAAAAGACTAGCGATGCAACAATAAACCCAATAATATTCAGCGCTCACGAACATTTCGTCACACGGGCACTATGGATAACGTCAGTGTCCTTTCTCTGGGGATGAATGTTGGGCGAAGATATTTGCCACAGGGCTTTCAAATTTGGAAAAATCTGCATTTAAGATGGAAGTTGGGTATTAATACGTGGTGGAAGAAGTGAATACAAGTTTAACTCGAGTACAAGCAGCAAAATATTGTCTCTTGAGTTTTATATTATTGCAGATATGTTTGAACTATCATTCATGAGCAGCTATTTCTTACCATTTTATTTACAGGGTACAACAATGTATGTTTTGGAAATGTGGCTGTCAAATTCACGGAGTGGAATTAAAAACTACTATTTCCTACTTGAATGTGGTGCAGTAGAAGTATAAATTTAAAAAATGTATAAAGGAGGATCAAATTCAAAAGGATGATAAAGTTCAACAGCCATTACTCCCGATGAAGCGTTCACATTCAATGCACCAAACTAAATTATAATATGAATAATTAAGTTTATTAAATAAAATTGTAAATTAAAAGTTGTATATTTTCTGGGTCTTTTCTTAACAATGAACCTGTTGTCTTCCAATGTATAAAACCGTTAAATATGAATAGTCTTTTAGTTAGATGTTGTATTGTGTATCAAATGCCATGCAGATACACCTGTAGGGGGCATTGGTGCGCTTTGATGCACATTGTCCTTCTTTAGAAGAAGAATATAGATCCCATTGTGGATGTTGGGAAATGTAGTTCCGTCCACCTCGCTCTTATCTTTACTTTCAACGACGTACAGTGGCATTTGCTGCCCTTACAGTTACCGACATGTCTCTGACTTGAAGCGGGGAGAAGAGTCGTCTAACGAGGAGAGAACCTGTCGTCTCCCGACGGTGTTTCCTTTCGAGAGAAGCAGAAGACCTTCGCCTCAGGAAGTGAGTAGCGGACATCACTCGCGTCTCGAAAAGAGTGCGCTTTGGTTTGTCATGAGGCAGTTAGCTCGGATGACTGGCGGAGGTCAGGCCGCGTGTCATCACGTCGCGACGAGCCTCGCGCGAGGTGCTCTCGTTAAACGGCGTTTGGTGGCCTGTGTGTGTGTGTGGAGATAGTCTTACACTCGCAGTACGGTTGAGGGATATAAAGTGAGGAAACCCGTTGGAGCTGCTGCGTGATCATTTCTCCTCGGACCCATTTCACGGTTGGACCCGACGCGGTGGTCGTGTGACCGGTGCGTGCAGAATGCGGAGTGGCGCTGCCAGCGGAGGTAAAGCGGACACGTCTCTGGTGCCAGCACTCACATGTAAGGGCGTGCGCGGCTCTTCTGTTAGTTCTTCTTTTTTTTTTTTCGTGATTGGAAACTTAATTTGAGGAATTGTGATTACGCATTTGGAAACAAACCGTTTATTATACTATGTTGCTATTTTAAGCAAATACGACGCAGCTTAAACCCAACTTTCGCCTTTTATGAGGAAGCTGCGTAACATCCGCTTTAAGAACCGAATGTGTGTTATATATATATATATATATATATATATATATATATATATATATATATATATATATATATATATATATATATATATATATATATATATATATATATATATATATATATATATATATATATATATATATATATATATATAAACCCACACACAATAACATCACCGTGTGGACTTAAATATGGAATGGTTCATGCAGCGGGCTGCACGGTGGTGTAGTGGCTAGCACTGTCGCCTCACAGCAAGAGGGCCGCGGGTTCAATTCCCGGTGGACTGGCGGCCTGTCCAGGGTGTCCCCTGCCTTCGCCCTATGTCAGCTGGGATAGGCTCCAGCGCCCCCGCGACCCTAATGAGGATAAGCGGTATTGAAAATGGATGGATGGATGGATGGTTCATGCAGCAAGTGTGCATAGATTTGTATTTGATGATGACATTTACATGTTAAAAAACAGTGTTTATCGACATACAACAAAGTAATGGTTTACATTTAGCACTACCTAATAATAATAATATATATATATATATATATTATTATTATTAACTGTTCAATTTTAAAAGGAATGTTATTTCTTATCCACAATTCTAATTGTAGACGTCTGTATATTTTCCTAATTTCACCAAAAGTTGGCTAACATTTGAGAAAACGTGTAATGCGAAAAGCAATTGTCTAAATGTAAGTAATTAACTGGAGAGGTTTTATGGTGATATTAATTCTATACCCTATTCACGTGCAGTGAGTTGAAAAACGTATCTTTAAAGGCTGCTTTCTCAAAAGTTTCTCAGGTTTTTCTCATACTCTGAAGCACTGACATACACCAGACTTTAATTCCTATCTATATTCTGAAGGGTTTTACAGAGGGATTTATTCATATATAATTAGCTGGATTTATACAACCTTTTATTCATTTAAAACATGGAGGAGAAAAAAAGGTAAGAAAGCGACACAGGGGAAGGAGGACAAACCAACTTCGGTTCACCTAGATAAGGTGAGCCGAGGGAAGGAAACTAGTTCTACAAATCTGAGGACAAGGTCAGAGCTTTCTCAGCAAGGAAGGAACGGTGGCTGTTCGTTGTACAGGGTTCATGCACGGATATTGTTCCTGGAAATTATTATTTCTTTTAACGCTATTGTTATTATGAAAGTTCTTCTTAATATTCCTCTTGATAATAACTGTAATGCGTGTGTAGTTTGTTCCGACACTAATACAATACCTCTGTTTATTTCACAGCTCAGCCATGAGGAATCTTTGGACCAAAGCAGGTGTTTTAGGTTCGATGTCGGCGGCTTTTGGTTCAATGCTGTGGTCGCAGAAGCAAGCTGAGTCGGAACAGGTTGCTTCCGGTTGCACCGCAGCTCAAACAAGTCCTAGTTCTCCCTACAAACTAAAATTGGTTCAAGTTCTGTTCCGACATGGCGCTCGAACGCCGCTAAAGTCAATACCTGGTGTTACGGAGGTACTTATTTTCTGTGATTCATCAACTCATTAAGTGCTTGTGTCTATAAAAAAAAAAGATGTGTTACGTAATCGCTGTATCACAATTCTGTGTTGGGTGTAGGTCCAATGGTCGCCAACACTCTTGGAGCCTCCAGCACACACCCACATCGACTATGAAGTGACAGATCTTCATGGCGGCCCTAGACCCCCATCCCCTGTAGAAGACAGCTATCGGAAAAACGTGCTGAACGTAAGTGTGCTGTGAGGTGTCGATGTGGTCAGACAAGTATAGAGCTGAAGGAACACGTTCAGGAGCAGCAACTTGTTTACTTGGTTCTTTTGTGTGAGGATCATTCAGACATGTTGGAGCTAGAAAAGTGTAAAAAGTCTGTTTAGCCGTTGCTGTGTCAGGGCTCTGACGTTGAGCAGTCTGGCTAAATGTACTTGAACCTTTACTGGGCTCTGCAATGCCACAGTAATATATGCTGTGGCAAAGGCCTGATGTTTAAAGTTATTTAATTACCTGTGTGAAATTTAATCGACAGGTGATTCGTTGAATAAACACTCTACATAGTCTCTGGATATGTAGAGTTTTATAAATGTGAAGCGCCTTGTGGATTCAGAAAGCTTCCTCCCTCTAGTGGCCTCCAGGATTCATTACAAAGCCTCACAGATGAGACATTAAAGCGGGTTCATTCATTCCACACCTCTCTGTAGCGCTGCTGAACTGTGTCGAGCTTCCCAGTGAGATATGTTTGCCAGCCTCTGCCCATAGAAATGACAGTTTCCTGCGCTGAGTTAGCTGCTTTGCTAAAGAGGTTTACTGCACTAGATTTAGCTTAGAAAACTAAATCCCACAATATGGACTCATGCCATCCTTGTACCACATTCACTCTGGATTCCTGCATGCCATCACCGGTTTGTGTGTGTGTGTGAGGCCACATCTGAGTAAAACCTGATCCTGTTTTTTGCAATTGGTAGGGTGGCTCGTTCCCCGGTCAGCTGACCACATTGGGCATGCAGCAGCTGTATGAGCTGGGCAAGAAGCTGAGGAGGAGGTACGTCGAGGAGACCCAGTTCCTCAGCTCCACCTTTACCCCGGCTGAGGTCTAGTAAGTGTTGCAAATCATGAAGGATGGCAAGAGACGCTTGCACTTGTCTGTACATGGCGGTTTTGATACATTGTGCTTATAAGCACAGCACAGAGGATATCAGAGCTTTACTCTTTTGAAGTTGGCTGCCTCCCATTACCTGTTTTTTTCCAATTTTAGTGTGCGTTCCACGAACATCGTGAGGACCATTGAATCCGCCAAGTGCCTGGTCGCAGGGCTCTTCCTGCAAAAACAAACAGGTAGTTTTAGAAAGCCATATGTGCATGATGTTCTTACTCATTTCTGGATCTCATCTGATCAGTTTTTTTGTAATCTTCCATTCTACTTGAAGAAACTGTCCCTATATTCACAACGGGGGCCGAGTCTGAAATCCTGTATCCTAACTACCACGCCTGCAAGCTGCTCAAAGTCCTCGTCAGGTATGTAAAAGTATATTTTCACACCAGGCCTCAAAGACATCCTTTGCACTCTCTACCCAAAGCTGAGATCCAGAGGTGCGATGCCCGTGACAGGTTGTCACGGTGCGTCTGTGTTTCGTGGCTGACGCCGTGTGTGTTGTGTGCAGCCACCGCTGGGCAGAGTCGTCCACGCTGCCAGACATCGCGGCCGACATGCAGAGCATCAAGAAGGCGCTGGGCATCGCTGCTCACCAGCACATGGACTTCATCCTCATTAGGGACGACATGGTCGCCAGAGAGGTGACACTTCCGCTGCATGATTCATACGACTTTTATTAGGTCTCACCACAAGCTTTCGGAATACATACGATTATTATGAGGGCCTGGCTGGAGGCGGCCACCTGGCAAGCAACACAGTTCATCAGGTTTCAGACATTTTAACGAGCTAAAATAACCGCTTCAGCATGATTTGAGTTTAAACATTAAGGGTATTTACTCATGGCTGTAATTGAAGACATCTTATTCAGTCAGTGAAAGTTATACATTACTGGACGAGAGACTGCAAATCAATTTTTTTTGCATATCAGACTTTAGACAGGCATTTTATGTTCAAATGGCCATCTTTTAATAACCTTCTGCATAATGCGGCCACGACCATTATTGGTCTTTCCTGAATTTGCTGATTGTTTCCCCGTTTCCTGCAAAAGCCAAATACTACAATTATGGATCCACCTGTTACCAGATATTACTCATACAAACAAATTAAAGCGAGGCATTTGTTAGTCAATACATCTAAACTAAATAAAACTACTATACTACTTTACTGACACGGCTTAATACTCACAATTTCCCATAATATACACCATTTTGGAAAATAACTACAATGAAGGGAAAATCTGTAAAACAATATCTCAGGACAAGATGATGGCCCCAGGAAGAAACAAAAAAAAAGTGAGCAAATATTCAGTCATGTTTGCCTTTTTGAGGTTTGTGTTGCAAAGGTGATACTGACTGTGTCGAGTCTCTGCTCAATAACAGACGCACGGCCTGCGCTGCCCATCAGTGCTGGAGACCTGGAGGACGAAAGTGGAACAGAGGGCTGTGGACATGATCTACCATGTGTATGCACAAGACAGCAGGTACGATCAAACGGCAGACCATTGGGCACCATATGTTACGAGTAGAACAGGCCAGCTTTAATTCTGCTGCTCTGATTTTAGCACGGAGACCCTGCAGCTGTGTGTGGGACCCCTCCTGCACTCATTGATAGCCAACATTGATGAGAAACTTGAGGGGACCTCACCAGACAGGTTGGGGCCCCTTTGGATGGACATACACATTGTTTGCACAAACTTCCTCGTGTTTGGTCTTTTTTAAACTTTCCACTGTTAAAACTTCTCTCTCCACCAGGAAGTTATTTTTATACTCGGCACATGACACCACGTTGATTCCCTGTTTGATGGCTCTGGGGATTTATGACATGAAATGGCCACCGTTTGCCGCCGATATCACTTTGGAGCTGCACCAACACCGGGAGACCAACAAGCCCTTTGTTAAAGTGTCATACGTAGGCAAGGTAGGGGATGACGATGCGTCTGTTTATTTGATAAGTTTTTGTATTGTTTTTTTCCCCCTGTTTACTTAAAGTTAGTTATCTCTTTCTAGGATCAACTTTTACCTGGTTGCAGTGGAGTCTACTGCCCCCTGGAAGAGTTTAAGAAGGCCCTCTCTGCTCACTCGATTCACCCTGAAGCCTACCACTCACTTTGTAACAGCAAAGAGGGCCTGGCTGAACCCTGAGCCATCTACTCATGTCTCAACACACTGCTCTCCTTGACATTACACGTACAGGTACCATACATCATGTTGTTTCTTTTACATTCTCCTCTCACTCCATCCAGCCTCCATCACCAGGGAACGCTTTCTTGGCTGTACAAATCCTGGATTACATGTTTTTGCATCGGTGTACACCAAACTCGTATTTTCATAATTCCTCATTGTCATGTAACCAGTGTAAGGCAGTGAAATGTAACATTTAGGTAGAGTAATTTAATGGTTATGGCATATTGACAAGTAGGACTGCAGAATAATTTTGCCAAATGGTATTTTACGTGATATCGGATGCTTTGTGCGCGTGTCTGTTTGCATGCACTTAACCTGTTTGGCTTGATGATGATGTAGGCGCCGTCAAACCAACAATGTCTGGACCGTCCCCCATGTGCTGTCATAGATCTTTAAGAGCAGATGACACATACATACTTTCATTAAGGAGGTATATGGCACATAGTAATAAGGCTAATGTGGCACCAATGCCGTAATGATGCAATTGTTCTCCCAATCTGGTTGTGTTCACAATAAAATAAATCTTTCATATTCAATCATTTCATTCCTCAAGAGATAGTGTTCAGTTCATGCACTGTAGCTAATGTTGGGGATTGTACATTAGTGTGTAGGTGAATGTCTTTATAACCATGTAGCACCTGCAGAAATTGAATAATTCTGCTACGGTATGTTTTAAGATTGAAACATTAGGTTGCCTTCTTTCAGACCACAGTATAATGTACACACTCATGATATAGACCTGTGTTACAATAACACACATTGTGTTACAATAACACGCATTGTACCACAAAAATTTCAATTGATTTTAAGTCTCTTTCTTTGGCTCTCGTCACGTGTACTTTTCCTAGCAGCCAAGTAAAGCTTTAAAACATGGGTTAGTAAAGCAGGAGAGTTCAAATGCATCAATATGCTTGCACCTATTTTGGAAGTGTGGTGTCCTCTGAAAGCAGCTCTTGTGGAAATACCTCCAGATAAAATGTCTTCCTGGCAATGCTGCTCCTGTGACTCGCTCCCTTTGTTCTAGCTCGACGTCGGTGCACAATGAAAGACACCACTTTGTCCACATGACCGACGAGATGTGAATAGTCGAGAGCTATGTTTACCCCATACATGCACGCGTCACACACACACACACTCCATAGACAACATGTATGTACCAAAACAATATCTTTTATTTGTAGTCCATCACCACAGCCCTGGTAGGCTATTCTGCACCAAAGCCAATGGAGAAACACATGACAAGCTTATACAATAGAGAAAAGAGAGGAAGTCAGCTGGATGGTTAGCAGTACGTGTTTACATTTCTGCGTGTCTCACTCTGGACGCCACACCTGCCTCGCTTAAATTGTACCAGATCTACGTAACTCTAGTTCTAGAATACCTGGCATACTTGCTGTGGCTTTCAGCCACTCTTGTCCCATTCTGCTGACCATTGGGGGGAGGGGAAGGGGAAGGGGAAGGGGGGGGATTATTGCTGTGGGAATGATTATTACCCAGAGTCAACAAGAGAGTCAAAAGCAAACCGGGAACAAGAAGAACACACAAAGCACATCTGGGTATTAGCAGTATTATTCACGCTGGCGAAAGTCGAGTCCTGAAAGTTTTGGAGCACCAAGTCCGACGTCAACAACATGAAACGGACTCATCGTTGTGCTGCAAAGCTGCCAGGACCCTTGCACACTTATTGTGTCGCTCTCAATGGTACAAATCGAGAAAGAAGACGCTTTCTGCAGACGGTCCATGTTTGTGCTTTTTTAATAATACTATTATCTTAATGAGGTCATAGTTTGGTTTGTTATACACTGGAGTTACAAAGGAAATTAAAATAGACTAAAATTCGAATAGCCCACCAATGGTAAACAGTACAGTATTTTTAGGGGGCATTCCTCCCCCAATGAAAGTTGGGTAAGAGGAGTTGAGAGGTCACTGATAGAATGCCTATACATACAGACACATACATACCACACAAACATACAGTCTGTCAAGCACGCACTCGCACGTATATACTGTACAGAAACAGTCACAACAATGGAGCGAGAGACAAGATGGCGTTCCACTAAAGTCTTCACAAAGCACAAATTCTTCTTATTCCTTTCTCTTGTTCCATACCACTTCCATGACAAATTTGTTGGTTTTTTTATTTAAAAAAAAAAAAAAAAAGTAGACATATACTGTAGCATCTCCACGCTGACTTTGAGTTAGGTTGATTCCTTTTGGATGTTGAAAGTCATCTTTATAGTCAGATAATCCAAAAAAAACCCCCAAAAAACACAAGAACAGTTTTTTTGCGAAATTGATGCACAACAATCCCATACATTCTGAAGTTCATGAGTCAAAATTCAATGTTCTTGTGGCAAAAGTACTCCAAGCTGGGCGTGTCCGAGTCTCCATTGGAATAGTTCCCACAGGACATTACTTGGTGACTGGTTAGCTCCATTCTGTTCGTTTCTGGGTACATCCTCTCTCTTGTATTATACTTCCTTTACTTGAGTTCATCAGAGTTTTCTGAACACTCTCCACACACCATCACCTTTACTCTATCCTTGTGTATTGTCCAAGAACATTCTACATACAAGGTTTCTGTAGGATTAGAACATTCCGGGGCCTGGACTGAACCCCATGTCCATGTCACGTGGCCTCATCTGACCCCCCATCATCATTGTCTGCTGTGGAGGGCCGCCCATGCCCTGCAGTGACATCATCATGTTAGGTGAGCCACCAGGGCCCGGGTGGACCATTTGTCTTCCCTGCATCATCCCTACTGGACCCCCAGGAGACATCATCCGGTGCTGGGGGCCCATCATGCCTTGGCCCATGAATCCTGGGGGCCGCATCGAGTTGTGGCCAGGGTTGCCCATTGGCATGTCTTGGGGGCCCATTCCCCCGCCGGGCCCCCCTGGCATCCCCCCCATCCCCTGCATGGACATCCCCATCCTCGGTGGACCGTCGCCCATCATGCCCTGCATGGGGAAGCCGGAGGGGTGTGGTTGTTTCACCCCAGGGTTGTCTCCCCCACCTCGGGGGAAGTAAGACAGAGTCTGGCTGGGCTTTTCTGATGGGATTATCCTGGACAGGTCAAATTCAGGAATACCAGATGCTCCCGGCCGCATCACCTCATGAAGGTCTGCATCACTGAATCCACCTTGCATGTTGTTGAACTCTGGCCCTCCAGGGGTATTGGGCTTGCACATGCCCCCATCACCCCCTCCGTGAGGCATGTTTCCCATCCGTCCTCCCATAGGTCCTTCTCCCTGAAAGCCCATGGGATGGCCAGGGAAACCTTGGGGACCAGGTCCATTGTGCGGGGAGAAAGGGCCCTGCTGGGAAGGGGACTGGGTGAGGGGGTAAGCCTGGCCTCTGTGAGGATAACCCATGCGTCCCTGGGGCATCATTTGGGGGTTCCCCATACCAGGGTCTTGGGGATTTGATGGTATCATCATGCCATGAGGCATCATGCCTGGGCCCATGTTAGGAGCATTGGGAGAGGGCATGCCATGGGAGAGGGGCTGGGATGCCATTGGATTCATACCCAGAGGGCTGAGGGCAGACATGGGTCCAGCATTTCCAGGTCCCATCATACGTGGATTGCCTTGGTGATTCATTCCCATACCTGTAAATGCAAGACAAAAAAAAGTCATTATGTATTCACTGCATGCACTAAAGGTGGGTGAAATTGAAAGTTCAACTTGAAAAAAAACAGAATATACATCAGATGTTTTACCATTATTGTTCACTGAAGGCAGGTTAGGGGAGCGAGCTGGGGGCGAGTCGTCATCAGAGCTGGCAACCGTCTTTATGGCATCGTGGTAGAGTGGGGTGGAGCTGGGCATCGCAAACTTGGACATGCGTGACATCATGATGGAGAGAGGGTTCTGGGATAGAGTTGGCTCTGGGGGAATGGTGTACGGACTGCCAGACGGAACGTTGCCTTGGTGAGACATGGAGCCAGATGGAGCCCCTGATGAAGGAGGGGCTGAGGGAGGGCCGTTACCACCTAGAGGACCGATGGGAAGGAGAAGACGTGACAGAGATGAGACATGTTGCCAGTTGAGGCTTCATTCTGTGGCAGATTGTTTTTTATTTGTAATGATAAAGCATCAGTAGCACATACTAATCTCATTGAGATTTAATTCTCAGTGAGATTTAATTCTGTGACCACAAGAGGGAGCCACTGGATCATAGCCCACCCAACCAACCCCACCCCTCATACAGATGTTGCAACTAAAAAGAGATGCACTTGATAAATAGCCGCCACATCTCTTCTTTATTTATATTTTCCATATTGTAGACCGATGATTTAAAAAAAAAAAAACGGGACATATTCTACACATGTTCTTTTTACATTAAATTAAACTATTTACCAAAATAATCAGAATATCACCTGTATTCAATTTAATAAAGATGCACTGACAAATAATATTAACTATGAAGTAAGAAGAAGAGACAGAAAAGGGATGAAAGAGACTCATACCTTGCTCCATGGTACCCATCATGTTTGGTGAGGTGATATTGAGGGGAGGTTTGCCACCCTGAGGTGGTACTCCGGGACTCTGCATGGGTGGCTTTGGTGAGGATGCCCATCCTGGAGAGGGGTTTGGAAGAGAAGGAGACCTCATATGAACAGGAGAGGCACCAGCTGATCCCATCATGGAGTGGGGGGATTTCATTGGTGCTGAAGCTTGAGGTGGAGGGGCGTTGGGGCCGGTGGGACCAGTGAGCATGCCAGCCAGCTGGGACGGTGTCTGAGGGGATTTAAGGTTTCCAGAGGGCGAGCCCATCATGGGGGACTGCACTTGCCTCAGAGGAGGGGACTTAAGTGGGTTGATACTGGGAGAGTTTCCCCCTCCTGCTTGGACATTCAGATCTGCTGGCTTGCGGCCCCTCTGACCTTGTGAAGGACCACCAGCAGGAGGGAGGTGGTTAATACGGCCATTGCCTCCTGTTGGTGTAGATCTGTGCTCTGGACCGAAGGCTTGGTCTACATGCGGACCCCTCATTCCTCCAGGACCCCCTGGGAAGGGCCGCCCCGGCCCCATAGGAAAGTCTCCTGGTTGTGACTGCTCAGGGAAGGGGGGACCCTGCATGGGCCGGCCTTGGGGACCCATATTCTCCATTGGAGGTCCTCCACCTCCTCTCATTCTCATGATCTCGTCAGGACTCATATTCATAGAGGGATCTCGTAGCTTGGAAGGGTGCATATGAGGTCCTGGACCAGGGCCCATGCCAAACTCCGGGCCCATTTCTCTTCCCCCCATCCCCTGGAGCCTTGAAGATGGACTCATAGGACCATCACCGGGCATTCTGGGAAACATCCCCATGCCATTACCAGGTTCCATTCCACCTCTTTGGTGCCCCATCATCCTTTGCATGTCCATCATCATCCCTGGAGGGATGCCCTTCTCTCCACCCATACCTTGGTGGAACATTGCTTCTTGGACTGACTGAGGATTTGGAAAACGCTCACCACGACCGGCAAACATTCCCCCAGGTCCTCCAGGGAAGCCTCGTGCATCTCCCATACGTGGAGGCATGTCGTCAGGCCAGCCCATTCCAGGCCTTGGGGGTCCCTCCATTTCAGGATTCATCATACCAGAGAAACCAGGCATTCTCTGCATATGTGGGGGCATACCTCTGGGGCCGGGGCCGGGGCCAGGGCCCATGCTCATGCGCTCCTGGTAGTGCTCTGGTGGACCACCTGGTCCTCCCCACATCTCTCCTGGGCCCATCTGGTAGGGAGGCGGGGGGCCTCGCATCATGCCACGTGGACCGTGAGGGTGCATCATCATGTCTGGAGGAAGTGGCCGGTGCTGCATTTCTTGTTTCTTCCTCTTCTCTTCATAAAACTCCTGCTGTAGCTTTAACCAAGCCACCTGTTCCGGGGTCATCTGATCTCCATCTCCACAGACCCCTGGACCTCCCATGTGTCCTCCCATTTCATCTTGTGGAAACGGGGGCATGTCCCTGGGACCATGGGGTGGACCATGGGGTGGGCCAAAGGGTGGACCTTGTGGGCGAGGTCCTCCTGGCCCACCTGGTGGTCCGAGACTCTGAGACTGCGCCATCATGGCCTGTAAGGGCCCCTGCTCAGACCTTCGGGGTGCACCATCAGGACCTCCATCATGGGGTCCACCATGGGACTGTGGGGGCCCAGCTTGTGGGGCATCGCGATCATCAGGGAAAAGCATGCGCTGAATATCTCGCAAGGTCTGTAGGGAGCGCTGGCGATGCTCCAACTGTTCTTGGGACAGACCTTCTGTGTTGGCCTCCATGTTCAACAGCTCCTGGGCCAGCTGCTGCTGCTGTTGCTGCTGCTGGGGTGTCAGACCCACTCCGCCAGAGCCTCCAACCTGCCCTCCCTCAACGGCTGTTGGCGGGTTAAGGCCTGCCTCGGGTTGGGGGACAGGGGCCTGGTCAACTGGAGCAGTAACGTTACTCGGGCTACTGCCTGGAAGATTTTTGGATTCCATGCCTGCAGAGGAAGACCCTTCCTGTGAAAGAACACCAGATTGGCTCCCTTGGTTTGAAGGCTGGGGTGTGGTTGGCTCTGCCATGCCAGGTAAGGACGGCTTGGATCCAGGCTGGTGGCTTTGATCTTGGGCATGGGACGGGAGCTGCTGGGGAGGCTTGGAGTCATTTCGAAGGGCGCTTGCTGCATTGTTCTTGAGTAGAAAGTGACAGAAATAGGATTAAGTTACGACACTCTCATGCATGATGGTGGATAAAAGTATATACATGTGTGTAAAAAAGTCTTTACCAGGAGGTGAGCTTTGTCCTTGCTGTTGGAGATGTTTTTCATGTGGAAGGCAATGATGTTTTCTGTATGGCCAGTTAGAACAGCATCAGCTGCCCTGTGGACAAGAAGGCAGGCAGTCAGATATCTGTCACCAGAAACAATACATGCGTGTATGCGTGTGTGTGTGTGTGTGTGTGTGTGTGTGTGTAAGGGTCCATTTAAAAAGATGGTGAACTGGATGAAAGAGTACTGAATGGGACCATGAAGATAAAGCCAAGGTCAACACACTAATCAAACTATCTCACACACACACAAACACACACACGCAGTAATTCCCAACAGAGTGTTAATCTAAGTGTGAGCCCCCACTGAGAAACGCACATGCTTGTGCAGATACACACAATGGATTTAGGCTAGAATTGGGAAAGTTGGAGGAAGGAAGAGAAGTGGTGGGAAGAGAGTGTCTTAGTACCATAAACACAAACATCAAAGACCACCACTGATGAACCACAGAGGCACAGAGATGAACTTCAGGCGATTGGAATTGTCGGTAATTCCATTTAATTTCTAACTAAACTTCCACAAAGGGTTTCACTGTGGGTGTATGTTGTGCTTCAAGTATTGAGATGATTTAATTAGCCTTTATAAACACATTATTATTTAAAATGTGTAGAGATAAGCTTTTTAACTGTAAAACTAATCTCGCCACACATACAGTCAGGGCCATAAGTAGTTGGACTGTGACACAATTTGTCTTATTTTGCCTATTTACACGACTGCAATGGATTTTAAATATGTGGTTGAAGTGTAGACTTTCAGGAAAATCCTTTGCAGTCAATGGTTGGACATCTGTCATGATCTATCTGTAAATGCAATACATGCACTAAACATTTAAGAATTGAGTGAAAACAATATGACTAAAGAGGGCAGTTTCTGGGTGCCAATAGTATGAAAGAAACAAGCCGTGACACAAATAGTAACTTAGCTCCCTTACTTGTTGGCCATCTCCGTGGTGAAGACATAGACAAGTTTAGTGGCTGGTTTCTGGCAACTCGCAGGCTCTGTTGTCGAGCCCTGGCCTCCCAGTGCATTGTGGGAGGGTGTGGAGGAGCGACTGAGTCCGGTGTTGGAGGTAGAATGTGTGACGGAGTCCTGGGGCTTCACGTCACTGGAGTTACAGTCTACAGACACAAGAGGGGAGACCATGGCTTTAAGACCAGCACGGGCCGATTGGTGATGTAGTTCTACTGAGGAGCTGCCAGGAGTCAAGTTGATAAGCAGAGGGACTTCTACACACGCTCGAATGAACACGTTAACACACTTACTGAAGAATCCTTTGTCATCTTCGTCACTTTCTCCACCAGAGCACCAGTCAGCTCCACTGTACGGCTGCCTCCTCTCTGCCACACACATCCTCTTCACCCTGCTGCTGTCTGTACACACACACACACACACACACACACACACACACACACACACACACACACACACACACACACACACACACACACACACACACACACACACACACACACACACACACACACACACACACACACACACACACACACACACACACACACACACACACACACACACACACACACACACACACACACACACACACACACACACACACACACACACACACACACACACACACACACACACACACACACACACACACACAACCATCAGTGGGCTTCGGTGTATCTGTGCGAGTGACTGCAATGTTTCAAGATTTCCATCTGTTGCCTTCTCGAGACAATGAGAAAATAAATAACTAGCTGTACAGTACTAGCGGTACAGGATAAAAGGAATACAAAGAGGGTTTGGTAACTAAGCATGAAAGCATAGCTACTAAATACATCATTAAGTAACTCGTGAACCTTGCCTACCTACATTAGTTCAACTATTTTATCATTCTGGTTAAAATAGTCTCAGATTTTATTTGACCGATTGTCATTTCTTTTCCCAGCTTTCTGCTGGACGTAGTCAGATAATAATAATAATAATAATAATAATGAGTGCTGGCTACAATGGTTGATTCTTACCTTTTTCCTCACTGGTGGGCGTGCCACTCTCTGGCTGTTCAAACGACTCCACCGAGGTGCTTCTCTCCCTTTTGACTTTAACCTTGGAGCTCGGGCCAGAGGTCAGGCCCTGGCCGTTCTTCAGCCCCATACCCCCTGTCACATTCTGAGCCCCTTTGGAACCCAGGGTCTTGGGATCGCAGGGTGAGGCCTGTGATTGGCTACCAGTGCTCCCTGGTTTGCCCTGATTGGGCATTTTAGAGTCTATCTGGGTGGCAGTCGAGGGGGACATGACAGGAGGTGAGCGTACCATGGCCTCCGTCTTAGGTTTAGGGCTGACAGACAGAATGGAGAGAGAGAGAGAGAGAGAGAGAAAACAAATCAGACATCATTATTGGACCGAAAGGATAAAATGTGATTGTGTTTAACAGTTGCAAAGAGGAAAAAATAACAATGGCAATATGGCATTTGGTGTGGATTTTTAAGAACTCTATATTAGGCTATTGGTATTGGAAATCAGGAAAATAAACCTGAAGGAACCGACAGTAGAGATACGAGCCATCTACAAATGACTGCTGCTTCTAGTTCTGAGAGCAGTTCAGTTCAGGCAGGACACATCCAACTGGAAGAGAACTCCCTTACCACACCCTAATCTCTTTCTGTCTCCCTCTTCCTTTCCTTAATGTGCACATACACACACACACACACACACACACACACACACACACACACACTTATACAAGTAGCATGAAACTAATGCCAACATGTCCAAAAAGCAGCCCAGCACACTTTTTTGTACGTTCACACAGACACACACAGTAAGCTGAATTTTGGCAGTCCAGACAGCTGTTTCCAGAGGCTCCAGAACCATGAGTCAGCAGGGAAAACTTCCAACCTCAGTGTACTCCCTGACCCGAGAACAGCTCTGGATCACGCATCAAGACATTGCAGGTAAAAGAAGGGTGCACAGAAGCTGATCTTGGATCTGCATTACACATGCTCAGGTTTGTGTCAAACTCAGTTTCCCCACTGATCACATTCAATGGATACATCCCCCTCAAACAGAACAAAACATGCATGTGAAGTAACAACGCGTTCCACCACAAACCAAGCCACTGGCTTTAGCGATCGTTGCTCACTCGCTTTACTCAAATTGTTGGGATGGGTTGCATTTCCCCGTAGCGATTTATTAAGCATGGACAAAAAAAAAATGCTGTTTTAGGACAATATTTCTGCAGACTTGCTTCAGTTTCTTTTTTTAAACTTGCAACTGCTAACATAAGAGAGAACATACCAAATAGTGGGATGAAGGATTTACCAATCCCTCTGCAACCAATCATATCAGCCCGGGTATCTGTTCTTGGCAGAAATATTTTTCTGGTTCCATGCATTACCGACTGTCACTGTGTGAGGTTATTTATTTATTTATTTATTGTGTTTCTTCATTCGGTTTTAAACTGACGGTTGACTGTTTGTATTGGTTCTCCCTTCCAAACCGTTAATAAAACAATGACAGCTAATGTTTATTCATTTTTTAATAATGGGAGATTTATTTAATTACTTGTAACAGGTTTATGTACTGGACAGAAGAAGCTTGTGCTTCCAGGAAAGCCTACTTATATGTGTATTGATGTGGAAAGACACGACGCGACTCAGCTGTATAGAGCATAGAACAACAATGCCGAGGATTAAACCTTGATTAAGTGTCACTGCCGACAACAATGTTCCGCAGCCATAAAAATAATCTGTTTAACATAGTGCAGTGGAAATTTTAATTCTGCTTGCTCTGGCGTTGTGCTGCTGTTCATAGAAAGTCTGGATTAAATGCATAATTTTAATCAACATTCAAATTGGTGTTTTGCTGATTAGGCTGGTTAAACAATCATCAGGATCTCACACGCTTACACACAAACCAGCGCATGCTTATTATTACCATCACCGCATTCAATAACGGCATCACAGCACGAGCCCCACAGGTGGTCAGCGTGAGAGTACACTCACCTCTGCGTGTTGGTGGATGGGGAGTTCTTCAGCCTATTGGAGTGCATTGATGGGGCTCCCAGGACTACAGAACAGGGGGGAGTGATCAGCTGGTGAGGACTGCCGGTGTGTGCGAGTGGCGCTTTTGCGCGCACGTTCCTGGAGCCAGGAACGGGATTCCCAATGTTGGAGAGGTTTCCCCGACCGTCCTTGGCCTCCTCTCGCTCTTTCTTCCCTCGCTCCTTCTTGTTGAAATGTGTCGCTGCTGTACCTGCCGCCGCTGGCCTCTCCTCTTGGACCTCCAACATTCTCTCTATGTCCTTGTCTGTGTGGGTGGTTTGTGCGCCTGTGTGTGTGTGTGCGCGTGTGTGTGAATGTATGTGTGTGTGTGTGTGTGTGTGTGCGAGAAAGTGTGTAGAAAGGATAACAATAGTCCAGAAGTCTTTTCTTGTTTGGTGTGTATTTATGAAACTCCCCCAAGGGGGCTTTCAACGGCCCTTGGGCACACTGTAGAGAGAGAGAGAGAAGAGACGGTGAACACAAGTGGAAAAGAGGGCCACAGTCTGAACAAACATAAAGTGACACACCAGCCAAAATCTTTTTCATATCAATCCACTTTTGTAGGCTTGAAAGGTGGTTGTTAAAAGTTAAGTCATTATTCTTTCACAATGTCTTTGGTCAGCTTTAATTCATGCCACCAGGAAGGGATTTACATTGTTTACATGTTGCAGTAGTGAAAGCACAGGTGTTAATAATAATAATAATGTGAATACCAGCACATGTTGTGTTGGTTTCTTTTGTTACACACATTTGGTGCTACATCCAAAACAAACGTCAGTCAGGTTATTCTTTGATACTACTACTTTGGGCGGGATATCGCATTAACTTTATAAACACCAGCACTAAATTGTGAGTGTAGCAAACAGTGCAGTGGTATTGTGGCCCAAACTAACCGCTGTGTGTGTGCGTTTAGTACGAGAAGTGCATGAGAATCCTGTTCGAGAGCGCAAGCCCAGTCAGTCAGATTACATTGTCATCCTGAAAATATTTAGGACCTCTTCCAAAACACTCAACATTGTAACTGGCTCCAGAGTTCCCCTGGGGAGAAGGAGGTGGAGTGTTTTGGGGAGTGTGTGGGGGGGGTCACTGGGAACCAGACAAATACACTTGACTCCTGCTACAGCAGCAACACTCGTCACTCGCGGGTCTGCGGAGAAGTGATTTACAACCATCAGGGCCCACATATCACTACTGCACGCGCGCAGAGGCTGGCTACTCCACAGGGACAGAGGGGAAAGCACAGAGGAGCCTTGTGTATCCCAATTACACCGACTAGACTAACCATATTGTAATGTAATGTAATGTGTATGTATATATATATATAAAACTTCACAATACAGGAGTAGGGGCTTTTCAGAGAAGCAATGGGCTGATTATCGATGGCTGAAAGTGCGATTTCTTTATTTACAAAACTGTTTGAGAAGACCTCCATTATGGTGAAATGACGCGTTTATATTTTGCAAGACAACATGCTTTGATACACAACTGTGGAAACAAAGACGGCAACACACAGATTACATGCTAGTTATTCTGCAGCAGTGATACACACACAGTGACACATATTTTACACAAGGGCTGTGGCTCCGACTATAGTCCTCACAGTTAAAATGTAGTGTCTAAATAATTTAACGCCATCAGTAAAACAGACACTCAACTCGTGTCAGATCGGTAGTTGTTGCTGGAGTTTGGGTTTTGTTAGAGCGGACGACGGGAAGTCAGGGAACGTGTGAGAGGACGAGACAAGAAAGTGGCAGAAACAGAGATGCCATTTGATTTTGCTGTCGACTGTAATTTGGTCACGGTGGAAAAGACCTGCCAGACAACCACTCTGAACCAAAAGTGTCAATAATAACATCCAGGATGTTGTACTTTTGCCAAAGATGGGTAGGCAAAAAAGCATAATGTGGACAAAGTTCCTAATTAATGGTGAATAAAACGGCACGCAGAAATCAATTATACATTACATTAAAGGCGACTTACAATAAGTGCTATGAGATTTTAGTTGGAAGAATAGGAATATATATTTAATTTTCTAATTGCGTACCTTACTTCAAAACAATTAACAGCGTAATCGGTGCTAATAAACAAGTGCTAAGAGTTTTGTTTTTAAAAAGGGACATAGGTGCTAGGTGTGCACAACGGTCACGCTAGGCTTCAAAAGGGACTGGTTCCCCCCACATGCTGTCCACATTGTGGGTCTGAGGACTACAATGTTCATAGCGATTCCAAATGGATATATTAAAAAAAAGGTGGGGCAAAATATGGACACACACATTCAAGCTATTTGCCAAAATCGTCGCAACTTTAATGCTCTTTTCCCCATCCGATCGTAAGACAGATGTGGGAAGAGGAGGTTTCAGATCCCGTTTGACCATCTGAAAAGCGTCATTGCATTGGGTGCACAGGGGCAGATTAAAAAAAAAAAAAAGGTGAGTTTCCGGTATGCTGCAGTCGGATGAAGGCGGTCGTGACTCTGCTGTCCTGACTCAAGTGGAGACGAGTGCAGAGACGAGCCTAGACTAGGACGATGTACCACACGGGGCCTTGAGACTCGGCAGCCCTTTGCAGTCCATTGGTCATGTGTTTAGGAAAGGAGATTCATTTTCCTAAAAATAAAAGAGCCTACCTCATTCAGCCCCAACCATCACACACTGCATGTCCTCAGGGGGCGTCATCTAAACCTAAACCCTAATCGCACACAAATGTGCGTAATGCGAGCGTGTATACGCATACTGACACAAACAGCAGGACCTGTCAATCACCTGCTCCCTCCAATCTCAAGCTAACAAGACACTAATTGGGAAGCTTGCTGACATGACTGTCATAAGGAACACACACACACACACACACACACACACACACACACACACACACACACACACACACACACACACACACACACACACACACACACACACACACACACACACACACACACACACACACACACACACACACACACACACACACACACACACACACACACACACACACACACACACACACACACACACACACACACACACACACACACACACACACACACACACACACACACACAGCTACAGTGAATGCAAGTTAATGGAAAAACAGTATAATGAGGTTATAAAAAAAATGAGCTTCCTGACTGATATAAATATGAGGTTCCACATGAAGAGAGCAGAAAATAGTTAAATTCAATTGGATTTGGGTTTTCGAATGCAGGTGGCACTAAAAAGGGAGCATTTTATTTTTGCTTATGTAACAGTCATCGTACGCTGGCTGGTGAAGAGTAGACCTGCCCTGCTACGTCACCCAAATTCCTCTGAGGGGGAGATTTATACCAGTATAGGGTCCACTAGTATTGGGGGGGGGGGGGGTTAAGAGATGTGTGAATAAGAGGAAAGAAACCAAGACCTCGTTGCCAACCCAGTCCACTGTTGAATTGTTATCGCAACATTACCACAAAGGCATTATTTGAAAAAGATGGGGGGGCAAACACACACACATGTACAAACACACACACACCAACTCTCTTCCCTCATCTCGGCCCTGCTGTTGGCTGTAAAAGGGCCTGCTGATGTTTCAGCCTTATTTATGCAAATCCCATTTTGCAGTTCCGTCACAATGGAATATTGCTCGCTCTCTCTCTCTCTGGCTCTCTCTCTCGCGCTCTCTAGCTCGTCTACGTGCTCTCCGTCTGCTTAGCCTCCATCTCAAGAATTTCTTTAGTCCATTATTTGTTTAGGCCAATATCAGACACATTATTTCCACCTCTCCTCGGTTTTCTGCAAGAATATACAAAGATATGCACAGCCATCGGCACGGAACTGTGCAGTCTGAAGCAGCAGCAGCCGGCTCCCTTAAACAGAAAAGCCTTTCAATCTCATTCTATAAGGGCATAACTTACATGCACCCGATATTCATTAAAATCATATTACCACGTATTGAGTCTTAGTCAATGTTATGCAACAAAGAAAAAAGGAGCAAGAGTAATAGGATTAAAAGCAGGAGACAACTATCAAGTCTTCCCATGAGGTACTACCATGTGAGTTTGCTTTTGTGGTATAAAGAATTAGGATCCAAGAACTGAAAGGTCATAAATAAAGTATCAACAGTGTGCCGGATATTTTGGTCCATTCACACAGGTTTTTATTCATCTCACACACTTTTGTAAGAACCATGTAGTAATTCTTGATAAAAACAACTTAAATGCGGTCCTTGTTTTTAGAGAGCAGAGTAATGAAGATTGGTTGAACCTGAACAAACACTAACAACCCCCAAAAAAAAAAACCTAGAGTGCATTGAAATGACGACGAGTGCTTTTGATTGTTTGTAAGTAAATTAAACTTTGTATTGCTACTTCTTCAACATGGATAATGCATTTAAAAAAAAAGCTTTTCTGTTACATTTGTTGGAGTTCTCTTTGAATCCCGACCACGATCAATAAATCAAATGCTCAGACAGAAAGAAGAGAAAATTCTTGCGTCGACGGATTCTTCCACACGCTGCTAGCTTGAAAGCTATGACTACTAAAAGCTATGGTTGTTGTTTACGTTCATAATGATCATTTTGGGGTGGTGGCTTTGGATGGAGTGTTGCTGACTTTCTCACTAGATTCAAGAGAGCGTGCCGCTCGCTACTTCATTGGAATATAGTTGGCATCACTGAGGTGAGGTTCTTCAATATACTGACCCCAGCTTTAAGTAGTTTGACGAGATCTGTTGTTCTCGTACATAACTAGTTCACACACATTCCCGTCTGGCTGCTAGTACCTAACTACATACAGAACAAACTGCACTAACTCTACTTTAAGGAAGTACACAAAGAGCTGTGGGGCATCCCGCGGTTACCTGGCTGAGGAAACACCTGTGTGGTCATCTGTTGAGATGGCTCCCTGAGAGCGACGCGCCATACCCTGCAGTTCGCGGTCATGACTCAAGCTTGGTACTCACAGAATGCGAAGATAGAGCTGTGCCAGACTGTACATTTGACATAATGCATCTACCATGACAGGAACAAAGGCTCCCACACATGAACAACACTCGCATAAATACGGCTGAGCTGCAAGCCACAGAAATATTTACAAAAGAACATGTCCGCATTTTCCAAACTCTTAAGTACAATCAGAATGGCTCCACATTACCATCCGTCTCCACCCAGGTTTCTTTACGCACTCTGTCACCCCGATTACCAGTTGTCTCTATGCTGGCCTGTCTGTCCTGCCTTTGTATGACAACTCTCACTCCCTCGGTTCATCCTTTCCTCTGGTCTGCAGACGATGCCCCTCCATCCCCAGGGAGGCGACATGTGTGTAATGTCACATTCTGTCATATCAGATCATGGTGACAGAAGCCTAGCCGTGTCCATCACAATGATGGAAGTGGCAATGAAAGCAGAAGGATAGGAAGAGGGTGGGATACAGATTTACCCGTAGAAGGAGGAGGGGGTGGCGGTTATTACACAAGTCGCTCTCTTCACAGAGTGTGCGGGTGGGTGTCTGTGTCTGAAACACACACACACACACACACACACACACACACACACACACACACACACACACACACACACACACACAGCTGACTCACTAGTGACACATCTGTTGGCGTAGCCTGGGCACAGTGCCATGTGTGGCAGCCAGTTCCAACAGCAGGACTGGCACTCAGCACTCCGGCCTGCTCTGATCTCCGTCTCACACACTTCACCCTGCACTTCCATCTCTGTCCATCTGCCCCGCGTCTATGGATCTTGGGCTAAAAGGGTGTGTCTTGCTTACACACACACACACACACACACCTTTCTTCTCGATAAAAGACAAAGGGACTGAGAAACTGGCAACAATGCACCATTATTTCTCCAACAAGACAAGCGTGGGTCCTAATTAGGGGCGTGTCATTATCAAATGCTTACTAGTATTAAATGCTGAGAGTACAAAGACTGTTGCCAAAAATGTAATGGTAAAAATTTGTCAAAACACATTTATTTTGGATTGTATTAGACATAAAAATAAAGACAGTAAAGCGTGTATTGCAAATTTTGGACTCACACGGTTGTTTGGTAAATTTCAAACAATTGACAGGGAACAAAAAAAAAAAAAACTTGAAATTCTTTCCTGCTCAAGTTGCGGATGCGCGAGCAATAAAAGCCAAAATGAAAAATCCTGAACAGAGCCGAAGCTAACCTACGAAGATAAAAACCTATGCAATGTGCTCAATGTTGAGGCAGACAGATTTCTTCTTTATTCAAGCACATAAAACAATGCTGTCTTCTGCTCACCATTACAAACTGGTCGCACTTCAATGGGTAAGTATAGCAAACAATATCCACAGAAGCTTGACTGTCCGAATGTGAAGCATTTAGTATTTTGTACTGCAATTGATCCGTTTAATCAGAGTACTTTAAAAAGGTCTAACAAGTGTTGGGACAGGTTCAGATTACGTTAAGTAAAATTGGGTCCAGGCAGGGTCTTGGGTCTCTTAATCAGTACGTCTGATTTTTAGAGATAAGCGAACAACTACTACTTGTTGATTGTGGGTTTATCATGCTGCACCATCTATTCACCGGCCAACAGTATTTTGAATACGGTCCTTATTATCCTCAGGTCTAGTTTAGCCCGAGTATGAATGAATCCTCTTGGGTTAAATCCTTTCTTTTTTTTTTTAAATAATATTTTATGCATATTGGGTTTCGGTAGGTTTACCTCAGGTTCAAAATGTTGAACACACGAAGACCTCTCGCAGAAACGGTTTCTTGTGGCTAAATGAGAAGCCGAACAGTATCTCCATTTGCTTAAGAGAAATGATGCTGCCCTCTGTGCAGACCCCTTCTTCCCTCCCTTCCCTTGACCATGCTCTCTGGTCCGTGACTCCCCCCCCCCCCCCCCCACTCCCTCCCTCCACCCTGACGGTCACTCCCACACTCAGGCCAAATTCCTCTCTTGTTCATGCTGGGAGGACGTCTCCCTGCGGCTAAATGCATTGTGGGAAATCCCAACGGCCAGGCCCTTCAGAGGCCGAGCAGACCGTTGAGGTAAAGTGTAAAAGGAGGCGTGCGCTCCTCGCTTATGGTCAAAAGGCTCTTTTTGCAAGCCACTTGCAATTATATTACACATTAGTGTCAACGCGTTGAACCTCACAACAAACAGCACAGACACATCTAATATCCACATAAGAAGCAGCACTCAATACAACCTGCACTGTGCAACACCTCCATTTACAGCACGAAGAACATTAGGCAAGAAAATAATTACATTGTAATCTTTTTTTTGCTCATTAAATCCTCAAACAAAGTGACTTCCCAACCTGTCAGACCTTGTGCAACAGTGCAGGCGACGCCACTGACCTGGCATTACATCAAACAAGCACCGACATGTTTTACTCAGAGCAGAAAACTAACAAATGCAGACTATAAAATACAAGTGCTGTCTCTTCTCCTATCGAACGACTAAATTAGCACTTTGGGGAGAATATGAGCCAGATTGTGTCCCTGAATTACCCCCAGTTAGCACGCACGCATGTGTCATTCCCGTGGAATTTTAAACACACTGGCTAAGACCTGCCCAATTAGACATACAGGCGCAGAGCAATATACATGCACATACTCATACTATTGCACATGGAAACACCCACATGCGGCAGTAGTTAGCCGAGATGCACTGAAAACGGTTTAAACAGTTTATGGCATCTGCTGCTCCCATGAGTCTGAGCTTGCGTGCCTCTGAAACTATGAATGCTCTGGAACAAGACATGTCTACCCAGCTATTACCCGCGTAATAATAGAAAGCATACACTATATCGTCAATGTAACCCAAGTTAAGGGGCTTAAAAATGCAATCTCCCAATTAATCCTAGACACATTGAACTTCCTCCATTACCCTCAACTCCTTGTCTTCTCAGTAAAGGAGGTGCTGATGTTCGTCGCTCACACCTCTTGTTCGGTTGTATAGTTCTAGTAGTTGCTCTGAAAATCTTCAACAATGGCTCGGAGGTGGGAATGTAATAATTGTTGCATTTCAATTATGACGCTAGGATATATATTTAGGCCCTATGTGTTTGAGAAATGTGTGTGTACGCCCCTTTGAAAAAAGGCACAGAAAATACATAAACGTCCTTTGTTCATGAGCACACGGAGATGGTTAAAACTACGAGAACATGAGCAAAAAAAAACTAAAGACATGGAGGGTGAAGATGTTCAAATCTACGGTGGCGCGCCGTTTTAAAAAGTGCCGTGAATCTTGATACGGCTACAGTTGTTTGTAAACAAAACAAACCATTGAAGTTAAACAACCAACAGGCAGCGCAACACCATCCGTTACTCAACACTGCAGAAGCAGAAAGGAGGGAATCTGCTTTACATAATCCAATATTTAAAAAGCAATCAGAAAACACCCCCAAAATACCCAGAATCGGAGCACCGATGGAATCGCAACAGATAGCTTGTTAGCATTAGTACCGTAGGGATCAATATTGTATGTTTTTACGAGGTCCCTGCTGATCGGCACCCCTAGATGGACTGATATTACAAAGGGAACTACTACATGTACTGTGTGGCTTGTTCACGTCGTCATATTGATCAGACTGTAATTACATCCAGGTGTGTGTGTGTGTGTGTGTGTGTGTGTGTGTGTGTGTGTGTGTGTGTGTGTGTGTGTGTGTGCACTTCGTACAGTTAGTTCTCTTAGCAAACAGAACAACAGCAGTGTCACCGAACTGGTAGCAAAATAGCTGCAAAGCCAGAACGGTAAAATCTGATATTAACCAATTAACTGTGTGTAGTAGTGTCATTTATTAACAAACCACTGCTGCGACTGGCGTCTGTAAAGCTTTGGCTTCCTTCTCACAAACTAATGTGACTTTCTGCAAAAGCCCAGCATTACTTATCAGGGAGCTCCGCCGAAGAAAATAAAAAAGGACTTGAACACACCAGAAGCTTCCTCTCTTTTACAGTGTAGTCAAAGAACACTTGATCATGAGGATCTGCCACAGTTGATGGGTGCTCATCACCGGTTCGTAAAGTTAGCAATTAAAAAATAAAAATAAAACCAAGCTCTGCACATAGTTTTACAGTAAATTCACAAATGGCAGTACTTCTTAAAACACCCCATGGAGGTGTAGTGACCAAATTCTCAATTTAAACACTCTAGCTTGGCTCCAGTTTCCTCTGTAAACTTGTGCGGGTTATCATTGTGTTATGGTGCTACATTATAGCCGGCTGACCAGCCAATCTGCTAGCTGGAGCTTAACTGCGGGTCACCATAGGCCCACGGTTACACCTCATGGGGACGAGTGTTCGTCCCGTAACCGCGAGGTACCTGGTTCGATCCCCATAGTTGCATGTCGAAGTATCCTTGAGCAAGATGACACTGAACCCCCCCCCCCCCCCCCCCCCCCCCCCCTCTCCAGTTGCTCCCTGGGCGCTTCACTGCAGCCCACATAATAACTAAAGATGGGTCAAATGCAAAGAAGATCCCCACGGGGATAAATAAAAGTGTACATTTCTTTTTCTGAGAGTAGCACTGTTTGAGAGGACCCCTCCCCTCAGAGGAGGAGCAGCACGTCTGTGCGGTAACTGTCAAATCGCAGCAGAGAAACATGAAAGGAGAATTATAGGTACATTCTGACTCAGCCAGACACGTCCCCGAGGATCTGGTATGGGCAACTATCCCACCACACATCCACAGACTGAAACCTCCGCCTACACTAAAGAAAGATATGAAATGCAGCTAGTAGAAAACACACATTCATATTTATAGCTGTAACTGTTTGGAAAGGCACACTAAGCTGTAAAGACTTACTACTAGAGGCCGGTCCTTGGAGTCCTAAAAGATTTGTTTTAAAAACGACGTCCAGCAGCCTTGTGTGGCTAACTTCCCTTATTAGTATTATTATTATAATGCATCTTTATAACATGTCTGAGTAATGACTGCTCAATGTTGGACAGCATATATTTTGAACAACTGGTGCACGTATTTGTCTACTTGGTGAAAATGACTATAAATTATAGTAATAGATATTTCTGTTGTTTTATCTATTCTAAAGCATTTAACACGTTTCAGGGCGTCCATGGCCCTAAAAAGAGGGTTTTTTATTTATTGAAAACTTTGTGTTCTATCTCCATCCATGTGTATGCTTTCAAAATTGTAATCACATTTTACTGTATTGTCTCCCATTTCATCGTATTTGGTCCTGTCTTGATCAATTCTCAGTGTACGCCGATTCCACTGTTTCTCTGCATACTAATTCTGAAACCTGAACTCAACATATTGGCTAACAATGATAGAAATCATAATTAATGTGAATTTGATGCATCTGGCCAATACCTGATTAATTATAGGCGTCAATGCTGATTTAATGTATTAGATCAGATCACTATTTAGCCTATTTTGAAGAAACGTGAAAACTGCCCATTATCATTACTTGCTGGAAAAATTGATAATATTTGCAGCAATCAATAAATCAGTACAGAACTTGTCAATATGTCATGCCACACTTTCTTGGAACAGGGAAACAAATAAGAATATTCCCTCTGTTAATAAAATGTGAATTCTCTTTGTGTTGCATACTTACATATGTTCATGCCCTGCCGCCAATGTCAAAGTAAACTGTACAGAATAGTACATGAGATGTATTTACAGTAGTTCAGTAAACGTACAGCAGTAATTTAACATCACTCTGAACTGCCAAACGAACTGAATGTTAACGTGCAAACTTACGATGGTTACATAGTATTTTTCCTGCTCCTTAGGGAATATGACATAGTTACTGTATAATGAAGGCCTGATTATTGTAGGAGTCATTCAGATGACGAACTAAACTCCTTAATATCTATTTTGAATGGATGTTTTTCTTCATGTATATTACTTAGTTTAGGAGCAAACCGGTACAAATAGAAAAAAGGTCACTATAATGCAACAGAGTGAACGTAAGTATTTCAAGCAGTAAAAAAAAAAAAAAAAAAACACGACACACTTGGGTCTAATCTACTGCGAGAACATGGACGGGGAGCCTCCCGCCACCCACGACACAGTCAATGAGACAGATCGCCTTTCCAACTCATCCCTCCATGTCATACACAACACAAGCTTCGCAAGTTTTAATTAGAAAACTATTGAAGCAAACAAATGCGTGGAAACACGAGAGGCCAATACACAAGAGGAGAAAAATAAATCCCGTGCCGCTTTACATCAATATCCATTTCCCCGCGGCCTTCACCTCACTGTGGTTTTTGGTTAGCACGCTTCGGATTAGATAGCAGATAAATAAACAGTGTCGACAGCGTTCTCAGGAAGAGCGTCCGGGCCGGGGCGTGTCCTCAGTACGTGCAGGTGTGAGAATAAGACCAAACATCGCTATACAGGCTATATGAGGCTATACAGGAGTAACCACTTTCAACTCTCGCTTCAGACTGTAGGCTCATCCGTAGATAAATGTCAAAGAGATAGTGACGTCAGGACGAGCCTGTGGCTGGCTCGTTGCAGCAGAGCCGCGTTACGCTGTTAAGTTATGGCACAAGTTAGTCTCTAATTTCAAATGTAAGAAAAGTTTGTCTTAAAAAACTAAATTCTTGCTATAGCCGTGTCCAAAATCACTGCCGCATTCACTGCTCCCATTAGAAAGCTCAGTAGTTTACTCTATTGTGAAATGGTAAATAGAGATTCCAGACCGTAATAAATCATTGTCATTTTGCATTAGCACTGACTCTCGCATATATTTGCATACAAAAGAGTGAGTGAGTGTGATTTATTTTCTCTTCAGATGTTGTCCACTCCATTAAAAAAAAAAAAAGCATCACTGTATTATTTTGGCAATACGATTTTTTTTTAAAAAGGGGCTAAAACTTTGCCATCCCAGGGAACAGCTTATTGTACAGCAAGCTGACAATTGGTACTTATGTCATATCTGACCCCTTTGGTTTAAATTTCTCTTACAAATAATCCAGCCATATAACTATCCGTTAATTAAATTAAATCACACACACTTTAGGATCCTCTTTACGTGGAATATGCACGATCATTAAATGGTAAAGAAGAGTGGCATTTAGCAATGCAACAGGATGCGAAACGGTAATACCGTCCAGTCATAGGCTACAGAACAGTAAATTGCACAGTGCGACGAAATGGAACATATTCCAACCATGCAACCCAAGCCTTGGACCTCTAGTTATGAGAACTAAAGCAATGAAAAATGGGGATTAGAGAACAGCATTTATGTGACGTCTGTCATGGGTGTACGCGAACAGGGTAGATGTGTTTGAATGAAAGAAACTCTGTGATAAAGTGAGAAAAAAAAGGGTTACCTCAGAAGCCCCCCTGCCCTTTCAGCAGGGCCTCATATGGAGAACCAGGCCTCAGGTCCCCTGGGCACTGATGTCTGCTCTCCACTTGACTCCTCCCAGCAGTCAGCCGCTGTGCAGGAACCTGGGCCACTCACGACACCTTACAGCCACAAGTCATTCACACCTGGAACAGAGGGAGACAACTTTGCTCATCGGGTAAAACACAAACAAGAAAACGGCATGGAAAAGCACTCAGTCACTCATGTTGACAAGACCAACATGGAGCAAACATCGCCCGCGCAAAGCTTTAGGTCATTAGGGGCTACAGTAACGGTGTCTCGTCGCCTTTTTTTTTTTTTTAACCCAGTCGCTCATTCATACTTCAGTTATCGACCGCTGTACACAGAAGGGACGACAAAACAGCGGATGATACTCCACCAAGAGCTGCCTTGCTTCTTTGCATCAAAGAGGACTTCCTCCAAATATCCACTGTGGGAGTGAAAAGGAGACCCCTCAATAATTCAAAGAAAATAGAGTAGAAGTAGTGGCCATAGAAGAGATGAATATGAAATGGCATAAAGACTATGCAACAGATACAACTCAGTGGCAGACAGCTGTGTTGCCTAGCAATTGAGGAGACCAACCAGAGGCCTGTAAGAGGAAGGTCTGCATTTCAATCTCAGCGACTGGCAGGTAAGCTTCGAGACGGTCCTCGGACAAGACAGTTGCTAACTCGGAGGTCGCTCTGGTTAACAGCATCAGCTACAGGACTAGAATGCAAACTGTAACAAAGCACAGAAGCACCCTGAGATTGTATCTTTACAATTACGATGGAGAAAACATAGCATTATAAAAAATTTAAAAAAAAGGCAATTGATTATTATTATTTTTTGATTACATGCCCAATGTTTTATAAAAAACAGAAAAATAAAATGACTTTTAAAAAAAAGAAAAAAGGGACACTTACTATAATCGGTTTTCCACCAGTGACATTTACTTAACATTTGTTACCACTATAGGATATGTGGATTGTTGTTCACTCACAAGTCAATTACAATTTAAAAAAAAAGAAGATCGGTTAAGAAAAGAAAAAGAAAACACTCAACACATTCTTTGCCATGTTTTGCTCCCTTGGTCTTGCCAAAGCAACAGAGCACAAAGCCACACAAGTTACTCACAAAACAGGCCTACTCGAGGAAGTCGTCCTAAAAGACACACACACACACACATCTACAAACCTAAAACTGTGTAAATAAACGGAAAGCACAACTAAAAAAGACTAGACTTCGCCCCCCTCCTCCTGAAATCTCAGCGCCTCACTGGACAACTCTTGGCGGACAAAGTAATTCCATGGCGCTTGAAACTCCAGGAACTTTTTTTTTTTCTTTTCTTTTTTTCTTCCTAAAAGAAGTTGTTCCTGTTTCGCCAGAGAAGTGGGGGGGAAGGGAGGACTTCAGCACTTGCATTCATGGAGCGTCGGCCAGCGCAAACAAAGTCTTCCCCGAAGAGGGAGGCACTGGACGGCGGCTGAGAGCGAGAACAACGACGTCGGCCACAAGCACACACACACACACACACACACATACACAAACATACACACACAAACATACACACACGCACACAAAAATCAAACCCAAAATGAGATTCCTTTCAGGGCTTTGTCCGCTAATAACACAATCCAGGCCCTCCTTCGGCAAACGTTTATTTTTCAAGTTCTTCTCGCTCCGATAACAATGTAACAATTAAATCGCTCGGCAGATGAGAGGGCTGGCCGACACAATCAGCAGCCGAGGCCTATAATGTCGCTACGCGTTTATAAATCATATCAAAAACACGTTTATTTTTTTTCATGAAGGAAATACAATACCAGCGGCGCGGGGTACTCCCGAAGAATGCAGAACATGCATGCTGCATTGTATCCCTTTTTTCATTTTCACGAAGCACGGGCGGTCCTCCGGTATAATGGGGTAAAAACCAATATTTCACGCCACGCTGAAAACATCGTGAATAATCCGCTTTTTTTTTTTGGTGCGCTGGAGGAAGGGGGAAAAAAACGGCAGTTACGGTCGAAAGGATGCTCGCTGTCCGCCAGAACAGACACGACGTGGGGTTTTTCTGCTAGCCAGCCTTCGGGGTTAGGGGGGGGGGAGAGAGAGAGAGAGAGAGAGAGACAGAGGCAGCGAAGAACGGATACCGGAGTGAGATGTCCCCGGGAGGAGGACCCGCGTGTGCCCGTTGCCAGGAGGCGAGCTGTGGAACCGACTCTTTCCACCTGAATTTGACAAAAAAGGGAACACTCACCTGGACTGATAGCTTAGTCTCCGTTTCCCTCGAACGACGGATTCATACCGTGCACTAATAAAAATCACAACATTATCACGGGAACATTATAAAATAGAAATATGTCTCCCCCCTTTCGCCCGAGCTTTCCAGTGGTCCTACTCCATTACATCCCAGTCAAGATTTCCTGTCGTCTCTCGCCGCCCCCCCACCCCCCTCCGTATCCAGCGAGATGGTTCAGCCCGAATGCTAAGTAGCAATTCTAGGTCAGGTCTGTGTGCCAGTGAGAATGTTACTGTCGGACAGCAGCGAGACGTCCACTCCATGTTACACGGTAAACACTACAGGGGAGAACATACACATGCACAGAGGAGGACTACATACGTGTGCTGTGATTTAATAACACGTTAGAATTGTTATTTGCAGAGTTATATACCCATTGCCTTTGTGGAGATATCACACTTCCTATCGAAATAACGTTGCATTAGTTATAAGAATCAAACTTGAGGAAGTTCCCACAGGATCATGTTTTTTTTTTTTTTTTTTAGTAAAGCAAATAATTAAATATAGCAATTCGGGTTTTAAGAGGAGAAAGGTGATTATTGTCTTGAAGTTGGTGAATTTACTTGTTTGATCATTTCAAGTCAGATACCTTGTTGATGAAATGTGACCCGTTTTTAAGAATTTGTTATGGGTATTTTTCAGTGACTTCTGGTAATATAGATGACATTAAGCCCTTTTTAGAATTAACATTCAGGTTATTTTCTTTCCAGGTGAAGCGCTTACTTAGCTGTATTTGCATTTGTATGCAGTACATACATGGTTTAGTGCACTTCCAAGAAGTTGGGGAACTCGAAACAGAATATAAAGTAAAAAAATCAAAGCAGCAAAGGTTGCCAGTATTTTGGGGAGTTCCCAAAAACCCTTTATCCTACATTTCCCACAATGCAAATATCTCATTGATCCTCCCTTCCTGGCAAATAGCCATGTATTTCAAACTCCACCCCCTGTTTGTGACTCATGTTTTTTTTTTGTAAAGCTCACACTTAGATAACCCTGATTAAACTGACCTTTATTGTGTAACATCAGTTAGAGTTTCCCATTAAGACACGTACAAACACATCAATATCAGTTCTTGTACTCTAACGAGTAACTTAGTAATCATTTAATTGTTGCGTTTATAGCCCCCAAATCATCATAGTAGTGGTCATTATTAGTGGCAAATTCTAATCATTCAAAGATAATTCACCTTTTTGTATTTTAATAGTGAAAGAAAGAAAGAAGGAGGGGAACAAAAGTATTTCATGCAGAAAAGCCCTGAAGCGTTTACATATATAAACAATTGTTGCGTTGCTGTTGAATTGCATTGCATTGTCATGAAATGTGTTTATAATATTTAGTTTGTATTTTGTCCACCCAATTTATATCAATGAGAGGTGGAGGTCATTGTTGATGCAGATGATGTACCCAGTTAATGTTACAAGATGAAAATCAGATGTAAAAGACAGAAAGAGGAAGTTAGATTGTCCTATACATTTATTTTCTTTAAGCAGGGGTACATCCAGTTTTAATAGGGTCCATGATTAGCAAAATAACTCAAGGCATGAAAAAATAGACTGATCCACCTTTGACAAATACAATTATGTGGTTACAACACACACACACACACATATACACATTCAGGCCAGCTAATAATGTGTGCAATTAAACACCAATTCATTCAATCCCCAGCTGTCATGATTATACATTTGGGTTGGATTTGAAATGTATCTTGATTAAATATTGAGAAGGACCACTCTCACATTGCATGTTCTTAATGTTTCACTCTTCCTCTGAGGCTTGTGGTAGTATAAGTGTGTGTGTGCATGTGTGTGTGTGTGTTTCTGTACTCTGAGAACTGATTTAGACTCTCAGTGAAGTGAAGATGTATTTTCAAACTGAGACATTCTTCTTTAAGAGGCTGTTTGAGACTCAGACTAACTGTACAAGGAGAATGTATTATATCTTTTCACAAAAATTGAGTTCACAACAGGGCTCATTTTGCCCCCAATCTTCAAAAGACCTAAATAGACACATAGTAACCGCAGATTTCAACTGAACACTCAGAAAATAGGGGGTGCAATGAGAAAAGTTGTTTGGCTTGCATGTTGTGTGGTCAATAATTCCTCCTTTAGGGCTGCAACAGGCGATTATTTTCTTTATTGACACAAGCCAATTATTATCTACCGCTTGGTCAATAACATTTCAGAAAATAAAATGATCCTTTGCAATTTCCCAAAGCCTAAGTTAAAATGCTGGTTATCTCACACCAATGCATCCAAAATCTGAGGGTTTCATAGACGTCATATACAACTACAACCCAACAAATACTAACATTGCAGCTGGCACCGCTTGATCTTTTGAATATTTAACTTGAAATATTCCATAAATATGTGTTTGACAAACGTTTTCTTTCTTTCTTTTGTCCATGTCACGTGTGTTCACAGCCCTCGTGTCCCTCTGCATATAGCGCACATGGCTGTAGAGCATCAGCAACGTGGAGGCCTTTTACGGCAATGAGCATTGTGGGTTGACACATGGCACGTAGGACACAAAATAATGGGATGAGAGACTCGCATTTGTGACTTTTGACAAGCAGGCCATGGCTACGTTCGACGTGTTCACGCATGCTAGCCGAGACACGCCGCAACGCTCTGTTTCTCTTTCCGTCTTACACTCTCTCTCTCTCTGGTTCTGTGTGTGTGGGTGTGTGCATGTGTGATAAACCCCACTGGTGGAGTAACAGTAGACTGGCAGCTTTCCCAGACTGGGTTGCATTAGACATGCACACTAGCGAAGCTCTTCAGGTCGATGTTCTGGCTCTCCAGCCCTGAAACTCTCTGGCATGACTAACACAGAATACTTTGGGCACGGGGAAACAAAATCCCAATTTTGCCCAGAGTTACATTAAAACAAGTGTGTTTGCTCATCTGTCTGTCTGTGTGTGTGTGTGTGTCTGTGTCTGTGTGTGTGTGTGTTTAAGCATTGACCGTTCACTTATCATATTACCATCTGCATTATTTAAAGCTTCGATAAACAGTCTTATGCTGTGCAGACACACACTGTAGAAACGGAGAGGAGGGTTGAGGTGGTGGGTTGGAGGTGCGATACGTTTTAATGAGACAGACAGTAGCTCTGACAAGTTAACATGCAGGATATTTAATCATAATGCAGGATATTTAATCATAATTACAGTAAAACACCTGGCCTCAGACCAGTGGTTGGAGGAAAACTAGGGTGCCTGGTGTGTTTGGGTAACGGGGGCGTGTACTATATCTTTAGGGCCCCCTGTGTTGTTGTACAACAGTCTACAGTTTGTTCATTAACGGGCTTGGTGGCGGTGCTGTGTAGAGCACCGGGACTGGCTGGGTTATCAAAATACTGAGGCAGTGAGCTCACTCACGCAGGAGTGAGGTCACTTACCAGAGTGTGACAGCCTGACCAATCATCAGTCAGCCTATTATCATGGTATGCAGTGTTGCTATGAGTAACAGAGACAAGCACTGCCATGTGGATCCTTAATGATGGTTGATGCAACGAGAAGCATCTCGGCCTATCTTATCCTATTGTATTCTCCATATTGTATTTTCCAAACAGCCTTTTATTCCACTTTGTGTAGGTCTTGCCAAAGTAGATTTCAACATCATTTCACCTCATTTCCTCCCTTCTCTTCCCCTCCTCCCCTTGTTTACGGTCCCCTGCAGCAGTGTTTTGTGACTTCCCCGTGGCAGGGGAGTGTAAACAAGCCAGAGGACTAAAACAATGTTAATTAACCGATCATTAGCGAGTCGAGGCAGACCCCGGAGATCTAAGCAGTTGCCCACCCACCTGCGTCTCACCATCTCACTAACTGGACTGGTAATGACTAATCAGAGGCGAGAGTGATTAGATCGCCTCCTAACGAGAAGGATTTATGATTGCGCGAGTCTGTTGCACTTATACGGCTGAGGCCTTTACAGTGACTACAGGAAGTGAGCACAGATCCAGTGATGGAACAGCAATCACGTCTTTTAATTCAGTAAAAGTGCATGTACAAATTCAGTAAAGGTCCTGCAGTGTTGTATGCTAATTAAAGTATCAATCATGCAGCCTGATATAGTTTTACATTATTTGATTATTAATACTGATGCGTCAATGTGTTTGTAACATTTTACTGTTGTTGGGGTTTGAGAAGTTCAAACTACTTCATGCACGGTTTGGTAGGTTAGTCCAGTGGTTCTCAACCTAGGGGTCGGGCCCCTCCAAAGGGTCACAAGTTAAATCTGTGGGGCCGTGATTAATAAGGAGGAAAGAAGAAAAGGCAGGCTGTTTGTTCAAGACCTCTTTGGGCCCCAAACGGTTATTAAAATTAACAATTTCAGAAGTTAAAACTTCTCTCTGGTGGAACTGCTCATAACTGGTAGACATCTGCAACCCTGCCTCTTAGAATTTACATTTATATACTACGAATTTACAACAGCAGATGTGTTTTGCAGGAAACATAATGCTATTATCGAATGAGGACATTTTGGAAGTTGGTGATATATACGTAAAATGAGTAATGTTCACCATTCCATTATCCAAACCACTTATCCTAATCAGGGTTGTGTGCTGCTGGAGCAGATCCCAGCTGACATCAGCAAGGCTTCACCCTGGACAGGTCACCAGTCTATCTCAGGGCACATAAAGAGACAGACAACCATTTACACCTACGGGCAATTTAGAGCCTCCAATTAACCTGAGCGGCAGGTCGAAGGAAGCCATCTTGAGCCGGAGAACCCGGAAGGAACCCACGCTGCCACGGGGAGAACGCGCAAACTCCCAAACCGGAGATCGAACCCGGGCACCTCTTGCTGTGAGGTGACAGTGCTATAGCCACATACACCACCGTGCAGCTGTTTACCGATGTTTTCCACCAAAATATCCGATCTTGTGATTCAATATTCACTCGTGACTACGGCACTAACTGGCTTGTATTAGATGATATAGATAAAATAGCTAGTTGCAAGGGACGGGCATAAGTAACATTACTTGAGTACTTGAGTAGGCCTCATCGATTTGGACGCCAATTTAGAGTCAAACTCGCGGTTTCAGTCACATATTTCTGTCACACTGGTTGTTGCAGGGGTCGTTAACCGATCCTCCAGGGTGACCGAGTGCAGGTAGCGTGTGTTAGCACGCCGTCGTTAGCACTAGCCAGGATCACTTCACCGGCGGTGTGTCTCAAACACTCGCTGCCTGGATAACCCAGCTGCACGCGGACTGCAGAGAGATGTTCATGTCGTTAATGTTTAACTGGTTTTCTTTTTACGTATAGGCAAATCTCTACAATCCTTGCTTGCGTCAAAAAAAAAGCTACGTTATTTTGAATCCCACTGCGTAGAACTCAAAGCCCTAGGATTGGCTAGGCGGGCTATGCATTTGTCTACATCCCATAACTGGAGAGGTGATTTAGTAAATAACCACTATATATAAAAATGCATTGTATATTTATATAATCTTATCCTATGCTTTTTAATGTAACCAAAACAGTTGAATAAATGCGAGGGAGTAAAGAGTACAATATTTTCCTCTGAATGTAGTGAAGTGGTTGTAGAAAGTAGCAGGAAATGGAAGTACTCAAAGTAAAGTTCAAGTGCCTCAACAATCGTTCTTAGCACAGAGTAAATATACGTGTTGTCTCAGGCAGACGTTGGGGACGTAGATGACACCAGCTGTGAGTGTGTGTGCACCTTCAAACGCCATCCGAACTAGAAGGACACCCTGGCTCACTGAGCGTGTTCTCTTCCTCTCTCCTATCTTTGTGTATGAATGCTTACAGAGAGGAAACGATAGATGCAGACATTCCACAACCCATATTCCCCCTCACTCTATCTTGTTGCCATGGGAACCAAAGCAGACGGGAGACAGGTTCATATCGGCCTCCCTCAGGTCTCCAGTCACAGTCTCCTTCTCTCTCTCTCTCTCTCCCTCCCTCTCTCCCTCCCTCTGTGTGTGTGCTGTCAGAGCCGGCTGCTCCTGTGTGGGCCACTGATACTCGCTGATTAAAGGAAGTTATAATTTGATTTTCTCAGCAGGCGCCGTTTAATAGAGCAGTTTAACTAAAGCTGTGCCATCCCCAGGGCTTATAGAAGGAGAAGGAGAGAAAGAAAAAGGGAGAGATATATATGGAGAGGGAGAGAGGGAGAGAGAGTGTGGGTGAGAGTCATGCTAATCCCAAACACTGAGAAATCACCCCACCACTAAACTCTCCCACTCACTCTCCCATTCTAATTCTGTTTGCCTATGTTACCGTCTCTCTCCCTCTCTCCCCCTCCGTGCCTCCCTGTCTTTCTCTCTCTCTGTTTCTCTTGCTCTTCCTCCGCCTATTAATCTGTGCGTCCCTCTCCTCTCCTCTCCCTCCCTCCTCCCTCATTCCTTCTTCCCCCTTTTTAGTGAGGCAAACATGGAAGGGATGGCTTCTCTATGTACAAGCTAGCTGTATTACAGACCCATTGTGATAATAGTGTTTAATTATCCTCTCAGCTAAAATCAGCCCCATCACTCTGCTTCTCCTTCCCTTCCCATGCTTCCCTTCCCACTCTTCCCCCTCCACTCCCCCCTCACCACCCGTCTGTGATGTGTCTAATACTTCCCCTCACAGCCCTCTCCCCCTCCATGCATCTCTTCTTCGCTACCCTGCCGCCACCACCGCTCCCCCGCCCTGTTCTCCAGCTATTTCAGACCCATTTAGTGGGATAAGCATCTTGAGACAGACAGAGGGATTTTTGCTCTCTTTCAGAGAGAAGCGAGGAGAGGATATGGAGACTGACATCCTGGTGCCCGCCTCAGAATACCAAACAGGGGCCCGGGCATCTTAATATGCAGTGTGGGACAGAGGCTGAGATCAAAGAGAGGCACAGACAGACAGAGAGATGGGTTGGGGTTGGGAGGGTGGGCGGGTGGGTGAGGATACAGAGACAGAGAGAGGAGGAGAGAGGCCGAGGTGGAGAGAGAGGTGAGAAAAGGGAGGGAGTGAGTCCTCTCATTTCTCCTCATCTGAGCATCCTTTCCTTCACATCATCATTTCTGCTCTGCTCTCCTGCGTCACTCCCTTGACCCTAAGAAAAATCGGCAGCTTAATTACCAGTGTGCAAAAATCTGCATGCCTGCCCACGTGTGCTTTTTGTTCAAAGGTGTGGATGCTGAGGAGAGTGTATATGCGCTCAAGTCCTTCGCTGTTTCACCCTCGCATGTATGCGTTTGATTGTGCACAGTGGAGGGGGGGGGGGGGGGGGGGGGGGGGGGTTGGATGGTGGCTCTACCGCCGCCACCTTCCCGGCCCCTCTATCTCCTCAATTAAGATTGTGAGTAGCTGTCCCTGAAGCGGTGTAGACAGGCTAAATGAAAAGGCAGTGGATGTGAAATATGAATCATTAGAATACTGCAAGGACGGGCTGGGGGAGAGGCAGGGGGGGGGGGGGTCTGTTAGAGAGATAAGGAGAAAAAGGAATGGAAAAGAAAGGGAGAGGAAGAATGAGAGAGCAGATAATAAAAGATTAACGTCACGCCTCTCAGAGTGGTGGAATTTCAAAAACCCTCCAGATCAAATTATTTATCCCTGTCTATAAAGGCAGAGGAAGAGATGGAAAAGAGAGGAAGATCAGGAAAAAGAGAGCTGGTAGAGGGGAACAGAAGAGAAAAACGAGCGAGGACAGGGAATGGAAGAATGGCGCGAAGATCTCTCTCACTCTCTTTGATGACGATGCTGACAGCAAAACAAATACGACGTGTGTGTGTGTGTGTGTGTGTGTGTGTGTGAGAGAGTGTGTGCATGTTTGTGTGATGTGTTTGAGATGGAAAAGTAGTTAGAGAGAGAGAGAGAGAGAGAGAGAGAGAGAGAGAGCAGGCAGATGTCTGCATTCACTCTGTGGGAGGCTCAAGGCTGTTTGCCGAGGACGAAGAGACAAGAGAGGGAAAAGAGAAAAAGAAAGAAAGAAGGGAGAGAGACAGAGAGGGTAGGATTAAATGAAACCTGTTTCCCTTTGATTCTTTGCTAATTTGCCACGAGATGAAGAGCACAGAGAACAAACCACCTACGCATCACAGCGACACACCAAACCACACACACACACACACGCGTGCGCGCATCACTTGCCTAAGTCTCAATAGAGTTTGCTTGGACACACACAAACACACACCGCTACATTCATCTGTACTTCACTGCCTCGCCGCCCTTCTCCCCGGTGACATTGACATTTCTCTACATGGGCTGTGTAACCCCTGCTTGACTTCAGCTCTCTATTTTTAATTCCCCCACTCCGCTCTCGACTGTTTTTTTCTTTCCCACTATCATCCTTTATATTTTGTGTATTTCCCGAAGTGAGAACCATTATACCACCAGTGCTGTTAAGAATACCAGCAGACCGTGTTGCCCAGATACACGTTGACTAAACATGCGCGCGGAAAAAAACACGCACGCGCAAAGTCCTTCCTCATTAGCCCTGATTCCCCCTGAGTGACATCTTTAACAAAAGGATGCAGCCTCTGCCGCCATGGCAACAGCCTCCTCCATCTCTATGCGGTGCTTCAGACTGTTTACATGATGGGATCTCTTCTTCTCCATTTCTCTCTCTATCGGCACCCTGCACTCTATCACTCCTCTCTTTCTCTCTTTTCTCTCTCGCTCTCTCTCACTCTATTTGTCTATCTCTTGTCACAATTTCTCGACTCCTCTGTCTCATGCTTCCTTCCTTTCTCTGGTTCTTCTTACCTGCTGCCTTGCTGTTGGTGTTGTTGTCGCTACTACGCCAGGTTTCTTTTCTCCTGAACCCTTAAGGACATTCAGTAGAGACCACCTGCTCGCCAATCAGGAAGTGATATGTAGGAAGAGAGAGAAAGGGGGTTTGAGTGGCAAAAAGAGAAAGAAAGAGAGTGACACAGATGCGCGTGTGCATGTGATTAAGTGTGTGTGTGTGTGTGTTTGTGTTTGTGTGTGTGTCACACCATGCATGTGTGTGTGTGTAAAAACGAGTGTGAGGTGCTTCCAGGTCTGATATCTAGGCCATGGGAGTCCAAGGCAGCCAGTGTGTCTGGTGTCACAGCAAATCAACTGTCAGCTGTACACCACCTGCCTGCCCACACACACACACACACACACACACACACACACACACACACATACACGCACGCATGCACGCACACACACACACACACACACACACACACACACACACACACACACACACACACAAACACACTCAAAGTCTGAGGAGAAGAGACTAAGAATAGAACACCCAGAGAGTGTTGCCGTTTCTCCTTCCACCTCCTCTTCCCTCTCTCTCTCTCTCTCTCTCTCTCTCTCTCTCTCTCTCTCTCTCTCTCTCTCTCTCTCTCTCTCTCTCTCTCTCTCTCTCTCTCTCTCTCTCTGCTCTCCTCCTGCCACCGTCAGCGGCGTTTTTGCAAGTGGCCTCCACCACGATAGGAATCTTCTCTGTCTTCCACCCATTCCCCAGAGCTCAGCTCAGCCCAGCCCTCCTCTCCCACCGTGAAATGAGTCACCTGCACTCCTTCGCTCCTTCTCGCCGCTCCTGCAAGGTGTACAGTAGCTGCGAAAAAGGCCTCCTGTCTTTAAAAAGGGGGGAAAGCAAAGCAAACCCGTGGCCCCGCAGTGTGTTCTGCTTTTATTGACCTAGCAGGAGGGAGGTTGGGGTGGGGAGGGGGGGAAAGGGATGCAAACGGTGAGAGATGAAGCGGGATTCGATCCGAGGCCAGCAGGGGGTGCATGTGGTTTTTCGGAGGCCTCTGAATCTTCTCTGGGGAGGATATTCAGGTTTTCTGTGTGCACATTAATGTGTGCGACCCGGAGATATTAGACAAGATGGAGCGCGACTGCCTCTGCTTTCAGCACGAGGAACGGTCCGCAGCATCTAAATCCACATAATACGTTTACGCTCTGTGTGTGTGTGGGCACGTATAGGCGACACAGAGAGATGTGTGAGCGCCTGCTTACAGGCAGTGTGAGTGTGTGTGCGTGTGTTTGTGTTTGTTTGTGTGTGTGTGTGTGTGTGTGTGTGTGTGTGTGTGTGTGTGCTATGCTGCTCTCAGTCTGGTCCCTCTGTTTCTCTGCTGTCTGTGGCCTCCTCTTCCCCATGAATACTAATGTGCTTCAAACCCCAGAGATCAACCCCCCTCCCTCCCTCCCTCCTCCACCAGCCTCCCTCCCTCCCTCTCTCCATCCCTGCCTTTCTCCACCAGTCTTCATTCATTTCTCTGCCCCCTTTACTTTTCAACTTTCCCTCTCTCTCATGTATCCTTTTACACCCCATCTTTTTCTCCTCCCCAAACACTCTCCCTCTCTTCCTCTTTCCCTGCCTTATTTCCTCATCCTTCGCTCCCTCTTCCTCTTGCCTTTCCTCCCCTTCATTTTGTATCTCTTACGCCTCTCTTCATCCTCTCCTCCTCTCTCCTTACCTGACCTCACCTCTGCTCACTTCTCGGCCTTTCATTCCCTTCATTTCACGTTACGTTGCACAACTCTTCTCTTATCATCACCTCTTCGGTAACCTTTCTCTCTTCTCTTTTCCTTTCCTCTGCCTTCTCTCCTCTGCCATCCTCGCTTCTCCACTCTCCTCTCGTTTCATTTTCTACCACTCTCTCCTTTCCTCTGCCCTCTTTCGCTCCCTTCTCATCGCCTTCGCCTTTCCTCACCTCTCCCCTTATCTCATGAAATCCCTTTTCTTCTTCTCTGCTTTCTTCTCCTCTTCTTTCTCTTCTCTCCACTCCCTTTCCTCTCAACTCCATTCCTCTCATCTTCTCCTCATCTCTCCTTTCCTCTCTTTGTCTCGTCTCTCCTCTTTTTTCCTCTCCACTCTTCCTTCTGCCTTGTCCCCTCCATTCTACACATCCTCAAGAGGACATGCAAATGAGGTCAGCCCAGTCAAGTTCATCAACCGCATCACTCAGGTGTGAGCGTAGGTGTGAACCAATGCATACGTGCACAAGTCCACGAATGTGTGTGTGTGTGTGTGTGTGTGTTCCTTACGGGTTGCATGTGCGTAATAAAGAATGTCCTCTCTTAAGCTGTATACCAGTGAACCAAGTGCTCCAATTACATAAACGCCTTCACCCCAATACATTTTGACATCCTGAAAATTATTCACGGCCTAATTCATTTCAAATTGCATCCCGTTTCTTGGCCTCCTTTCTTCTTCTTCTTCTTTTATTTTTATTTTACCACAAGCCCTGGAAACAGATGATGAGCAGGGGTGAAGGGATGAGAGGAGCTTTCAGTTCCCTGTGTAAGAGAGGCTGCTGCCCTTTCGGTAGCCTGCTGCTGCTGACTGGACGCTCTGAAACTTTACTGCTTTTCCACACACAAAGGATGAGTGTGGAAATAAAACCCTGTGACTGCCAACAGCGGTGTGTACGAATATGAGAGGGGGAGAGAGAGAGAGAGAGAGATGAGGGGGGAGGGAAAGGGAAGAACATGGGAGGAGATGAGGAGGAGAGTTTGTAGTTCAGTTATTTAGAGTAGAAAGTGTTTGGGAAGAAGAGAAGCCAACTGTTCAATGTGTTTGTCATTAAAACCAGTTTACATTGTAAAATATTCCTCTTTGTGTTAGAGAAGCAGCAGAAATGTGTGTGTGTGTGTGTGTGTGTGTGTTTGTTCAGCGGCAGCAGTGGGAATAAGGAAGCTGTAGAGGAGGAATCCTGCAGGAATCCATCTCAGTCTGCATTCCTCCTGATGCAGAGCTGAGAGCAGTCAGAAGCAGAAAGCAACAGGCTACTGGAGATTGACCCCATGCACACGTAAGCGAGGGAGCGCACGCACGCACGCACGCACGCACACACCCACACACACACACACACACACACACACACACACACACACACACACACACACACACACAGTCTTAGGACAATAACAGCCTCTACTGGGGAGAAAACACATAACATGGCCACACTCAAACACACAGAGACAATTGCATGCAGAAAAAACCCACCCACAGACTGGGCTGAACACACACGCACACGCACACAGACACACACATAAATAGCCACAGACAGGATACACACAGATTCTTAGTAAACAGATTAAATTGGAGAAGCTATTCACACTGGCATGCACGCAGAGACACACACAAAATATGTAGATGCAAACATGAGCATCTGTGTGCGTGTGTGTGTGCGTGTGTGGATGACACACACGGATCCACACACACACAAACACACAATTCACACTGCAGGACCACTTCAGGTTTCATCATCTTCTTTTCCTTTTTTTTTTGCTTTCTTTCTCTTGAGAGCTGGGGGGGTGGGGGGGTGGTGTCTCATTCCCTCTCTTTTGTTGCTGCTGGGGAGAGAGAGCGCATATCCATAGAGAACACTCTCTCCAGCCCCATTCACACCCACACACCGCTCCCTCCCTTTCCTTACACACACACACACACACACACACACACACACACACAAACACACACATCCACAATGATACAACATCAAAGAGCCGCCACCGCCGAAGGTTTACTTCAGCCACACATTGGCTCCTTAATCCGGGTCTGTTCCTCTCGTGGAACCCCCCTCTCGCCAAGCTCCACTTGGTACAGCCCGAGCATTCCTGCCAAGTAGCTTTCACACATGGAGGGGAAGCTTGTCTCAAGCAATTGCTGACAAGCTACAAACAAGACAGCCTCCCTTTCCCTCTCTCTCTCTCCCCCTTCTTTTTTTTGTATACCTCCTCTCTCTTTCTCTCACCCCTTCAACCCAGGTCTGCTGTACTCCCTATTTCTTACTCTTTTTACCTTCTCCACCACCACCACCACCCCCCCTCTTTTTTTTCCTCATCTCTCCTTCCCCCCTCTTCTCTCTCTCTGAGAATGTGGGGGCCCCACTAGCATAAATTGTCAGCTGTTCCTGGGCGTATACTCTCCATGGCTCCCTAAACTCACATAAGCCTACATATGCAGTCGCCGGTGGGACAAGGGTAACCTAAGTAAGCCCTCTCGGTTAGGAGTCTGAAAAAAAGTACACTGAGGCCCCTGAATAATGCTGCAGACTTTTACTCTATAATAAGCTGCAACAGATACTCATGCTAATGGTATTTTGGGGTTAACATCAACATGCCTTCTTTTTGGCCTTTTTAATTCATTTATTGAAAACACGTACACAATATTATTAGTCGGAATCTTCATGACACATTTTCACAGAGTACTATCACTTCCTGAAATCGGCCACAATTTGCAAAACAGGGTCCATCACGTTGACCCTTTAGTCAAAAGATTAACCTTTTTTTCCAAAGTTTTTATAATGATCATATAATAATTACATGTAAGAACATGAAGGTAATTCATATTGTTATGCTTCACCAGAAGTCATAGGGCGGGTTTCAGCTCACATCCTTTGAGCCCTTGTTTGAGACTTGATTTTTAAATGTGGCCCTCGCTCTCAGATGCACCACAGCACCAGAGGTATGGGCTTCATATGGAATGCATTTTAGTCTTATTGTTACCAAGCAGACATTGTTATCATTAGTGCAGACTGCCATCTAGTGTCAGGGTTAGGTACTGATGGTTTAAAGAAGCAACACCAAAGAAAGCAGCAGTTCAAACCATGTGCATTATAACAGCAAGAGAGCTGATCATTTACTTCAGTCAGAGAATGAAATAAGATGAATAATAATCATGGTTTTTGGTGATCAAAGAAATGGGAAATGATACACTCAAAGGAGAGAGGGATGTGAATGCTTTGCTTAACAGAGTGAATTTTGAAGTCCCTGCTTCCTCGCTCTGTCGGGGTTGACGAGCATTCCCATTACAGCAAATACGATATGAGATTTCTTTGCTGAAATATTCTCTTTTGACTCTTTTGATTCGGCTGCAGAGCAGTTTGGGTTTCAGCTACTTGCCTCAAAAACACTGATGAAGTTTCAACACGTTTCCTCAGTGCTGAGCTCAAAGTGAGGAAGGATGGAGAGAGAGATGTATATGGAAATGTGTGAATACATCTCTCACATCCACAAATACAACCCAACTTAAACGATTGGCATGCAGGTATTTCCACGAACGTATATTGAACAAGATGTGATTTTTAAATTCTTCACCGTATAAATATCCCAAAAGCTTTTAAAACATTTTGTTTACATTTATTTCAGTTTCTAAATCCCACGAATTAGTAACATGCCACGTGATCGGTACGTGCAGATGTGTAGATAAATGCAAAAAGTATATCTAAAAAGGTTTTTTAATGAGAATATGTTGCTGTGCATATATAGTAGATTTCTCTTGCCTGCTGAGGATCAGATTCATCCAAACTTTGCACATCAACAGGGCAACAACGAGCAGTCTGGAGATTGCAGATTTCTATATGCACATCGAAAGGAAATGCTCTTAGATTAATGAACTTCACATTGTAAATAAGATCCATGTGTTTGTTCATCTGTCATCAGCATATTCCTGCATGGAGGGGCAGGTGGGATAAACAACTGAGACAGAGCACCCTCAGCCTCCGGCTCACCCCTACTCGCTCCTTTGTACTGACAGTACATCAAATCCTCTCCGACCAGACACAGCGTCTGTCAGCTTTAGTTCAGATTCATCTGAAATATATATATATATATATGCTCTATTTCTCTTTTCTGTTTAGCAGTGTTCCTGCACAGGCCGCTCCATCTTTCAATGTGTTCTCACGGTAATATTAATGAGAACGGGACCAAAGGCAGATGTGCTGGGTCACTTTCTTTAATACTTTTGATGTATCATGCTACACACCTACGTACTCCCCCTCTCCCCCCAATTAATATATTTGGATACGTTTAATCATTTAAAAAGCCTTATTTTCACACATTTTGTTTGTTCCATATGTTGTATGTATCGATTCCCTAATTTAACTTTTAGTATTTCTTTTATATAAAGTTGACTCATGTTGTAACCTGTATTGCGTTTCGCTCCCATGTATTCAAATATTAGTTGCTACTTCCTGTTATTGTACATTTTGTTTAAATTTCTTGGTGTAATGGCTGAATGCCTCCTATCATCACGGTTTCTTCATGAGTCTGTAGCTCAGCTCGTCACACGTTGAGAACACAACATTCATTTTTTGCTGCAGAAGAATCAAAAAGGATGCAAAGAAGTGGCTCATGCCTAAAGCTCTTCCTCATTCCTCCTCATCCTCATCCTAACGGGATGATTCGTCAAACTATCCAGTTCCTCATCACTACGCTTCTGTAACGGGAGTTGGTTTGCACAAGAAGAGCGTTAAGCTAATATTGTAGATGGAAATATTTTCTCTCCAGAATAAAAAAAAAAAAAAAAACATCTCCTGAAACTGAAATTATATTTTCATGAACGTGTTAAGACAATGAATCGTTTGGTTTATAAACGGTGAAGCGTTCCCTGAAGCCCAACGGACACATTCTTATGGCTTGTTTTGTCCAAACAAAAAGTCCAAAAACCCAAAGAAAGTAACTTTAATATTGCACAAGATGAAAAGCAGCAAACACGCCCATTTGAGAGGCTCGAACCACATGTTTGGCATTTATGCTTGAATCCAATAAATCACCATAATAGATTAAGAGCAGGTAGTTTCAGCTCTACTTCTGTATATGAACAACTCAAGACATGATACAAGTCGTTTATATAAAAAAAAAAAAAAAAAAAAAAAAAAAAAAGGGACACGTTACTTTTTGGCCAAAAATAAAACACGAGTAATTTGTTTGCCATAGATTATCTCTACATAATTTGTCTTTGTGGTTAGAATCATAAAACGGAAAAGTCAAGAAATGCGTCACACTGACGACATCGTCCTTTGTTCGAAAACATGTAATTAAAGCCAGAATAACAGGATATAAAAAGGCAACAATTTATTCAGTCTTTTTAAAACAGATAGCAAGAGACAGCTCATTTATTTCTAAAATCAATTTGTTAAACTTAAATATCTCTTAATGTGAACACATTGCATGTATTCAGTAGGAGGGGAATCTTTAGCAGAACAAGACGACGCGTGTCTTTTTTTTCTTCTTGGATCAAAGTGGAAGCGATCAATAAAACATCTGCAATGACACAGCTGTGTTGATTACGAGAATCAGAAATTCACATTTAAAAACCAAGACACATTTCCCTTTTTAAAAAAAAATCGGCAGCCTTAGAAAAGACAGTGGACCACAAACGGCCTGCAGATACACATGCAGTGGCGTCGCCATACCAGCCCGGAGTCAAATCCCCGGCTCGCCGGCTATGAGAGATAAATACTCGAGGAGGGGCCGACCGGTCAAGTGGTTTAAAAGTTAGCACACCGAAAAGAAAAAAAAAAAGGACAAAGACCCACTGAAGCACCCAGAGACCGTCTCACGCCGAGGACCCCCGCCAACTTCAAGTATTCCCTCCAGCTCTTTCAAAATCGCTTCAAGTTTTCCCACCCGCGGACTCCAAAACCTTCAAATTTCAAATCACCACTTCTTAGGTTTACAACATAAGCGTCGATATATAAGTGCACTCAAAATTCATCTATACATAGAAAAATAACAACAATAAAGTAGCAGGAATAGTTATAATAATAATCACTTTACATTTCATTTTATACACAACTGTGACGTTAAATCATTTTATACCGTGGCATCACATTCCCCACCCCCTGAGTGTAATGTTCAAGTTTAACCTTCTGTTGCTACGGAAACACAAAGAGGACCAGCAACCTAAGTTTGGTTATTTAATTAACATTAGCGATCATTGGCAATCGATTAGAATCGGAGTAATTATGCCTTTCCAAAGCCCGTTGTGCTTGTGTGTGACTGATGCATTATGTACAAGCTGCTGATCGATCACGTGCCTCTGGCGTCGCACGCTGACAGCCTTAAATCCTAGAAGATGGCGATAAGAAACACACGAGGTGGAGAAAAATTAATCAATGTTCAACACATGTGATCACAATGCACCGTAGTGTAGCGACAGCTCCTTCTGCAGTTGGCTGTAAGGACGTCATCAACTGGTAAGAGCGCACCGATTAGTTCAGCGCGGCTCGGCCTGGAAAAAAGGTGTCACGTTCACTCACCTCGGTCTCCCCGCCCGAGCGGACCCTCCAGGTGCCTCAGGAACCGGCAGCAATGCAGCTCCGACATTTGTACAACTTGGGGTCGTGGGTGCGGATGTGGTTCCGTACATTCCTCAGTCGAAAGAACATCTTACTGCAGAGCTACACGGCGGAGAGAGTCGGACGAAGGGTCAGTGGCACACACATGAACAGAGACGTGATGCTGAGGATATGAATATGACGCTAGTCTGAGAGTGGCTGGTTAGCTCAACGTCTTCTGGCTCCAGTTTCATATTCACCATACAGACATGAGTGGTACAAATCTACTAGTCCAACTCTAGTAAAAATAGCAATTCCACATTATCAAAATTATTAAATGACATCAAAAAGGGAAATACTAAAAGTCAAGTACTTCATGAACATTTACGAGAGTAAATTAACTCGCACAAAGTTGCAAAAGTCTGCACTTTTATTACAACCAATCAACCCAGTTCTCAGACGAGGCGTAACCGTTTTGAATCTCACTACCCAAACTGGATTTCACTCTAAATCTCGTGGTACAAAGCAGAGTGAGGATAACATCTGCAGGTTTTTTTTTTTGGCGCTTCAGGTCATGATTTTCAATCCCTTAAGAGAGGGACTCCACTAAGGTTTAGGAAAGCCAGTGCTTACCAGACAAGGCCAGTGCTTGCCCTCGATGTGCCTGAGGCGATGCATGATTAGAGCATCACAGTCCTTGTAGGAGGTCGAGCACTGCACACAGTCGTGGGCCGCTTTTGGGACTTGACTACGAGGCCCTCTGAGCTGCCTTAGCCTCGCCCGACTGGCAGCATCCAGCACGACGCAGCTCCTGCTGCTCAGAGGGAGAGCACCTTGCTGCTGGAGATGCAGGAAAAATGACAAATAAATGGAGGATTTTTACTAAAATGTAGTAAATACAAGATACATTATATGCATACAAAATCAAATGAGTAGTAAGCAAAAATATTGTTTTCAGATTCTCTGTAATTCCGGGTCAACAGGTGACATTTTCTGCTTTTTTTTTTTTCCCCTGGTTGCTTTCTGCTCCCTAAATAAAAATTTCAGTCACCATCATAAATCATTGCCCTCCATTTTATCTACCTTTGGCATGGTCCTTATGGCCTTTGACTCGACAGATTTGCCCAGCTGTCGGGAGTTTTTCCTGGGTCTCTGAACCTTGCTTTGGCTCACGCTCTTCTCCTTCGCCACAGGCAGGGTGGCCGGCCCCCTGGCTCTCAGCGCCCTGTGGGGAGACTCCTCCGCACCAAACTTCTCCCCAACTTGTGACACGGAGCGCGTCAAGCAGATATCGACGCTCTCCTCCTCCTTCTTGAGCCCCGCCATTGGCCCCCCTGCAGGCCGACAGAAGCTGAAAAGAAAGCCAGAGTCTAGTAGTTTGATGGGGGGCTTGCTCTGGCGCTTGCCCAGGTCCGGTGAGGGAGGGTCAGAGAAAGGTACTCCGACTGGCACGGGATCGGCCGGCTCCTCTTTGATGACTTTGTACAGAGGGTGGTTGTAGATGGACGCCGGAGACGCATGCTCTGAAAACTGGAGCCCACCAGGTTCATTAACCTTCACTGTCGGACTAGGATCCGTGACCCCAATCGTCCGACCCTCCTCCCCGGGCTCACACTTTGTCTTCCCCACCTCCCTTGTGGAGCCTCGCCTAAGCTTGGCCTTTGGAGCTGGTCGGCTGCTGTTGTAACGCAGCGTTTTGACCTTCTCTGCCGCGACCATATTTTCGGCTTGTGTCCCGTGTGACGGCGGTGCTCGGTGAGGCGTGTGGCTACAGAGATTGTTTGATGAAAGAGGGCAGCCTGAGACGGAGTATTCAGCCGGTTCCGATTTGATCCTGACTGGATTTCTCACAACAGTTTTGTTGGCGTTGCGTCGCCGAGGCTGCTGGGCAGGCAGGTGGGCACCGCCACCCATCCTCACCGACCGCCTGAGTTCCCTCCCACCAAAGGGGGTCCGGGACGCCGGCTGGAACATGTCTGGCAACACACCTTGACTTCGCATGCTCCTGTCACTTGGAGGGACATGTCGCGGGGCGGCCTTTGGCCTCTTCGCGGTCATCTGCTCTTTGCTGACCGGCTTGGTCTTTACAGACTTGTTGAGGAGGTGAGTGTTAATGGGGTTACAGAGGGGCAGTGAGAGGGTCAAAGCCCCATATGGTAGTCCTGGGGAGGTGGAGCGTGGTTTCCGCCGTTTTGTCAGGGAATAGTTGTTCGCCTTCAGCTTCCTCAGTCGTTTCTTCTGTCTCCAGCCAATTAGATCCTCTGGTCTGGGGAGGAGGGCGGTCCTTTGTAAGCCGAGAACATTCATCAGCTTGTACTTCTCCTGTGCTCTCGCATTATCCCGTTCATCCTCGCCAACGTCCTCTACTTCCTGCTTTATCCTCACAGGGCTGCACACGGCGATCTTCGCAACCCTTGATATGGAGTTGCGAGAGCGCTGGCTGATGGAGTCCGTCTTTCTGTTTCGTCGAGGGCTCTCTGGCATGGGCAGCAGTCTCTGAACCTCTTTGGCAGCCCCAGGAGTGGAGCGAAGAAGACGGGTGTTCGATGGCGATATGCGAGCGTAATTCTGTGACTGTGGGTTGGTTATGGTGTGTCGAGGTGCGGTAGCTTTCTTGGACGAGGGAGACTTGAAGTCCATGAGCTTCATTCGGTGCGAGGGGCTAAGAGGGAGCCCGTTGTGGCCTTGGGCTTTCGCCGTTCTACGCAGGTTTCGCCTCGGACTTGCTTCTAAAGACTCTTCTGAAGCATCTAGCGTTAGACTTAACCTGTTGTTCACATTGTCCTCTAATCCGAAGACCCTTTTCCTTTTGCCTTCCCTCTGCTGGCAGTAGCGCTTATGACATGCACCAGCACAGGCTGAGGTAAAGTCCTTGCCAGGTTGGGGTTTCTGCTCCTGCTCTTTCATGAGAGCAGAGCAGGCTTCCACTGCCGGCCACATGCCCAGGTGACGGGCCATGGCGATGACTTCAGGTAGGTCCTCCTGGCGAACACACAGAGTGGAGGAGTAGGAGAAATCCAGCAGAGACAGAAGGCTGTCCTCACTAAAACCTGAGAGGTAAAAGGGAGCCTTTAATTATATATGCTGAACCCTGGTCAATCAGTGAGTAAGATGAAAGTGACTGTATAAACAGAGGATCAGAGAGACAGCAGGCAGAGTGGGAGCAAAGTGTAAACGTGATGGTGCAGACAATATAACAAATGCTTTAATCAGGGCCACTTCTGCTCCCATCTGATGGCCCACATCAAAGACGTGCGTAAATCAGACAGACTCTGGCCGTGTCCCCAATTTAGGGTCCGGATCCTCCAAATTTCTAGATCAAATTAATAAGTCGCAATGAACCGACAAGAAAGAACCGTCTCAAAACAACATTAAATACAGCTGAGAAATACAGCCTCCTTTTGCCTGAATGACCAACGTATGAGTCACCTGCAGCTCTGTTTCCTACAGACCATTGTTTGAATGATAATGAGATCAACCTCGTCAACTCAAGTCAGGAATTGTCATGTGACTGCATATATTATAGATTATCACAATAGTTGAAGGTAAACCTGCAACGATTGTGATAATCAAATAAATCGTTTCAATCAATTTCCAAGCAACAATGCCAAACATTTCCTGGTACCAATTCTCAAAAGTAAGGACGATTTTCTTGGTCATAATTGATGATCAATAAATATATATTAATGTCTGGGTCATTCTAAAGGGCATTTCTCATTACTTCATGGCATTTTACAGAGAAAGGGAAGATCAAATATTGTTAACGGTCTATGCCTGAGAAGTAAAAGAAGAAATGCCCAAATGCACCTTTAAAATAAAAATACAAAAAACAGAACCAAAGCAGCAAGGTTTTCTAATGTTTGGCCATGAATCTTACCAGTGAGATCTATGTCTGCTTTTATGTTAGAGTCCATTTCTGTGAAGATTTCCTGGAAGTGGTCGCTGACGGCCGCCAGGACCGCTCGGTGGGCAGCGTAGGATCGCCCGTTTGTCCGCAGTGTAATGTCACAGAACTGCCCCGCCTCCCGCTGACTCCTCAGCTTGCTCAGCATGTCGGTGCTGTGTGACACCATCGTCTTTGTGACACATCCTCTGCCACCCGGCTCCTGAGAGGCAAAGACGGACAGAGAAGCATCATTACAGCAATACAATATGGGAGACAGACAATTGGGGGGCGCACGACTAAGTGAGAAATGTAAACTCATGTGTGAGATGCAGATTAAAAAAAAAAACTTGATTAAAAAGTTGAAAGTTTGATATTCCGTATCATTTTACATACCTCTGTTTTCTTGGTGCGTTGGCATTCTAGACAGCCCAGGACGAAATCTCTGATCTGGAAGTACATCCCTGTGAAGAGAATACAGAGTCCAAACTACTGAAAGCTTCAAGTGGAAATGTAGATAAGGCCCGGGGGCAATAAACAGTTGATCATGTGCTAGTACATGTCTTCATCTTTGAGTGATTCAATCACTTGTGTGTAGAGGTTTCAAAATGCCCTTCACTTCCAAAACAATATAACATGCACAGACTCTAGTTAGATAACAGATCAGAAGTTGGTTGACAGAGTCAGGAACTGCATACCGTCCTCCCATTGTGTCCCAGATGTAAAAGGCAGGAAGAGAAGTTCATACCTTCCCACCAGTAGTTTTCAGCCACGCATTTGTACGTCTCCTCCAGGGAGAGGTGGCGCTGACCGAGCCGCCGCCGGTGAAAGGTGGAGAGGGCCTCGAGTCTCCGACCCTCATCCAAGACCTCTCGGTAGTTGAAGAAGCCCTTCTCCAGCTTCTTGCGATACAGCAGCCCGTCTATCATCTCGAAGTTGGGCGACCACCGTGCGGGAAGTCCACGCCCCGTCGAGTTCCCGGCGGGCTCCATCCCTCCGGCTCGGTCTCGGCCTCCATCCGACCGAGGTTTGGACGGACAACACGTCGCTGCCTTCGCGTAACGGGCATCGGTGCGGGTGCCGGCCATTTTAACAGGTTTTATACTCCGATGCGTGTTTAACTTCATCCAGGCTTAAATAATAAAAAAATAGATATATATTTTTTAAAACACACACACACTCCCCGGCGACGTTACTGCTGCGCTGGGGTCGCCGAAACTTTACCCACCGAGCCTGAAACAAAGTCCACGTGGATGCGGTGACAGCAGACAACAGACCCGACGATACGAGCCCACTCAAACAGCCCGCTAGCAGTCAGACATATCCTTAGCCAGTTAGCTCAAATGAACCGCAGTCTCTCATCTTTTAAAAGCTCACGAAGAAAGTCTCCACCAGATGGTGGTGGTGGTGGGGGGGTCAGCACTTCACGAGGGGGTCCCGCTGTGTAACGCACCCTAACTGTCAGTGAGAGCATCACGTCTCACTCTCCTAACAGTTGTGGCGAACATCCCTTTACAATATTAAATCCAGCTCCACTTTGAGCATTTTTTTTTTTTTTGGTCATATGTTTGTCATATTTTCGTCGATATAAAATGTTGGCCCGTCCATCCGAGCGTGACGTGAGGGTAGTGAATGCAGTGTCGCGGGCGAGTATCGCGCCAACGAGACGCCCGAGCCAAGTGATGTAAAGTCACCAGTTTCCCAGCGACCGCGGAGTCACCGTGAACCCGACCGGCAGCGACAACAGCTCGCCTCCCATCTACCTCAGGGGTCGGGAGTGGCCTCCGGGGCTGGATGACGGCGGGCAGCCTCACCTCCGGCGTTAACTTGAGATTTCTTTTCGACAACTCGAGTCGGAAGCGACATGATGACGCAGCTATCGGCTCAGCATCGCCACTTTGGAAACGACCCCACCGAAGCGAGGGTTTGTCTTGTCGACGAGCCAGAAAAATGTAGCAAAAACTGGCCGGCGGGTCGAGCTCAAAAGCGACACAACAAGATCCGGTTAGACGTCCGGTACAGTTGGCGGCCGCTCCCGTCGCCGCAAAGACAGTCTCGGAAGTCAAATGTTCCAATTTCTAAAACTCGTAACCTTCTGTTTGTTGCTAATCAGCAGCCTTACCGAGACGAGTCCTCCCCGCCTTCACACAAAGGCCATTAGCAGAAGCTTTAAAGAGAATCTACCAGGCGGCACGTGATTGGCCGAACGAGCTGTCACTCAAGTTAGTTTTCTTCCCGTTGCAGCAAGGTAGGTTGTTCGCGCACGGCAGTAAACTAGTGTTTGCTTCACTTGCTGCACAGTCGAGCTAAATATGATGAGTATTTTCCTCCCCTCTGACACAGATATTCATACATTGTATCCTGTTATCTTCCTAAATTGATCTGATGTTATTTAGCGAGAACAAATTGTTGTCACTATCATCTTAAGTCGGTTACAAATATTGAAATATAGTATTCACTTTTTAAATTGCTTTGGCAAAGTTTTCACAAAGATAACTCTTTTGTATTGTCCCCAACATTTCACATGAAACAGAACATTAATACATCACCCATTCGCCTATGTCAACACCAACACAATATATGTTCAATAATTAATTGCAATCTAATTTAGCTTATACAATTTTGTTTATTGAATACTGCTGTCAAACCAAAGCAGTGGTAATCCCTTTAAGAGTATACAATGATCATGAACATTTTTTAATTTATGCAGTGTTTGAAATGATCTAGAGGATGAACTCTTCTCACCGCAGTAAGTTCTACATTCATGGTTTGTTTTTAATTCATGACACCAAACCTTAGTGTATTCTAATTACTTTTAAATGTATATAGCTTATAGTATATTATAATCAATGTGCAGTTACAGTAATCATCTAAAATACATAAAGCTAAAACGGTACTCTGGAAAGTATATGACATTCAAATCCCACGGCTATGTCATTAACAATTACCATGGTAACGTTAAAATAAGAAGAGCTTGAAAACACGTGCTGCATTGAGTCAATAATCTGTACATTTGATTTATGCATGGAGACTCGATGTTTAAACATGGCTTATTTTTTGGAGAAGTCAGCCGTGTTCTCACGAGGATCGTAAAGATGACTCAAGAGAAAGCATAAATCACGCAGTTATTTTCTGCAAAACCACTTAAACATTCACTATATACAAAACATCTTTTATTAGACAATGAGAGAAAGACAATTTTGAACTTTACCCTCAAGCTGCTATGGGATGCATCACATTAAGACTCGGGTCGTGTATGCAAAGCTCTCACAAGACACTAAACTTTGAAGTGCTTGTGTTCTTTCTTCTTCAGGTTTTGAGCCGTTTGTTTCAAAAAATGTTTAAAAAAAAAAAAAAAGAAATGCAACAAAACCTTCCCTTTGTTACAACCACACTTGAGCTTCTAAATGTAAAACAAACCAAATATAATACAATTATCTGTTTACGGTATGATACAAAAACACACACGACTACAATAAGTATGAATTCAAGGACACTTACTGCAATGCTGTTTGGCTTAATAACGACTACATTATGTGGGCTGAAAACTTCATCTACTTAAATCAAGTCTGTCGACCCACATGGCGGGTGCCTCCAGGAGGAGCCTCCATGGTTCTGTAACTGTCGCCCTGTGCTGTATGCGCTCTTCTCTGATATCGCAGCGCCACACTGGTCCCATTAGACACTAAGTCTGGGTGGCACTGGTCTTTACTGGGGGCTCATCGGTCTTCGGCCGTTTGGACTCTGGAGGCTGGCACACTGGATCGGTGGGAGGAGAAGGACGTTCTGCAGAAACACAAGTGAATGGATCAGCGCTACACGTGACAGCCTGGTTCTGTCTGCCTTCTGCTGTGATGCAGGAACCCGAATGGAATAAGTCAGTCATGTAGCAGATCGACTAGTTAACACACTGGTCATGAACATGTTAAAGTCAGGGCACCACTATAAGTATTGGGTCTAATAGTTTGGGCCATTCCTTCTTTCACTAATAATTACATTGTATTCCAGTTAATTGCGAACATACGCTGATCACAACTAGGGATGCACCGATCTGGTCTGCAGGATAAAATAAAAAAGGAGTCCGACTGGGTGAGAAACACGAGCAGTGAGATGATCATATAGACTTTAAACAAACACCCAGGTTAGCCGAATGTATGTGCAAAGAAGACACAAAAGCGAAATGTGCTTGCATTAGAAAAACACAATTTTAGTTTTGGGTGTGTTAACTTTCAGCTCAGAATCAGAAATCGATGGTTAAAAAAACAAATATAAATGGTAATATTATGTATATTAAGAGTTTTAGAGCTCCTGCTTTTCTGCCAAGCTGTAGAAGAAAAAAAAACCTCAAAGGAGCAGACAAATACCCAAGTGTCGGATTTGTTAAAATTGGTTGTCGTTTATCGAGGCACAATTTATGCGAAAAATACACTGCTTACGACTAGCGATGCACACATATATTAAGCTGGATTCTCCCTTATGAAATGGATCGGGACATTTTGTCCTGTTGGGCCGCTGACTAATGTTTTTGTGCCTCAGCAACACCTCATGCTACTTCTCATTAAATTATTGTAAAGAGTTAATTACAGGAGTATAGATTTAAAATCGGTGAAAATTAGTACTGGCTTATCTTTGCTTATTGTCGGATATCCTTCGTTGAGGAAATGTTGAACCGATACATCATAACAGAACTCAGACTGGAGGTGGGTGGATTATTCAGCAGTCTCATATTATTTTCTTTTGGTGATATTTGCAACATGAAGGACAACAGGCAAAGTAGTCGCACTCACTAACCATGTTTGGCTTTCTCAGTGGAGGAGGGAGTGCGAAAGAGTGAACTGATAGCTGGAGATCGGGATGCAACGGGAGTCAGAGACACTCTCCTGGAAACAAAAAAGGATGAACGGTAAAGAGGCTTCAAGCATGAACAAACACACACACAGTAAATTCTACTCTTCTCCACCGTTAATCACTTCCTGTTTGTTCTTCCGATTCAGTCTAATTGCCAAAAGAGCAACACTGGTCAAAACTAGCCACGGCTGTAACCCCAAGTTACAGATGTAAGGCGAACACAGCATGTGCAGACCTGCCATTGTCTCACAGTCCGTCAGTGAGTATTTATTTATCGTCAGTGGGGGGTCCAACGGATACCAGACGGGCTTTGTTCTCACTGCCTTTACAGACATAAACATCACAGGCCCACTACAGCCACTCACATTTTACTCTTTTAAACTGCATCTTTAGAGATAAACAGCGTAGTTACTTTAATCATTTGGGGGAGGGAGGACACAGGATGCTCTGTGTATTACTTCCTCAGTCTGACGCCATTCTAAAATTAAATATTTATTCAGATGCTTCATGTAGCCTTTTTTTTTTTTTTTTTTTTTTTGAAGAATTTTGTAACCCTGGGTTTTAAAAGTATTCTATAAATAGTTTTACTTACTAATAATGATGACTATGAGGTTCCAAACACGAGGAACATGTCTCAAATAAAAAATAAATTAAAAAAATATCACACAAATTACTTGTGAAAACACATCCACAAGCAGTAGATCCAAAAAAGGTATGATATGCACTGGTGCTTGAACAATTAATTGATTGGCAATTAATAAGCCGCACATGGGTAAAATATTTTAAACAAAACAAGCAGTTTGAAGACGCCATCTTGGGTCTATAACTTATTATTTGATGAAATACCATATAATTAAAAATATAATTAGATGATTAGTCCATAATGAATAATAAATGCATTAGCTGCAGTACTACTACACACACACATGCCATTGGTGAGTGTCTACCTGCCAACAATCAAAGCATTTCTGTGCCTGTACAAAGGTTCAAACTTAACATATTAAATGAATTCCTTTTCGCTCCCTCTGACAGAATCAAACAGAACTACTTTTGCATTACCTTGGGGTGGGCCCCTTTGGGGTGGTTGGACCCTTGGGAGTGGTGGAGCCAGCACTATTAGCACTGTTGAGGGCTTTCGGGGTGGAGGGAGTGAGGGGGGCAATGCGTGGCTGTGTCTTGGAGCTGGTCGGGGTGAGAGGGGGGACACAGGGTTGGGGAGGAGAGGGCGCGCTGGTGCTTGCAGATGTTGGAGTCTGAGGTGCTGAAGGAGCTGTGGTCTTAGCGGTGGAGGGCTTCCCCCACCCCTCCAGGGTGTTGAGGGTGATCCTACGAGGCTGAGGTTTGGACTTGGCACTCGGGGTGCTCTTCTTCTCCTCTGGGGGGGTGACAGAGGGGACATCTTTGCCAACGCTGGTTTGGGATGTGGGAGTCAGGGCTGAGCTCGGTGTCAAAGGAGATGAAGTCCTAGCCGCTGAGGACTTCTTGCCCTTTTTCTCAACACCACTGCTCGGGACAAACATCTCCAGGGTGGGGGGCTCCTTCAGGGGAGTGCCCAACTCCCCAGGAGAGAAGGACAGGAAGGAGCAGTAGCCGTCTGTGGAGGACACTGCCAGGAAGGAACCGTCACGGGACCTGTAGATGATACAATACAAACACGTGTCAGTAGGTGGAAGGCTAAAACATATTGGTTCAAGAGGTCTTAATCGCCCCCACGGCACATCTCAAAGAGAAGTGTCCTTGATTTTAAAATTACGCCTCCCAGAGCAAACAGGCTCATCGGAGTAGAATATTCTTCCTCGATGGTCGGAGAGGCAGACAGCAGGTTGCGTCGTGTGGGAGAACATTATATTTCATACAATTTAAGCTGTACTTTATTTTCCAAATGCAATAGTATTCACTTTCACAAGTTGTGTGTGTGTATTTCAAACTACTATTATTACCACAATTCATTCCTACACACGATGACTATTGGAAAGCGTGCTTCGAAGAGAACAGAAGATAGGCGTAGTTTACCATGTAAGATCGCTGAGTGTGTGGTAATGGATGTTAGAAACCAGGCCGAAAGGAATCGTCTGCTGCGTGTCGTACAAAAAGATGGAGTCCTCAGATGCCACAGCAAACACCATGCGGTACGGCAACTGGTATACGTCGGGGAGAACCTGAGCTGAACCGTCTGTAGAGGACAAAGCGGTAAAACAAAAGGCAAAGACAAATCAGAAAGGGAGGGCTTTATCATCATGGTTGTCCGTTATTAACTAATGGAGCGCATGCTCTTGCCTTCTTCCGTCTTGGTCCTCAGTTCAAAGTAGACGGGGCAGCAGCGCACAGCCAGAGTAGCTTTAGTTGGACACGGCAAGTGGGCAATAGGCCTAAAACACAGTTGTACATCAGTTACCGGAATTACTACAGACCGAAATGAGTCGGCTACGGCACAGCATGTCACAAAGGTTACCTCTTGAGGCTCTTCCTTGAAAAGATGTAGGTGGTATTGATGATGTTCTCTCCAAGCTCCACACATCCAGCTGAGGTGACAGAGGGTGACAACAGACGACGGAAATTAGATAATATAAATGATCTTAACTAAAACAATAACATTTTGCCAGATAAATGGCGGGTAAAAGCCACACTTTGAGCAGGGTGCTTAGAGGTACCTGGGGCTAGCAAGAAAGACCCATCAGGTGTGAATGAGAGGCGCCGGAAAAACGACCTCATGCTGTCATCGTGGAACATTCTGTGCTGCTTGGCCTGCAACGATGAAGAGAAATGCAGCACTGAGAGTGTGTTTGTGACAGGTCTCGCTCAATTGGCATCAGGGCAGAAGTTCTATGAAGATATTACAGACGCAATTCATAATTTAAGACGACATAGTGAAGACAAATATGTCCGGTCAACAGAACAGGAGCTTAAGTGAGAACCGGTTTCATGTAAAATAATCCCAAAACTGGTACATGCAAAAAAAGGTAAAATTGACTAATCCTAACTACTAATTTTCTTCTACTTGCTGATAAGAATTATTGCAGCCCAACAGGAAGTGATACAAATCTCTCATCAACAAGGTGTTTAAGTCAGGTGGAAACAAGAACATGTTAAATCTTTACAGATGGTGCCTACGATACAGGGGAGACAAACGATTTGAATCCTGGATAAAGAGAGGACTTGCAACCCATCTCTCAACGACACACAAAAGTACACGACAAAGCTTTAAGTCTTCACAGGACACATGTAACCTAGAGCATAATTACTTATTCAGATGCCTCAAAAGAAACTAAATGTAATCAATCAGTGCAAACCGACAGATTCATCAAGTGCAGAATGGGAGTTTTATAAAATCCTTAAATCCAGCTCCAGTTCAAAGGGCAAACGTGTCTCTTTAGATTGTAAAAAGCACTTGTTTAAGCTAATAAAGAAAGCGCCTTGTATAATAAAGAAGTGTGGGTGGGGGACAGAGGAGGGATGGAAAGATGCTGCTGGCCCCTTTGGAGGCAAGTGAAACTAAATCAGTATCATCTACACAGGAAGATAAGTCTGGTATATTTTTTGGAAACAGTTACGTTATTCTCTGACGATCCAAAACACATTTTATCAAATTTGGAATAAATGGATCGAATATATAACCCCAGTGTGAGCAGATTATATTTGACTATATGACTAACATTTCATGGGTTTCCATTTTCCTGATGGAAATGGTAGAATGGTAAGCTGCCTTGGACCAAATATACTGTATGTGTTATGTTTGTGATAGTGTGGGGTGGGTATATGTAGGAAAGTTCAAAATAAGAACAAATATAAATATTGAACATGTTTTTATTTTATATAAATAAAAACATTGTTACATTTCAGACCGTAATCACATTTAGAAATAGAGTGACTCAATTGACCCGGGAAGGTAAAAGCAACATTTCTACTGACCTCTCCTTCTGCAAGTGGCCCAGAGCTCATTTTACTGATAGAGAAGGCTTTCTTTTTGGTGTGAGTGCTGTACACACGCATCACTCTGAATGGGGAGGAAAACACATCTTAAGTATGAAGCAAATTCATTCATTTAATGAAGAGGCGATCCACCATGAGGGATGACCGCGTTGTCTGAATCGCTGTTTTTCTACCTGTCACAGCTGAGCGTGGCTACATATTGCCCCAGAGGATCCCAGGTGACCCCCTGCACGTAGCTCTTATGGTCATTCAAGATGCACAGCTTCTGTCCTAAAAAACAAACACAAAATAAGATATTCTTGTATGCATTTTACAGTATGCTGCGGATTCTTATTACTAAAATACAAATATAACAGATGAAACTGAATGGAGTACACGTATCGGAGTCTAAGCAAACCTTTGTTGATGTCCCACATAATAGCGGTGTTATCAACAGACCCAGACACCATGAAGTTTCCATCCCGTGTCCAGCAGATGTCATACACGTCCTCTATGTGTCCCCTGAAGTCAAAGGAGAAATGTCTTTGTAAAACCACAGTATTGCTACACATTTACATCAAGTAGCTCTCAATACTCAGAGTAAATAAATAGTATTAATAACAAAGTAATAGTTCTCTTGTAATTCGGAAACGTTGTCTAATCTTAGTGATTTTGAGTGCTGAGCAAGACATTGATACATGTAAAAAGAAAATTGAACTGGTGTGTGTTTAAAAAAAAAAAAAAGACTACAGGGCAGACATCTAAATATGTTGATCATTCGATCTAGTCTTGAAAAAATAAAATAAAAAAAAGAGCACTGCAGGAGTCCTAAAACCTTGAGGTTCCCTCGGCTCGAAGTAAATGGGTGTTTGTAAATTAATTTTTGGTTAGCTGCGTGAAATAAGGTCTCAGGTCTGTAGTTAGAACAAGCAGAAGAGATTTTAACATTTTGTTCAACAATATAAAATACGCCAGTAAACACCCCACTTGTATATGGTTGCTAACAAGTAGCTAAATGAAACCACTAAAAGTAATCACGCCTTGACAGCCTCTTTATGTTTGTACTCGCGCTCATGCAACCGGGGTGCAGTTCTTTTATAGCCTAACGAGAGCATTTGACCTCTGCATTCATGCTTCAGAGTGGTGTTCATTCGCGAAGATTATCTTCAACAAACCGTGTATGCATCATAAACTTGTGTTAAACTCGCCACAACCCAACTGCGCTACCTGGGAACACTGATTTCCATCACGGCAAACGTTAAGTCAGGTTTTAATACTTTATATTTATTAATACCAATCAAAAGGACTGGTGTTGGAAAATTAGCATTACATAAATCACAAATCTACAGTACATCAGACACTGCTTCTGCAGATGTCATTGTTTCTCTGTATATAAGAGAGAATAAATAACAATAATCGTTATGGACCCCACACAGTGCCAACCCAGTGCTTTTGACAGTTGTGTACCTTAAAGTCTTGACCACAGACCAACTCTCCTTGTTCAGCTGAGCATCTTCCTCCTCCTGGAACAGGGGTGCCTGCTCAGGCTCCTTTGAGTCATTGAGCTTCCACAGCAGAATTGCCGCATCTGTACCCAAAAAAACCCAACAGACGATTATAAAAAGCTTTTGTATTTAAAACATCTGTTCAGTTTTGAGATTAACACCATCAGTGCATTTCAGATACTGACACATTTCTACACAAGTGTACAACTACAATGTGTGGCATACCGTCTCCTCCGGAGGCAAGCATCTCTCCATTGGGGCTAAAGCGCACTACATTGACAGCTTTGGTATGTCGAGCCAGATTAGAAAGAAACTCCACCACTGCCTTCCCGTCCGGGCCGCTGACCACCCGCCACAGCTGCATCAACATCAGGGAAAAAAGTTATTACACACACACTAAATCAGCTGTGACCATCTACAGCTGTAGGTTACACTATTTTGTCTATGATTTGTAAACTAATCAAGTTTAAATTGTGGAACTCGTAAAATATTGCAGTTTGAAGAAGACCTGTTTTAAGGTAAACTGAAATGTCATTAAAATTATATTTAAACATGCTATATATATATATATATATATATATATATATATATATATGTAATAATAATTACAAAAAAACGTTTCCATTGCTAGGTATTATACCCATTGATGTATGTTTAGTGGACCAAATGTTGTAGTACCAACAGATTTTTATAAATCTGATTACTGAAATAAGTATTTGGGCAATTTCCACTTGTGATACATTTACTTATTTGAGGACCTGGGGAAAAAAAAGGTCCTATTAAGGATGTCAATATGAAATTGTAAGATCATCATGTTCTGTAAAAAATTAAATGAAATCACTATTGATCCTACACGTTTTCTTCAACAGAAGGCGTGAATCTCACTTCTTTGGTCCTGCACAACTGTCCATAGAGCTTTTCATATAATAAAAGTTTGTTTTTACACTCAGTTGCTTTTCCTTGTGTATGACACTGTGCCTTTCCTTGACACTTTCATATGCATATTACGTCACACGGTCATTAAAGTGATTCTTGCTTTGACACGTGCTTTCACACCAAACTGTTGCTGCATTGATCATTCCCATCCACTCACTCTGACTGTGGTGTCCACTCCAGCTGTCGCCAGCCGATGGATGCGTCCATCTGAACTGTGCTGGAAGTCCAGGCTGTAGACGGGCTCCTTGTTGTGCCACGCAATCTCACACGTTACCACCTTCATTGTTTATATCCGACACTGACCTCGGGGGGGAAAGAAAAGCACGTAAATGTGACAACGTTACCACACCGACAGTTTCCAATGGACTGACGTTAGCGTAACACAGCCTGTTAACTCCCCCATGCTGTACAACAGAGGTCGTGTGGAGTTACAATAGAAACATAATGTGATAAAACGACGCACTTTGATAACATAAGTCACTGCAAGTTAATGCTACAACTAAGCTAGCAAGTTAGCAACCCGTCTCGCGGGTGTGTGGGAGGAAGTGAGGCTAAAATGACAAAACCGGGTACACGTGTAACTCGACACGCGCTCTTGTTTGCTGACAGACATGTTCGTTACACTTACAACCGACTCATATCTGCTTATTGTTGTAAATGAAGCTCCCTCGAGGTAAATTATAGTGTCTTACCTCCCCCCGTTGTCCAGCTGAAGAGTAAATTCCCGCGTACAATTCGTTCCAAACTTCCGGTCGAATAGGCCGCGGTGATTGGACGAAAGCGCGGAATGGGAGGAGTCTGTGTGGCTGTCTTTACCCGTGGGTGTATTATTAATCTGGTAAATCCTTCACGGTACCTGTAGGTCGATTCTCTCTTGTAAAACAGACACATGTATCTTTAGAAACCGTTTAATTATGGTTACAAAGTAGAAAACCCTTTCGCATGGGGAATATTATAATCACAAATCAACACAGCAATTGTTTTCACGTATTAACCTGTAATATATTTTATGCGGTTTTTATTGAGCTGGCAGTTCCATTTGTAATTAGAGACGTTTTTAAAATAAATAAATAAATAACTCATTTCAGTTTTCTGTAAAATGTAATTGCAATTTGGTCTTCTGCATGTCAACACACACTGTATTTCATTCTGACCCCCTCCAAAGTGTCATGGAAGCTGGTATTTTATCACACAGGATACTGAGATATGTATGCTCATGCTGATGCCACTACCATTGGGCACATAACCAGAGCGCCATGGGATTTAGTACCCAAGACAAAGGTCACACTCACCAGCGTACAATGGTCCTTCATGATATCTAAAATAAGCATACATGGTTTAGTGAGTCTATACATGTGATGGTTACTTTATGTGTTCAACTTGCAATCTCAAATACATCTAATTTGTTTTCTCTCTTGCAAAACAAAGAGATGAGCCTTCCTAAATAAATAAAGCTCAACATAATATACACATCTCCATGTCACACCTCACACAGCGTGATTAACAATCCTGTCATAATCTGACACTTGTAGTTTCTGTATGAAGATAATGTATATCGTTCAGGGGGGAAAGTATTAGCCTGCAGGTGCAAAATGCTGATAGGGTCCTCTATCACGGTCAGTGGTTTAATGAAAGTACTTTTACTCAAGTATTGTACTTGAAGCTTTAAGGTACTTTGACTTTAGTTGATTATTTCCATGTTATCTACTTCTACTCCATTAGAATACATCGTGGAAGCCAATATTGTTCTTTGTACCCCACTACATGTTTTCAGATGTTGCTATTTACTTACCAGTTATTATTAGTATTCATTATAAATCAACTGTGATGAATGTATAGCTTATGACACCAAGAAGCATGTTAAGTAGACAAGATGAACTCCACCTCTACCAGCTGCAGCATTTGTGATGCTTGAACATGCATCCATACAACATTTCTCTTTGGGGTTTTAAGTACTTGGAAGAGAGTATGTTTACACTGTGGTGTTAATATTTTTATTTAAATACCCGATTCCTGCGTACACCTTTTATCATAATTGCTTATTAAAACATTGCTCAAATAAGCAGCTGAGCCTTTTCAGTGAAGTTTCAGTTTGTGTCACTCAGAAATGTACTGGAGGTCTAGAAGACAGCCCTATCTCCGATGTGTGTCTCTCCAGAAGGGTTCACCAGGATACTCATGATAATGTTCCATTGAGTATTTCCTCCCAGAGCAAAGATAGGAAATAGAAAAATATATTTCATAGAAAACATAAAATATGCTTCAATTTATATCAAAGAGAAAACAGGTAGCTTTCATTGTGTAACAGAAACCAAATCAGATACAGAGTCTCTTTGTGTGGAAAGCCTAAACAAAGCATTGGACAAAGCATTGGACTCACCAGTCTGACCAGCAAAGTGAATGACCTATACCATTTATTAATGTACACTGTGGTTGTATATATTTATATTATAGCAGTTGTCATCTGTTAAGCTAAAAAAAGAGTGCAAAGCAGCTCATAATGTTGAATTTAGTGAACAACAATTACAAAAAACGTTTCTTTTTCATATGCTTATCAAGAAAATGAAATAAATACAAAAATCTGATCACAAAAAACTATTTTAAAAAACACATTAAAATAAATACACTTTCATCTCCCACAATCATACAATTCTGTAGTCATTATTTATAGATGGAGTACAGTTCTTCGTTCCCGGGATCCTATGAGTTATTCATTCATTTAATTCGCTGTACATCTCCCCCGCCCGTCTGACCGACTCCACATCAGAAAGAACCTGTTCAAGGATCTCATCAATTACATTGCACTCATAATTCACCTGGCCCAGGTCCAGAGCCGGCACGAAGGAGACGAGAAGGCGCCCGATGCTGTGCCTCAGCTCAATCAAACTGGAGGGAGGAGAGAAAAGCGAAAATCTCATTTACTTGTGGGTTGCTAAGTTCCTCAATGGCTTAGTCGATTATAGCGAACATTTCGTAATAATTCATGCAACGTGAAAGGAGAGTGATTTTACAACAATCCAACCTTCTTGATGTATCAGAGCTTGAATTTGCTCCTGTCGCTCCTGTCGCTCCTGCTTCCTCTGGATCCGTAGAATCAGTGTTTCCATGTGGCCGCGTGCTTCCCCTTTGAGCCTTTTCCCTCTCCTGCTGCAGGCTCAACCTGAGCTCTTCACACTCGGATGCCAGCTTTGCCTTCTCCTCCTCCAGACCGCCCAACTGATGGCGTAGTAGATCCCCAGGAGAAAAGGAGGGAGGGGAAGCAGGTCAACATCATTTTTAAAAAGATGTATTTCTTTTTTTTTAAGGGAGTAAATTGCACAAAAGACAGTGACAATATATAAACATCCAACTCATTCTTTATGATTACTATCGGCTGTGGTCTCTCTTTGGGAATGGTTGAAAATAAGAACGTTATACAGTATGTTCAAAACACAGCGAGAACACTGACCCGTGTGTGCAGTTCACTCCTCTCCTTTTTGACTTCATCCATTTCTCGCATCAGACAGTCGACTTGCAGTGCAATATCATCAATGTCCTTTTCTTCACATTGGGCAGCACTGGGCGTGGTCGCAGTAGATGTCAGTAAAAGCTCTTTGTCCTTAATCAGTGAATCGACTTTCTGTTTGGCCCTCTCAAACAGAGCCTTGTAGTCCTTCTCCTCCTCCGTCTGGTTGGCCTGGTGAGAACACTCCTTCTTCACATTGATCTGAGACAGATCCTGCAGTCTGCTCTCCATGTCTTGCTGTTGGCAGGTAAGTTCATGGACCTGCTCTTGAAAGGAGTCTCTCTCCACAGCTGTAGCCTGCATCAGCTCTATGAGCTGGTCCTGCTGGTTCTGTACCTCAGTGACACTGGGGTAGTGACGTGAAGCGTCCGTCTCATCAATGGCATTCGCACAGGCGGGTCCCGCCACTTCGCCACTACCCAGATGATGCTCCCCCCCGTTCTGCAAGGTCTGGTTGCCTTGATATGCGGCGTGAGGGTCTCCACTGTTCTCATGTTTCACTATTATTTGCTCAACAGTGCCAACACCACGGTCCACATTTGATCTCTGTTCTCTACCGCCGTTGGTGGATGTACTCGGCCCTGCTCTCTTCTCCCCGTCAGTTAGAATCTGGTCCTTCTCTTCCTTCTTCACTTTGGGCCTTTCTGTCTGGGTGGTGATGCTGGCCACCAGTGGAGGGGGGGCTGGGGAGGAACTGGTTCCCACAGTTGCAGACCCTGCAGGGCCCGTTCCTGCAACATTCGTCTCTGGGGCGCCATCCACAGCAGCATCGTCGCTGCACTCCAAAAGCATGACGACATCAGTGTCACTTTGCTCTTGCTCCACCTTCACTAGAGTCAAATCACAGGCTGGATTTGCTGGCTTGGCGGTACTGGCGGTTTCCAAGATGAAAATGTCATCATCAGTATCATCATCAGCATCATCATTGACGAGCACTGACGGTGAGCACTGTGGGCTCTCATCCAGTAATGTGGATGTATCCAAGAATGTGGATGTATCCAAGTTGCCATTGATTTTAGGTATTTTGGGGGAGCTGTGTGGAGTGGCAGGCAGTGTTCTTTTTACCCTGCAATGCACACAAAGCGCAATCAATATGCTTCTTAAACAGTCAAATGGATATTTTTAAGCTCACAAACACCACAACATCATACCTGGGGCTTGTTGACAATGAGCAAACACTAGAAATAACTGGAAGACCATTGTTACTGGAGGAGCTGGAAACTAGAGAAAAATACAATAGACATTTCATAAACACACACACACACACACACACACACACACACACACACACACACACACACACACACACACACACACACACACACACACACACACACACACACACACACACACACACACACACACACACACACACACACACACACACACACACACACACACACACACACACACACACACACACACACACACACACACCTTACCAGCTTGGGGAAAGGACCTAACGTGAGAGGCACCACTGCGTGGTCTTACAGAGGTAAACCTCTTTGGGGTAGTAGGGGTGGAGGGGGAATGGGCAGCCTGTCAACAAGCACAACAAAAATTAAAAATGAGACCAGTAAGCGTTACTAATTCCCAATGAGGAAACTCACTTGCCACTAAATCAACTCATACAGACAAACAACATACATTACATTCAGCATATTAAGTGATTTGAGACATGATTAAAAACCTAAGTGTGTTCCGACATAGGGATATGTTTAATCATATACCATATTTATTTATTTAAACTATAAATTGTTAACACAATCATTGTGTTTCGTAAGCATCTACACAAGAATCAACTGTCCATATCACTCTCAATCTGCAGAAGTCTTTCTACCCTGTGGAGATTCGCCAGACGTTGTTCTTCCTGGCGCTTTCGAGCCTCCTCAGCCTAGAAAGATAAAAGATTCCCAAACACACTATTAATCACAAGTTAAATCACAAACAGTTTATTTCTAAACGGTGCAGAGGTGTTATAGGCACCGTGTGGAGGAAACAACACAAGCATGCAGATAAATGGCAGGTGGGTAAGTATGGAATGTGTTTTTACCTTTTGTCTTTCCATCTCTTGAATCCTTTTGTCTTCCCTCTCTCTGTATAAACATAACCACAGGAATGAGGGAAGGCAAGTCCCTTCCTCAATTATGCTCAGTTCAAGTATCAGGGCTGCTTTTGGCAGCTTAATACAGAAATGTCTTATTGAGTCTACATACTCCATTACATTTAAGTGTTGTGGCCGTGTTTTTAAGTGAAATGGGACTCACTGTTGTTTATAGGTCTTGCAGTATGTAGGCTTCTCATCATCTGAGTCCTCAGGCTCCTCCTCCACCTGGCAGCTCCTTGGAGGGCAAAAAACAAAAGAGATGCGTTTGGGTTAAACTATTTTGGACAAAATACCTTGATCTCAAGGCGCTTCCATTCATCAATACACAGAGAAATGTGTCAAAACTTGTTACATCACACCCAAAACAGACGTTTGTTAAATTTGTATTCGCATGTTAATGTCACAGGAGTCATATGTATGATTCGAAAATGTATATATTTTGGGACAGATCATTAAAACCTATAATGTTGCTTATCGTCTTTATGCAGATGATATCCAACTCCATCTCTCCTTCAAACCCAGAGAGACCTTCAGGCTAACTAGGCTCCTTGATTGTGTCAATGCTACTAAAAAGACTGGACAGCAGTAAATTGTTTACAACTGAATATAAGACGGAGGATCTGGTTATTGCACCCTATGATGTCGTCCCTACGATCAAGCAGAGCATTAGTCCACTCTCCTCTGCTGCCCATCACAACCTGTGTAATCTCAAGGTAATATTTGACAAATCCTTGTCCTTTGATGTTAAACAGCTGTCCAGATTGTGTTTCTTCCACCTAAGAAACATTAGCAAACTAAGATCTATACCATCAACAGCTGAACTAGAGATGATCATACATGCTTTCACCTCTTCTCGTATTGGTCTTTACCAGTAAATCAGCGATTAACCGGTTGCAAGTAATCCAGCATGCTGCCGCCAGATTACTGACTAGGACAGAAAGACGGTCTCATATCGCCATCATTCCCAGATCTCTTCACTGGCTCCCTGCAGAATATAGGATTCACTTTAAAATCCTCACCCTCACTTACAGAGCACCACACAGGCCAGAATCCTGCATATGTGGCTGAACTACTTCGCCCTACTTCGAGCTTTTGAGGCAGTGGCACCGGCTTTGGAATGCTCTGCCTGCACCGACACGGTTTGCCGATTCTGTGACGTCGTTTAGAAACCAATAAAAGACGTACCTGTTCACACTGGCATAAATACAGGCTCCATGGCTTTTTATCTGGTTTTATTTCTTTATTTTATTTAGTGTATTTGTTTTAGTGTGCCATCTTTGAATGTGTATTTTATTGTGCTTTCTCACCTGTCGTAATGTTTTAGGCCCGTGTAATGGTCCCTTTTGGTTTTGTTTGTTTTTGTTTTCACGACCCCTGTATAGCACTTTGTGACCTTTGTCTGGGAGAAGTGCAATATAAATACACTTTATCATTATTATTATTATTATTATTATTATTATTATTATTATATATCTGTGTTTGTTACTAGTGTTTTAGTAAGTGTTTGGGTAAATTCTGCTACATTTATTTTTAGATGTAGTTACAGTAACACATATATTGTAGACCTAGAAACACGTTTACACTGTGTGGTCATTTTTACAAAAACATTTGTTTCCATTCATATTGGTTTATTTCTTCACGTGAGATTCCAATTATTGCAACAGGTTTTTTTCCATAATACTCGAGTTACCTGAACTGAGGATCAGGGTTCATATGGCAGTACCAATGGTCTGGCAGCTTGCTGCAGTCGATCCCATCTGGGAGTTTGCGCCAGTGCAAACAGTCGTTACACTGCACCCAGTTTTGATCTGGCCGCTTCCTGAGGACATAGATAGAGACGAGTGTCAGAGCATGTCAGAAGTCCACGTGGTTAGACAGATATGCGAGTTGAACACATGACGACGTCAGTCACTGCAGAATGTACTGACATGGTATCTTCCACTGGTGTGGTGGCGTTTGGATTCTCTCTTTTCCTCCTGAAGCACATTTCATTCCAGTATTCCTCCAGTTTAGTCGACAAACTGGTAATTGTTTTCCTGTACCAAAAAAAAAAAATTAAAAAAAATTCAGACTTCTGCATTACTGGCCCTGTGCTGAGACATAATCATGTGAAATAGAAAAATAGAAGTTGGCGTTGGTGCCATTACCTGTACTTATCCGTTTCATCGAAGCTCTGTTTGTTGTGGGTAGGCTCCAGAAAGTGACAATCTATGATCCCAATGACCCCGACACCTTTGTTGTTGGCCTGCAGCAGGCGACGTTTCAGAAACACGAACACTGGTCAATAACATTCATAAAAAAAAACAACCTGCGACGATATGTGTACCAAACAAGAGCACTCATCACAACAACACAACTCACCTTGAGCTGACAGCCCACGCGTTCGTAGGCTTTGATGAGCCGGTTCTTGTAATACATCATAATGCCATACTGGTCTTTACTTTTGGTGTTATAGCCAAAAATAATAGGAATACGTTTTTCCTGAAATAATATTTAAGGAAAACTCACAAAACACTTCCCGTGCACATACGAAATGTCTCAAAGCAAACGCATTCATCAATACTCTTCGATGGAAGGATACCACGAAATTGGGCCTGTAGTGGTCCTTTCGGATGGAGGCCAGACTCTTAGCGATGAGCTGAGATTTCACAGTTTGACTACGAATGATGATCTGCATCCTCGGCTTCAGGTACAGAATACTGCAATACGCCTACATCCATTAAAAAAAACAAGAATCAATCATTTACTCATGCAAATAGGAAGTGATAAAGAGAAGTGATAAATATTCCACGGCATTTGTCTGTTGGAGAGAACCCAGATTACCCACGTTTAAATAGACTCCACTAAAAACAGCTGGCTCAGCTTTAACAATAAAACATGTTTTAAGATGTGCCCGATAAGGTTTTTAAACCGAAATTTTAAAATACTTTGTTAAAAAGTCTTAAATATTACTACATCTGTGAATGTGCAAATGTGGTCAACTCCAAAAGTTAAAAACTGCTGGACACAAGATGTCTCCTGCTTCACTGAAAGGCTTCTCAGTGTTTGTGTAAGTGGCATATTGGACCACTGGATTGGCCTTCATTTTGGTGCCCGTATGCTTAACATGATATAATTTGTGACGTTGTGGGGATAAGGCATATACAATGAAGCCTGGGGTATAACTCAATCATTGAGAATTGTTTGAAGATGTACACATTAAATGCTCCTTACCCGTAGTGAGTAAAAACTCACAGGGATGACCCTGTTCGAAGTGAGCCTGTCTGGATATTGAGTGTTATTCATTTCCTCGTAGACGTCAGTTGGAATTCGGACATCGTAACGATCGGTCTCAAAATCAAACTCGGTTGTTCCGGTAGATGTCCTGTTTAAAACATAAACATGTCATCCATCTTTCTTTGGATTAGCTGGTCAACATTGATTATTCTTGAATCATAGGGAAAACAACTCATCTGTAACCAACAGACAATCACATGCAACGTAAGTGTTATTGATTATTGATAACTAAGTCTAACAACCTTCCTGCTGTTTGTGAGAAGCATGTCGTGGACAAACAATTGTTACATTTTGATACACACACCTGTAGCTGAACGCTATACATGCCTCCAACTGGAAGTGTTCATGTGAGTTTGCTGTAGAAATGATGTCCTGACAGTTGAATGGTAGTTATACGTCTACATAGCTTCTTCGTCTGATCGTTGTACAAATCTGAGGCACACACACACACACACACACACACTAACACACTAACACCTGGTTTCTGAAATAAAACATAAAGCATAACGTTTCTATGTGGGAACTAGACTGACCCGCGGAGATTCCAGATGATGATCCGCGTGCCAGTTTTCTTTGTGGAGTTGGAACGGACGGCATCGATCTCAAGAAGCAATTCTCTCTCCGTCTTGAAAGGGGAATAGCTCAGGATGTCCTGCAGACTGGCTTTCTGCTCCTCTCTTACACTGAGTAAAGTCAAAGTTAAGGACAACTTGCAGGGAAAAAATAAAAAAGGAGAAATGGAAATATGACAGTCCGGTGTGGAACTGAGAGAAAATGTGCTTCTTTGAAAACATGTCAAACTCAAAATTCAAAAAGGACTCGTATGAAAGCATCTTCCAGATCCAAACTATTTGTGTGTACTTCAGATTTCCCTACAACTTCACCGGAGTCTTCACGTAATCGATTCGGTTGACAATTCATAAGACTTCATCAACATGATGCAGTGCGCCTTAATGTAGTAGACGAAGGATATACTTGTTTCTCTCTCTCTGTTCAAAGCAGACGATAGGGACACTTATTTGGTTAGCACCGATCTTATCCAGGTAGGTTTGCGAGAGCATCCCGACGCATGAAGACTTCTCGGACTTTGAAAACACGATGGCGTCCTTGCCAAGACGCATGGATCCGGACTTGAAGCCGTTGCCATACATACCAATTGGCTCGACACCCTTTAGAGGAATCTTGTCACTGTACCCAAAGCTAGAGTGGGAAAATGGATACATTATTTTGTGAGTATATACAAGTCATGTCATGGTTTACACATCATTGCAGCATCCTGTACAACATTTGCTTAAAAAAGACATTTAGAAGCATTATGGATGCCAATGTTGGCAGTGCAAAAGTAGCAGTACCTGAGCATCTTATGCATGGTTTCATGGTCCAGTCCATTTCCATTATCCATAAAGCTGAGGCATTTGTGTCCATGGACCATAGTCTTATCAATCCAGAACTGTTTGGCACTGACATCTGGATCATAGGCATTGTCTGTTAAAAGAAACAATTTAGTTAATTCAATTCAAATAAAAATCTCAACCGCCAGCATTTAAAGTTCTCACTATTTAAGCCGCATCGCTGTTTTTATTGCATATTTATGTTTTTTCTACAGAGCTCCAATAGATTAGATATACTTTATTCATCCCCAGGGGGAAATTTCTTTGTTGCAGCAGCAAGCATGTTTACAATATATACAATAGAATAAAATAAAATAGCAGGGCATATTACATTTAAGAATTTAAATAAAAGGAAATTAAAATTGTATTTAATTAATTAATTAAAATTAAAATGCAAAGTGTATACAGCGTATAGTATCCATCCATCAATCCATTTTCAATACCGCTTATCCTCATTAGGGTCGCGGGGGCACTGGAGCCTATCCCAGCTGACATAGGGCGAAGGCAGGGGACACCCTGGACAGGCCGCCAGTCCATCGAGGGCACATGTAGGGACATACAACCATTCACTCTCACATTCACACCTATGGGCAATTTAGAGATCAATTAACCTGCAGCATGTCTTTGGACTGTGGGAGGAAGCCGGAGAGCCCGGAGAGAACCCACGCTGCCACGGGGAGAACATGCAAACTCCACACAGAAGGACCGCTCCGAAAACTACAATAGATTATTTTTAATCATTCAAACTTGTCTGGGTGGTTAAAAACTCATGTTTCTCTGTTGTAATGAACTTGGTCTTTACCTGGACTTTAACAAATCATTTATTAAGTGGTGATCAAAGGTCATGTGCTGGTATTTGAATCAGGCTCTTTTGATGTTCTCTTTTTAAAATTGTACAGCCAGAACCTAAAACAACATGGGTTGGCATAACAAAGTGCTTTGTCATTTAAAAAATAAATAAATAAATAAAGTCATTGGAAGAGTATTGTTAAATCCAAACCTATGCTGCAGACTAGTCGGTTGTTTGCCGAGAAGAATACTTTAAATAATACATGTAAATCTTCCTGGTGAAGAAAAAAAATAAAAATATCGCAATTGCATTTTAATGCACTTAAACATCGCCACTAGTTTAATCTGCTAAATAGGATTATTTGGTTATGTCATCCAAACCACCCACTGGTGTTAATCATCACTATGTAGTAATATAGAAACTTAAGGAAGACATCCTGTTTCACTTATAACACAACCATGTGAGGATGACTCACCTATGAGCTCAGCGATGGCACTGAAGGGCCAGGTGTGGCTGGTGGAATTTGTGTGAAGAAACTTGGGACAAAGCTAAGAAGAGGAGCAAATAAAGAGGTACAGAAGAGTTAAGACGACATCAAAGCGACCTCATTTTCATACATCAACCTATTTAAATTCATCAATGTGTCCTTAACCCTGAAGCTACGACAAGGAACTTTCATTTTGTGTTGATTTTGGCAAAAGTGGGAGTGTATATAAATATAAATTTGGTAAAAAAGCTTTAACTCGTATATGAATATATACTGTGGATACACAGATTGTTGTATACGTTTGATGCACATAAAACATGTTCCTTCCACATTGGAAACTTCATTTCTTTTCTTTGGACATGTGAAAAAAGGTAGAGAGATGGGAAATGTGTGAAGAAAAAGAATGATCATGGGATGTCAAGCAGCAAGGGCCCCTAGTCAGAGGACGGCCCCACCAGTATGTTTATCTATGAATGGTTTTCTGCATACACGCACATGTCTCATGTTGCCTGGGCAGATAACACTGAAAGTGAAACTGAATATGCAAATGTTGTCTAACATAAGACAGTACTGATGAATGTCAACACCATTCATTTAATTTTGCATACTACGTGAAGGTGAGACCAACACTGATTTACATAAATACTACCAAGTACAGGCAATGGAGGCGAAACATCAAAGAAGATCAACAATTGAGTTTAGAGAAGGTATTAAAATATATCGATAGTAACGGTGTGTGTAAATGACATGAAAGAGAAGCAGGATGAAGTCAGTTGCTCCATGGACCAGCTCGCTTTACACACACTTTAATTTAGCAATAACCCAATATCATATTGAACACTATAGATAGATAGATAGATAGATAGATAGATAGATAGATACTTTATTAATCCCCAAGGGGAAATTTGTTGTCATAGTATTTAACTTGTTTGAATTATTTACTTTAAAAAAATATATTTACTTAAAAAAAAGGTAAATAATAAATATGTGATGGAAAGTTGTTGTTTTTTAACCCCAACCGTGTGATTAAATTTAAAAAGAATTGTCTGGGAAAATTTTAAAAATCACACATCTGTAATAATTGAACAAAGCGAGTAGATTGACGTGTGTCAAGTGATCTACAGGCAGACAATAACACATGTTTACCTCGAGCTCACTTAACTTTACCGTTACGCTTCGCTAAAGATAAGCATATAACTGTTAGGTCGCTGTAAAGAGCACAAACTGTGTGGTCACGTGGTTGTACATGAGTATTAACGTAAATATGTGCTCTACGTCCACTCAACGGGGCTGTTGAAACAGTACCATATATAATAATAATAATTATTATAATATATATATAGACATAGATAAAGCCGCAGTGGTCCAGTTGGCCACATGGTATCACATTAAATGTCAGAAGAGTCTATTCTACTGACCGTGCTGAGCGGGACGCCGCGGCCTGTCGCCATCTTTCAGTAAATACGGAAGTTGGTCAGAGGCGTTGATGCTGGAGGAGAACCACACGCGCACACACACACACGCACACACACACACACACACCGCGAGCCGCTCAGTGGTCGATGCACGTCTTCTCCTCTGGTGGAGGCGGCGTCACGTTGCTCCGTGCAGCGTCAACACACAAACATATTTGAATTCAGAGTGTCACATTAACCGGATCTTCCGGCGATCTTCCGCGTCTCATTGCAGGGCCTCGCTCGGACAGCCGTGGGGTATCACGCATGCGCAGTGTAGCTGCTAGATCGGAGGCGTTACGGTCTTCTTGTATCTCTCTGACCGCCGTAGGAATAAAAAGGGGGTGGGGTCCGTTTCGGTTGCGCTCGGACTTTCTCGAACTTTTGGGTGCGCTTGTGCGCGAGCTAGCGCGCTTATCGGCAAGTGGAGGTTGTGATACTAGGACGCGTGACCTCTCCCTTTTTAACTATTATGTAACCATGGGGCCAATAGAGGAGCGTGCTGACTCCCTCAAGTCCGCCTCCCAGCCCCGGTCCAAACCATACCACTTTGGATTTGGCTATTCGTGCGTTTTACAACTTTTAGGACCAAGTCATTTCAATAAGGGCAAAAAAATGTTTTTCCATTGAGGTACAGGCTCCTCTTTGAATATTATAACATTTAATTCAAAGCCCGGCGTTCTTCCTGGGGGCTTAGTCTATTTGTGGTGTTACGGTCCAGTAGAGAGCTGGGATGAGGGAGGTGGAGAGAGGAGTGAGCCATGAGCATGGAGGTGATAGATTAGAATGAGAGGCAGTGATTGTTCTCGCTCTCCTTCATTGTCAAATTTCACACTACAATATTGAAAAATGTAACTAAAAAAGTTCATACAGCTCTGTCAAAATACAACTTCCTGTTCTCATCTGTTTATGTCGCGTCAATTGGCTTCATATTGTGTGCTCAGTTTGAACCTGAATTCAATTAATATGGATTGTAATTGCTATATTATACATTTGCTAATCGGATCACATCCGATTCAATATTGTCCAAATTAATATCGCTACCGTCATAAATTACACTTCCAGTTCTGACTAAGAAGTCATTAGCAGTACAAGCAATTTTCAGCAACAACAAAAAAAGAAAACGTGCTGCAATGATGTTTTTCCTGATGTGTTTATTGTTTATTATTCGCTCATTTCAGTTGTGTGAGTTTGTTAGAAATGTTTGGCCCCTCCTCCACTGCGTGACCTGGTTGTCCAGTCGCTCCAGGCCCGTAGAGATCACCCCCGCAGCCCCCGCACTGCGGGGGGGGCCTCGCAGTGACAGGGGGCCTCGCATGGCAATTTGTTTTTTAATCCAACACTAGCCATCGCACTCGGCCGTATTGCGGCTAAGTGTCGGCTGACTCGGCTGTGTTCCGGCTCGATGCGGCCAAATGTGAGCCACCTTTGGCACATTTCACTGTTGCCATGTCTGGCCCAGGTGTAGCTGTTACGGACAATGGGCAGATTCTGTCTGTTTATCGGCTGCCGAATCTGGGCCGAATAATGTAATAAATAAATAATATTACATTACGTAATAACATTAAGATATCCCTCAAAGTTGTCTCTCTCATATAAAGCTACACAATAAAAAAAGTATTTTAAACTGGCTTTATAAGTTTTAAATAATAGTTGTAAAGGCAATCGTAACAGGCTGTAGTCATTGAGCAAAACTATTATGGTTCATATTTCTTACTTTTAATGTTTTTTATTACCTACTTTTAATAGTTTGTATTACTTACTTTTAATGTGCTGTACTGTAGCTTCGCATTGTGTGTATTGTATGTTCTTCTTACCACATATACTGTTGTATTGTGTCTTATCCTGTACTGTTTGCTATTGTTTTATGTTTGTTATGGTCTGTCAAGGGACTCCAGATGCAAATCAGCTGTAGCTACAATCTGGCTCGGTGCATCAAATGGTGACATTTATGTTTTAACTGTACATGGTCCCTTTTAAATAAAGATATAATAATAATGTAACATTACTAATCTGCTATATGCAACTTTGTATTGTAAAACTGGATTGTACGGACTGGATCCCCTCCTGTTGCTGTCTGTCACAATTTATAAATGACAGAGGCTCAGAGATAAATCTTTGATCAGCACTCTTGGAAATATGAATTCAACTCTGCTCCTTCTTGCAAGAGTAAAATAAAATGTTACACTTGGTGTCGAGTAGAATTTTTCAATCAGTCTTCATTAAGCCATATGGCCAACAGGTTCTGATGATTGTGTGCAGTGATGTGGACGTTGAATATTTTGTGAATGATGTGCAAGAAACGAAACGCTTTACTGGTTGGTAAATGGCAGGAAGGTTTCGTGTTCAGTGTCTTGCCCACGGACGCTTCAGCATGTGAACAGGAAGAATCGGGGAGATTAAAACAATTTTATACAATATTGTTCTCCAACACAAATGCAGAGAAAACAAGGGAAGCTGTAAAGTGAAAACACAGTTTTAAGCTTAATATATAATTTAATTTAATTTAATGAGCCTGTTAATTCAAAACATGACATGGTCCTTTAAACATCCAACATAAATGACTTAAGCATTCAGCATTGTGGAAAGAAAGATAAGAGGCAGTTTTAAAAATGGATTTCCCTTAAACACCAGAAATGGCAAGCATGTATTTTAGCAGACTACACCAAATAATATTTCAAAGGGTTTTCAAGGTGTACACAAATCACATTCAGTAACTTACTCATACAACTCTAAACTGTAAATCTTAGCCAAAGGGTTGCGAGGTCCCATAATGATGATTCCACTAACACTTAAAGAGACAGTACCTCACAGCAGCCACATCCAGTACATTTTACATTCTCAGAGTTAGACAGACATTGTGCACCAGAAGGTGTGGTCAACTGGAGGTTATTAAAAAGTCAAAAGATCACATCAACAATATTTAATGAGGTTCTTCACAGTGAATCTGCTATTTGGTGTCAAACTTTAAAATATTGACTGGAACGTATATTATTATAATAAGGTGCATGGCGTCTAGTTATAACATATTATAACTAAAACCATATAAAGTAAGAGTGTAGACACTGACACAATCTAAATGTGTAAATATTTTGCAACCAACATGATACTCGTCCTTGAGAGAGAAACCAGCATTCCACAGTCATTTGTAATGAAAACTTCTACCATGCGTTTATTTCCTCCAGATAACCAAAACCCCTACTAAAATAACTACAACAAAAGTCCCTTGGCTTTGCCCATATAGATTCAGTGTGAGAGCACCTCAGAGGTACACATAGTTATTTAGATATCTGTCAAAGTTAAAACATTAAAAAAAATGAATTCCAAGACATTTCCTTTTTTTCCCCCCTAGTTGACGTTACACCGGCTGCGCCTATCTGAAGTATTCCAATCGTATGGCTGCAAGTCAAAGAGCTTGAGAAGAGGACTTATTTCATGAAAGCTTCATGCTCGAGTCCTAACTCTCCATGGAGTCCAGGAACTCTTCTTCAGTGATGTACTCCAGCTTCTTCAGGACTGTGTCTGCACTGGCAGCTGGGTAGTCTGCTACTGGGAGGTGGGATATGGGCTGGCTGTCGGGAGGAGGGCTCTGGAAGGAACAGGAAAGGGTGCGGAGGAAAGGCCACAGCTGGGTGATGGAGGACAGGGAGCTTTGGGTGAGGAGGGGGAACTCCAAAGGCTCTGTGGAAGATTCCTCACTCAGCCCATTCAGTGTCTGGAATATCAAGACATGAAAATCAGATTGAGATGTGGTCATACACAGAACACAACACAACTTGAATGAATGAGACTGTTGGACTTTGTATGTTCATTTGTAAGACCATGTTAACATATTTATCACAGACACTGGAATATGAATTAAAGTGACACAATGTCAACGATAACACATCAGGGTTGAAGCCCCTGAAATCCAGGACTCAAAGAAGTATTTCACTGCTAGAAAAATTGTATTTTACATTCTTTTAAAAAGCTGTCGATGCAGTAGAAAGGCAAAAATATTTTTTTACATTTGTGCAACATAACAAGAGGCTGTGGTATTACCTCTCGCTCAAAAAGGTAGAAAACCGTCAACACCCAGAATGCACTGGGCTCATTGCTAAAATGTCACATTTCCTAAATACTAGTTGCGAGGGTTTGAAATGGCTGGGAGAGCATTTTTTACGGTGCCCAAAAAAAACAATTGAAGACAGTTGACTCTTTAATGAGAAGGACCTTCCTCTACATTTTTAAATGTACTGTTTAACACTATCTTACCCCATATCGCTGCTGTATCCTCTCCAGGACTCTGAGAACATGGGGAGTGCATTCCTGTTCGCCTTCTATCAGCGCGGTCTCTGGGCCGCTGTAGCGGTTGACGTCCACCTCAGGGACGAATGCCCAACGATACCTGTCCATGGAACAGATGGGTACACAGAAAAAGGTAAGACAAAGAAATAGTACACTGACAAAATACCTAACACAACTTATACAAAAGACATACGCTAGCATGCATTTCTTTTGTCCTGAGCTCTTACATCTGAAAGAGTGGCATCCTCTCTGGAGGAAAAGACAGGGAGGTGTCCAGAAACTTGCAGGCTGACAGGTACATGTCCAACTCTGCCTGAGAGAAGGTCACTGATCGGTTCCTCTCCTGGGCTGCCCGCACCACTTTAGCCATCCTAGGTGGTACGCAAGAGAAGTATTTTTGATTGGGAGCGTCAACAGAGTGTCAATACATGAGGATTTTGTGACTAGAATAATCATCTCACTTTGTGACTTCCTTTGAGAGATCTAACTGCATAGCCTTCTCGAGACGAGCAAATATGCGAATCTGAAAAAGAAAAGAAAAAAAAAAACACGGGTTGAAAAATAGGTTTCCGTTAACAATAAACAAAATAGATAGTCGCACAGTATTGGAGCGATGTTATGAAGCCAGTCTCTTAGAAGATGGGATCGTACCAGTTCTGTGACCATGATTGGCCAAAGAGACGTGAGGTGCTGGGATGAAATCCGCAACAGGAGGACACGAAACATCAGGAACATCTGGGCTGAAACACTCGGACTGGGGTTCATACGCAGAGCCTCATTGAGACGCTCTGAAAGGAGGGGGAGGAACTTTTTAACTTAAGAACACTAGTCAATTTTAATGTCTGATGTACTTCAAAATCGACCTAAATATCCAGTAACGGCACCGCACCTTGAATGAGGGGCAGATACAGATGATACTGGTCGACCTCTCCACTGAACAGGGCGAATGCCTGGCGCTTCAGCAGCATGGGTTTCTGGTCCACGTTCGTAAACAGTTTCAGGGAGCCACTCTGCATGCCTAGAGGACAAATAAAACACAGGTTTGCAACAGAAAATAAATCAACAATCTACCTTTAAATTTTGAATTTTACACACTACTTCCAGAAAAGCAGGTTAAAAGCAGGTAAACGGTGCGTGTCTGAGGAGTTAGTTTCCTTTGGGGGGGAGGGGTTTCAAATTTGTATTTAAACTGGCGAGTTTAACAGTCCGATCGTACACGTCATCTCTCAACTCCAGCTCTACTCGCACTGTAAACCATGAGCATCGCACGGAAAAGGTCGTCTTGGCTGGCTACCCGAAAAAGCCACTTGACCCCAGAAGCTTATCCGTTGTCAGAACAACAGCCGGTGGGTTCCTACAATGCTATAAATCTGTTCCCTGACATTTTATTAATAGGGAAGTTAGCGCCGTAGTAGCACTTTGGTAGCACTTAAATGTCTCTTACTGATAGCACTTTGTAGTTTAACTTTATTGAAGAAATTGTACTCGCTTGATTCTTGTTGTTCTGAGTTTGGACTCATGGTTTAATGCACTTATTGTAAGTCGCTTTGGATAAAAGCGTCAGCTAAATGACATGTAATGTAACATGTAATGTAATTAACTACAGTAGATGCTAAAAGTTAAAAAAGAAAGTACCTTTTGTGCCACGGATTAGGTCTCATTTTTGGATTAATTGCATCGTTCCAGCACTACAAACATTTCCTGGACGCTATACTCACTCATCAGGTCTTTAAACATGGTCTTCTCATGAGTCAGAAGGTGGTCAATAATGGATTTCCAACTATAAAGAACAAAACAGTCAAGAAAAGGACATTAGACATTGATGATCATAATATTAAATACACCGAAAAGACTAAATACTTCAATATGCAGAAAGATCATTTTACACACGGTTTCCCTGCTCCAACATTCCGAGCTGGAGGCTTGTCACATGTCTCTCCCTCTAACAACAGTCCCCATGCAGAGCAACAAAGATGAGATTGAAGTACGAAAAAAAGGATTGTAGGAAAAAAGCAAAAACACTGATAACACACGTTATCTTGTGTTTACCAAAGATGTGCTTTCAGCATGACTAAAAGCCTTAAACAACAACTAATCAGTGAAAGAAATCTGAGTCAATGAAGACCAAAACAACCGGATAGTCGACTCATCGACGAAGAGAGGATAACCGTAGAGTAATAACATGTATTAAAAGACTTGATTTGCATATTCACATTAGTAGTATATACACACACATTGGAATCTGAGCAATGACCACTACTGGATTTGTTTGGCAAATGAAGCACCGAGACGTTCCCGTCTTCTGCAACAGGCCGACTCCTCTCTTCTACTTTACTGTCCACTTGTTGAGCTCCATATGTCCTGAATGTTTATTATTTATACATATTTTTTTTTTTTGGACACCAAACTTTTCAAAGAAAGAATAAAACTAACTGGAGACACGTTTTTTTCTGACGTTTTTAAAATGAGAACATTAACTGTAAAAAGGGCTTTTACCTTATAAAGTGCTCTATTTTTTTGAAGCTACCAATTATGTCTACTCTTTTAACCATAAATATATTATTTGTTACATTGATAACTGGACTTGCTCTTATAGAGCATCCATCTATTCTTCCGACCACTCAAAGCACTTTACACTACATGTCAACATTCATCCACTGATGGCAGGCCGATGGACGCTTTCAAATGCGGAAGAGCCGGGGATCGAACCACCGATCTTCCAATAAGTGGACGCTGTAGAATTAGATAAATTACTATAGCTATGTGTAAATTGAGATTCAATGATTTGCTAGAACTTCACACTGGTTATTAAAGAATGTCTATGTGTAGATTATTGTTTAATGATTTAGTATATTATTGAAGAACATAACAAAGCCCCATATCTTTGAATATATATACTGTGTAGATTGTTTCATGATGTACTGTATTATTAAAGGATGTCTTGGGGGTTTCGATGCTTGAGAGGAAGGAAATCTTTTGTGTGAGAGATGTGAACTTTGGGATGTGGATTCACCACAGACAGCCAGATGCTTGTGCCCGTGAGGATCTTCACACCCTGGCCGGAGAAGGATGGGGAAGCAGACGCAGAGGCATTTTGGACCCCCTGGAGAGGCCCCTGAGAGGAGACCCCAACAGAGCCACATGGAGAACGGAGTGATGACATCATGTGTTAAGGGGCATGGACATGCTTTTACAACACCGACAGACAGTTGGCGTAGCCAATGAGCAGATTGACGCCACTGGGAACTATGAAAAGGAATGTTTGCAACAGAGATGGGGCTTTTTTCTTTGGGATGACGGGAGAGAAGCACTGCAGGCAGGATGGCTGCATGTAGGCCGTGATCCTTTGAAAGCCCTCAGCTGAGGATTATATTTAATGTGCGTGATTTACTGTTAGACAGTTAACTGCTTGGCAGTCTGTGGACGCAGTGATTCATGTTCCCTCAGCTGAGAGTTATACTCTGTATCGGAACCGTTATTCATTTTTGGTAATATTTTTGATTAAACACTTTTTATTATAATTTTCCATCTCGGGCTATTTCTTCGAGTCCACCACAGGAATTCTTGAACATAACAAAGCCCCATATCTTTGAATATATATACTTCAATTTTTAAGTAATTGTCTTATCATTTAATTAATGCTCTCTTTGTATCTGTTTTCTATTGGCTGCTATTGCTCAACTGAACTTTTGTCACAGAAATGTACTGTTTGAGTTATTATGAGTCCTGTTTGTGTCAAATAAACATACTAACCTGGGAGCACAGGAGACATCCATCGTGAAGAAGAGGGGGTCCATGAAGAGCTCAAAGACCTCTTTCCTCCAGGCCCTTTTGGTATAAGCATACCCACTCAGACTGCTCAGCAGCTGAGAACCTGCTTCGAAGCTGGGCATGTTGTAGGCACTAGCGGAAAAAAAGCACCAGTGAAAGGACGTCAGCTGAGACCAAACAGACCAAAGCTGTTAGCATTTAAGATAGCACACTAGTTACCTGTGATTCTTCAGGTAAGGGAAAACATAGTACGTTAGCCGAGAGATGAGAGGAACCGCTTTCTCCTTCTCATCACTGCGGTACACCATGTCCAGAAGTGGTGTCAAGACCTATACAGTAAGAGAACGTGTTAAACAACACAAACACAGATAGTCACCCATTCATTCTCTCACCATAAATACTCCCCCCCCCCCCCCCATACTAATAAAAAACCTACCTCAGCCAGGAGGACAAGAGCTTGGACGCTGTAAGCAGACGGAGCCGAAGAGGAAACCATGGTGCTGGCTTGAGCCACTGACTCTGACTCTGAGAAAGAGAATACAGAGTTCACTTTTACCAAGGTCGCAACAATTCTGGGAGTGAGCCACACGTGCGTATACAATCAGGTGACAATTAGGATAGAAATGTTTTTCGCCCATATATAGGAAGATATTGAAAGAACCTCCTGCCATTCGAGGCCCATGACGCACTTATCCATACTCAATGTATTACGTACAGGAGATGGAAGTCTGAGTTTAGAGACGCAGGCAGGAGCACCGGCACGGAAGCAAAGCAATGTACTGCTGTGGATGGGAGCAGCAGTAAAACACATATATATAAAAATATATAAAACAATATCAGTGCCCTATATTTATAATATTTACACACCTCTACCGTGATGTCAGGCAGCCCTTTCCGACGGGGAATTGAAGTTTAGCTTGTTTGTGTCATTGTGTTACTTTGGTGTTTTAAAGGGTGCTCTTGGAAAATACATTTTTACTCCGAGCGCAGTACAAAAGCATTGTTTAAAATGCTTTAACAGTCCTTTATTTGAACTCGTATTTTATGCTGACCACACTTTTTTTCAAGCAGTGGATGGGAATTGCAGATGAGGGCAATGGTCACGCCTGCACTTATTTGTCAAAAGATACAAAAAGTTACCATCATGATCGCCATCCATATCTGTGTCGTCAGGTTCGTCTGCTTCAGGGCACACCTGTGGCTGAACTTTGACCTCAAGGCTCCGACTGAGCCAACTGGTCTGCTCCAGAGATGACCCTGCGATCCCACCCACCGCCTCGAGGATCCGCTGAGTCACCTCCTGCACGATAAATGTCACCATCAATCAATCATCACCACAGTATCTCACAATGCACTGGCTCGTTAGCGCAATCACAGCCAGAACAATACAAGATCATACCTGCAGATCTCTAGTGTCCTTTTTACTGTCCAGGTTAGGGACCCTATTGACAAAGTCATTGAGTATTCTGCAAGACAGAAACCATTGATGAGCGTCAGATTCTCCAAAAGAAAACCGTCAAATGTTAACAAACATGTTCGAGCAAATACAGCGAGCAGGCCAATTGTTGTCAATGTCACGGGCTGCAGTGCATTGTATGTGTGAGAGTAGTCTGTAATACAATAGAAAAACGCACCACAGTAATGCCTTTTGTTTTGTTTTACTTGTGTAGCACAAAGGGACTGCAATTGCAGTTTGTTGTGCAACCCGGTGTTGTTCAATGGCAACGAAGGAGTTAATAAGAAGTAAAACGTGTTGAAAACTGACCCGAGCAACAAGAAGTGTCCAGGCGGGGCCAGGTTGAGTTGAACAGACTCCCGTAACAAACTGAGGAGAGGAGCCACGTTTTCCTGCAGAGTCTGAGCTGAAATGCTACACAGACAAAAAACAGTATTTGAAGAATAAAAACATATATTGCAATATTTTTAAGAAATGGGTGGAGACTTGCGTTGTATTTCCTATTTACCTCTGGGTATAGCAGTAGCTGAACTGTAACATGGGGATATCTACTAGGGTTGACTTCTGATGGAGAGAAAAAGTGCAGTAAACTTTAGGGAAAATTGACCTCAGAAACCTCCAGAATAAAAATGTTGAGTAGTTGTACATGTATGTACAATATATGTATGTCTGTGTACCGGCTCTCCTTTGATCTGATGTGGCTTTTTCACCACATCTTTGACCAATTGTAGGACTGCATCTGTTTGCAAGGTGGGCAATGATTTCACCAGAGCCACAATGGTGAGACGAGATTCACTGGCCACTGGTAAAACCTAAAGGAGACAGCAGTGTGATGAATGCAAGCCGCTCTAAAGCTTTTCAGTGAGCTAGACGGGACTGTCCTTTCTGGAAACTTACTGCAGTTCTTACTTTGTTTTTATGTCTCCTTTTACTCCTTCTGCTGCTCCACACTGCTCCCAGTGAAGCCATGAGCTGAATCCCATACGGCCCAGTTAGAGGGACCAGGAACTCCAGTATCCGCTGCCTTAAGATCTAAACAGGCCCACACCGTGAACGGATGACATGTTACATTACAACACATGCAGGATTTAACCAACACAAACACCATAAATGACATATATCTCTTATTGCATAAATTTGTGTTGGCATTAAACAAACAAAAGGAAAAGATGCACGTATGCAGCACACCTTGGTGCTTTTAAAGTAGACGGAGGTGGAAGTGTGTCTGCTGCTCTGGGCAGTGTCCGATGCCCGCCTCTGTGACTCTTCCCTCATGACCACGCCCCACAACAACGCCATGCTACTGAGCATGTGCGGTAGTGCCTCAATCACGACGTTGCGTGCATTACGGACATCCACGGGGTCACAGGCAATCACGGACTAACGGAGAGAAAGAGAGAGCAAAATGGGGTTTTACATTCTCTCACATATAAGAGGTAACTATTTGAGTGTGCTTCATTCCCCACCTTCTTGTTGTCCAGTAGACAATAGTGTGTAATGGTGGTCAGGCCTTCGAGCAGAGTCAGAGGGTAGTCAGGAGCAATGTTTTCCCTCCTACCACTCAGGCGGATCAGAGGACAGAAACATATATCAATAGCGTCCTCACTGTAAATTGTACACTGCTTCACAAAAACTATTGGCAAACTAAGCAATGTGTCTTTGTATCGTATTGTGCTTGTGAAGTGAGAAATAGTTTTCCATGACTTTATTTATTATGCTTCGTCTACCTCTGATTTGTCTTTCCTCCATCGTGCTCGTACAGCTTGACCAGCTCGTCCAAGTTCCTGCAGATCTGACTGATGAGTGGAGCCACAATAATGCCTAATGAGCGACCCAGGTATGGCAGAGAAGAGCACAACAGCGACACCCAGTGGGGGTGCATGGCATAGCCGTACTGTGGCCGCAGAGCCCTGGCTGCTGCAGAGACGAACATTCCTTGGGATGTGATGGGGTGGCTTTCGACATACTGGGCTGCCTTGATCGACTGCTGAAAGAGAACTGCCGTGTGCCATTCACGAGCAAGCGGGCTGGTGGCAGTCGGGGATTCACGAGGCTCCCCGGGCTGGCCAGACGCTCCACTCGACACAGCTGAGGGAATGGCACCACCAGGCCACAAATGGGACTCCAGGACTATGAGAGCCTGGAGGAGTCTCAATAATTCCATTTGTAAGGGGTACTGCTCCTGACCACCTCCTGCTCCAAGATTCACCAGACTCTCCTCAGACAGGCCGACCTCATCATCCAGCAGCGCCACACCCTTGGCTGGTCCCTTGTCCGATACCCTCTGGCTGACATACATGGATGCAGAAAGTGTCAGCAGAGCATATTGCTGCACTTTACATCCTGAGAGGAGTCTGCGGATGGACTCCACGCTGCCCCCATCGCCCTCTTGTCCACGTGCCATGCAGCAGCCAAGTTGCTTCACAATCCGGGTCAGCACCGCCACACTCTTCACCTGCACCTCCCTGTTCCCCTGCAGATCAAGATGACCCAGGCTCAGATAGGAAGGGTAATGAGAGCGCAGGAATCGCAGGCACAGGGACACCAGCAGTTCAATGAGCAAGGATGGGGGCTCTGAGGGGGAAGAAGTAGGGGAGAGCAGGCAGCCGTAAAAGCCCTGACCGTCCTGAGCCTGTTGGTGGCGCTGCAGGAGGTTTGAGACTAGGTTTAAATGGGCAGCAGAGCTTGTGTCCAGAGAAGTGTAGCGAAGGGCATTCACCAGAGGGCATTCAGCACTGCTTCGCAGCAGGCTGTCGAGAAGTGCCAAGCCTTGGAGCAGATGGTGCCAGCCGCCTGCCACAGGATACAGAAGCACATGGCGGAAGAGAGAGTCGATGGCCTCTCTCTTCTCACGTTCCTGTTTTAACAGGCGAGACCTGGCCATGGCCTCCAGCTCTAAATCCTCCTCATCCTCACTTGACAGTGAATCAGATGCCTGCGTGTGCTCGGACTCCGCCCTCCGCAGGCCGTTGACCACACCTCCTTCCTCAATGCTGCGGGAGGGTACAGAGCCTGAGCTGGAGTTCTCAGTGGATACCTGGGCACCACTTGTGTCAGCTGACTCTGTGTGTTCACTCTCTTCTTCTGCCGCCGCCGCCGCCGCCTCCTCCTCCTCCTCCTCCTCCTCCACCTCCTCTTCTTCCTGCTCTTCCTCTGTCTCTTCACTCTCACTCCTAGACACCACGAAAGTGTCCGGTGGTTTGGCCATCTCTGGGCCACTGTCTAACTCTGCCCACAGGGATTCCCGGTCCACGATGTTAATGAGATTTAAGGTGGTGACTTCTGTTGACATGGAATCCGCAGATGTCCCAGAGGTTTTGGTGGAGCTCCGGCTTCTGCTGCTTAGAACCTTCAGGTTACCTTTAAGAAACAAAAGCAAAACAAAAAACACATAAACAGCCGAACCAAAGAAGTTGACCTTTTGGAGTTTTAACTTACAGAGTCAAATTACGCAGACAAAAGTGCTTACCAGCAGTGAGATTTTGTTTAATGCTCTGAATGGAGCAACGCTGAGTGGAGGGCTGAAGCAGCAACAACAGAATAGGCTCCAGGACCCGAATCACGTCATTGAGGGAAAGAGCCCTGACCAGCCAGCACTGAGCTGCTGCACTTATTGAGCCATCTGTACAGCTCAGACTGTCCACCACCACACACAGAGACCTGAGAGACACATTTCAGATTTGGTAAATAAAGGATCCCAAAACAAAGAGAGACACGTGCATTCACCAGTCTAATAGGAACAGTACAAAGGAGTATGCAATGTCTGAGATTTGACTACATGTTATTCACATTGAATTTAGATTGTACATATTCAAAGCAGGCAGTTTGTTACTGCTGCATATTTGTTGCGACACAAGTGCAATTGCACCGTCACTCGTCACACTGCTGGACATTTGCAGGAAGCGGGTCTTTGTCATACTAGTTCCCACTTTGCACTAGACACTAATGCCTCTTTGTGTAGCAGGTTCATCCACTATCAGAGGAGCACTGACTGACAGATGTATATATATATATATATATATATATATATATATATATATATATATATATATATATATATATATATATATATATATAGAGATGAGACAGACAATACAGTATTCATAAAAGTGATATACATTAACAAAGACACTACCCTCCATTTGTCACCACTCTTCAACTGTGTACTAACCGATCGAAGGAGTGGTTGAGACACATGCTCCCGTTGGTCTGGATCTCCCGGGTTAGGTGCCACAGTACGGTGAAGCGGTGTAGTGCTTCCAGCCTAACAGCCTGGGGTCGACAAACACAAAGCAAACATTGGGCTTGTCACACTTCCTAGCTCTGTGTACGAGTCCCAGATAAACTGACACATGCTGGGAGAACCATCAAATGTTTTCAGCGTGTGTGCAGGCATTTTACACACCTTGTCTTTGTGCAATAGCGCCTGGCAGATGATGTCTTCACAGATGGATGCTGAAGGAGCCAAACAATGAAGCCTGTAAAAGAGTTCCACACAGGAAATGTGCTGCTCTCTCCGCTCTGTGTCCAGCTGGTTCCACAGTACCCGGGCCACCCTCTGAGTAACAGCAAAAAGAAGAAAAAAATGAATACTGCATTTGCACTTTAGCTCTGACTTATACCAACATTTTCCCTTTTATGACCTAACCTGATAGAAATCTGTGCTTTCGCCTATGGCATGAAGCAGAGCAGGGTAGATGGGTGGCACAGTGACCATCTGCAGCTGCCCACTCAGAGGGTTAGATTCAGACCCTTGGTAGCGTCTGTGTTTGTCCTGGATGACCAGTGCCAAGGACTGGGAGTGGTTAATGAGTTCCAACAAGGTGGACACTGCGGTGTGCTGGATGTTGTAGTCCCTGGACAGGCAGCACAGTGTCATCAAGGACCTCAACCACAATGTCAAGCTGTCGACATCACGATCTGTGGAAAGCCAAAACGTAAAAAGTACGTAGCGGACCGTAGTAATAACTCGTCTAGATAAATAACGTCTTCATGCTGACCTGTGTGGCCAAACATGTCAGTGTGGAGAACCAGAGTTTCCTCTTCACTTAGGTAGACAGGGAAGACGGTACACTCCAGCAGCAGGTGGCAAGTGGCGGTGAAGGCCTGTCGACAGGCCTCAGAGATCTCTGCCTTAGCACGGGGCATGTAGCCAGCCGCCCAGTCCAGACCCCCTAAATGACCATGCTCCTTTTTCTTGTCTGTGGGGGCGGCTGGGAGCTGGACGTCAGATGTAGGGCAGGATTTAAGCCTGTCTGGCGTGAACAGCTCACGCAGTTTGTCTTTAATTTCACATCCCCCTATGCCCGGCAAGAATGTTTTCTCCTCCACAGAAGCAGCCGTTAGTTCAGGCTGAGGTTTTTCCTCGGGCCCACCAACATCCTCCACCTGCACCAGCAGGTATCTATTACATGGTAGAAGTGAAACTATTTAGAAATCACACTATATCAAAGAGTCCATGTAGGTTATGCTCAATAGTTTACCTCGTAGTTATGAAGGCCAAGATGTCCTGCAGACACTGGGCCATGTTGTCTACACTGCCTCCCTTCCTCCACACTCCTTCGCCTTCTTTAGAAATCCCGTTCTCCTCCTCCCCCATTCCCATCCCTGGTGGGAGTTGCTGCTCTGAAGGAGAGGCGCTGATGCCCAATCCGCTGTCTTCAGACCTGAGTGTTGGGTAAATATCATCTGCGGGCTCTGCCACCCGTCCTCCATCTCTGTTCAGCTCTTCATCTCCATGGTCATTATTAACCTCAACAACAATGCCATTTTTCTCTCCCTCCTTCTCTATATCCTAGATAGGGTATAATTGATATAATCAGTCAAACATCAAAAGCATAATTGAATACATAAACCACATTGGCACAGACATTAAAATGCCTCACCTGAGTCTTTTTGCTTTCCTCCTCCAGTGACTGTAACTCGATGTCCTCTGTCTGTGACCCTGCCACCATTTCCATATAAGCTACAGGCATCTGGATCTTGCTCAGGACCTTGAAGCATGCACGCAGACCCTGTGTGACATCTTCCAGGCTAACAAAGTCCATGTGGCTGTGCAAGGTCCCCAGCATGGTGCCCAACATCTCAGGGAGGAACTGGAACTGGATGTCAGCATGAAGCTCCTGTGGGAAAACAAACAAACTGGTAAAACACAGTTAGTGTCTACAAATGTGTGTATATGAGTCCGACTTTGGTTAACTAACGCTGAGTGAAAGATAATATTTGTGTAGACCTTACTGGAACTGAGTAGCAAAAATAAGTAAATGCTTCCAATTTTTGCTTTTCAATTTGTTTACTTTTGTTGCATTGTTGGAATTTGCCAAAATATCAAACCTCAATATTCAGTTTTTCTGGCTTAGTTTAACAATAGGGAACTACAGGTCTGCAAGTTGTTTACCAGAGGGAGAACATCAAGCAGGAACATGATGAGATTGGACATCTCTGTGACAGACGGAGCAGGTTGATTGCACTCCTGTCGAGGAGGTCTTGGTGGGTCATCTTTGTCACTATTAAGTGAAGAAGGAAAACTAAAAACATTGATCATTGTTGGTTGATGTTTGAGGTTAAAAAAAGAAAATTCACACACATTTTGTTTATGTTCTTGGCAATATATATTTAGCATGGAACCAATTCAGACAATGGCTTGCTTTCATATTATTGAGGTTATATTGTTTACTGTGTTAATGCAGACTTTTCCCTATAATCTTGCATGTCTGCTGGATAGTCAACACCCATAATTCCCCATTATGAATAGGGATTCCATGTTCCTGACGTACCTGAGAGAAGTGCAGAAGCGTCGGGTCACGTACTCCCACAGGTATTCTTTGTTCATGGAGGTCACGAGCATATTCACTGTCTTTATGATCTCCGCTGCATTTTTATTCTCTTTCATTGTACTGTTCCAGAAAAACATAAGAAAAGCATATTCTGTCTTTCTCATATATGTCGGTCGCAATGTTGTCACACGTTCAGTTAAATGTGTATTCATCGATTGACATCCTGGCATCTTTGCTATCGTCTATTGCTCTTTACCTGGCCAGCTGGTTGCCAGAGAGAGCAGAGATGGTGATGTTTTCCTCCTCCAGCATCTCTCGACAGTAGCTGTAGAAGGCTCGGACCACCTCCAACAGCACACTGCTCAAGACCACTGGACCTGTGCAGAAACAGTGTCATTATCACAGTGAACCATGCTTAGAATAAAGCTGGGACGTTAACTAAGAGTGGCAGATTATGTAATTCAGCATGTTGACGTGTGTGCGTGCTGCAGTGCTCCGTGCTGCCGACCTATCTCCGGTTTATCCAGCAGACTGATGATGATGCGAAAGGGCCTGAGGTACCCAATCACACTCTCCGGGTTGCTCTCCATATCCTGCTGCTTTAGGATGTTAATAAGAGCCTGAAGTCACAGAAACAAAACACGAGAAGAGCAACAGGTGAAAAAGATACACAGGTACACCGGACAAAAGATTTTATGAATTATGCTAGTTTTTTTTAAACATTTTGTTAGTTTAGCTTATTTGGAAAATATATGTTTATTCAATTTCTTTACAGGGAGTTGGATGAAAAAGTCATGGGACGCAGTCACTTCTAGGAGTCTTCCTCTGGTTACCTGGAACCTCATTGTGACAAGACGACAAGTCACTGCTCCCGGCCAGGAAATAGTGCCAAACACAAACACCCATAAATCCACAACCGTTTTCATTTTCACACTTCTTCTTTTGTATGGGTTGAACAAACAATATATGAAGTATAAACTGATAAGCTTAAGAGGCACTTATAGATGGATTTTGTTTCTTTTGGACAGAGCCAGGAACACAGTTTCTCCCTCTTTCCAGTTATTATGCTAAGCTAACCTGCTACTGGTTGTAGCTTTATAATGACCTGAAACATAAGAATGGCATCGATCTTCTCATCTAACTCTCAGCAAGAGAATGAGTACGCGTATTTCCCAAAATGTCAAACTTTTTCTTTAACAACATTAACAAGGTTATACTAAAAATATACACATTATTCGTGTATTTGGTGTGTGTGCAAACAAATGAGTGAGTTACCTGCACAAGGAAATCTCTTGAGTATGTGCTGAAGTAAAAGGACGTATGTTCCTCTGTGGTGGTGGAGAGGGTGGGGTGTGGCGCCACCATTCCTCCTTTTTTGTCGATCCCTGAAAATACATAGATGGAGACAAACAGTCCTGAATCAACTAACTGGGAAACTGAGTGGGGTAATTTGTTACTGAAATGTACTTCAATGATCGGCACCTAGGAGCCAGCCGTAGAGGCGTCTGTTGAGGGACATGTCTCTGCGGAGGAGTGTAAGTGCGGCGGCAGATACTATTGTTATCATGTCTTTACCACTCATGGGAACACTGGCCTCCTCTGGGTCCTAAACCAACACACACACACACACACACACACACAAAATAACATTCGGCTGAGGAACAACAAGAAAGAACAGGAGCGTGACGACAGGACAGTCCATGTGTTTAATGGGAAAGAAGATAAACTAAAGATGGAGTATTGGAGACAACTCACACAAATAATAGTCAATAGTGTCAAGGAGCAGCTACAGCTATTTTCTTTCCCCCTCAATAACTCAATAAATGTTTGCATTTCACTTTGATCACATGGAACCAGCGATGTTGTCACTTACAGGAAGTACGTGCGTTAATGTGTGTACCTACCAAGCACGAAGCAAAGGGGAAAAAGTGGAGCAGGACTTCAAGCATGTTCCTCTGCACCAGGACATTTGAATCTTGCAGAGAAAGACACACCGACTTCATCTGAAGACACACAGAAGCCGAGAAGCTCGGAGGTTTATACAGATGGCAACGGAGCAGATTGTAGAACTGAATTGAAACAAGACTGAAATATGTCCAAATGACAAAAATATTCCCCTGATTAAATAAGCAGTAAGACTAACACGGACACTCACCACCATTCGGTGGTCGTAGCCTAGCATGTATGCTTGCTTGCGGAGAGAAGCCTTGCAGTCAAAATGTGTGACTATGAAGACCGAGGCAGGCAGTCGCACCATGGGGGTCACCAGCATACTGCCCCACAGCGCACCGTAGAACACCTGCTGACCCATCAGCAGGGACAACTTGAACAGCAAGGCATCAGTCCTGGATAGAGAGAGAAGACACAGTAGAGACAACCTATTGACATGTGTCAACCATACAATACAGCCACTAATAAAACCTATATTTCTGAGTGGCAGGCTGGCTTTGGTTGGTGATGTCATGTAATCAATTCTGATAAAATTCCTCTGTTGTTTCAGTATAGAAGTGCCTAAGGGCACACCAAGCAGCTCCCGTTAAAAGGTTTAAGGACAGCTCGGTTGCCATATTGTCATAAAAAAAGGCTACAAATCCCATGAAGAAACTTGTCTGTGGCTCCCAGCCCTCAAGCTGAGGCTCCTCGAATGAGTCTCTCATGTATACTTTCATTAAAGGAGAAAAAAATTGTATTTTTGGGGACTATTTTCAGCTGCAGATTAATAAACATTCTGTATTTATTATCTACGATAGCAGGCTCGTCTATGTGGGATTGACTCTTTGGCTTTGGCTACAGAAACTATATGTTTGTAAGAAGGATCAATTAATTACAGGTTTCTGTCTTTTCACTGGATTTGTTGACAATAAGAAAATTAGGATTATTGTCAGACGTATCCTTTACATGTATAAATGAGAATAAAGGAGATAAGTATGTGTTATGTACCTGTCGTAAACCTCCAATCCCTCCTCCAGACCTGGCAGTAGTCCCGTTATGAAGGCCTGAAGACTGGGCAGCAGAGCCCTCTGCAGTGGGAGATAGTAACGCTCGTACAGCGTCAGCAGGATGGGCTTCACTGCCATGGCTGCATGGCCCAGCAGTGGGAACAATCCTGAGCTGAAAACCAAAACACACACACACACACACACAGAAGTTATAACATACAAAGCTGCACACATAATCAGGCTAGCTCTGTATTTAAAGCAATAACAGATCCATGCCATTTTCTTCACCTGTAAGTAAAGAGATCCTTGGCAAGCCATTTTGTTCCAATGATTTTAAAAATGACCTCGTAGGTCTCCAAAGCCTTGAGGTGTACTCCGCTCGGCAGAGCCGGGTGCAGGCACTGGGCGAGGCGCTTCCCTATGATCAGCCTCTTGGGCAGGAGGGAGTAGCGAAGGTTACTCTGCAGGGCCTGAAAGAAGGAGACCCAAAAAAAAGGGGAAATAATCTGGGTTGGTCGCCGAACAAAAAGTTGACATATTAAGTAAGAATTTGGCATAACCCTCAAATAAAAATAAATGTATCAACAGAGGTACATTGGAATAGATGTTCTGCATAGAGTTGCATTGAAATGTCATGTATTTTTTCCCCTCAGATTCTCTTTGAACTTTTAAGAACCAACGATTTTACATCAACACACACAGAAACTCCAAAGTAAACACAAAGCACAAAACAAACAGCTAGAATACTCGAGCATCAAGGATGTCGAACAGAGGGAGTGTGTTCAAAGAAGAAACAAGAACTTCCTCATAAGTACAGAGAACTGAAACTCACAAAAGCAGCTGTGAAGTTGACACCCGCAAAAATGACGACAAAAAAACCCTGATAACTGAATTCAGATACATTTTGACTAACTTATACTATCATTTGTAGCATGAAATGAGAGATCCAGATGAAGATATTAGCAGTTACAGTCATTCTAAGGCAGCAAGTCCACATAACGTACCTTATTGAGCTTGCCCAAGGAGGAGATCAGATCTGCCCACTCACTCGAAGACTCAAAGTTTCGCAGCGCCTTCTCGATGACCGCTGCATAGCTCCGATAGCGGTAGTCACTCTGCAGTTCCAACTCCTCGGGATCCATGATGCATCAGTCTGATCCCAGCATGTTCAGCACAATATTTCTGGATGATTTGGGGGGGGGGGGACACACACACACACACACAAACAAGAAGGGTTTGCGGGGAGAAAGAGAGAGTATGCTTATCACAAGGACAATCAGCTCTGCGACATTATCAGTCTCTCTGCCGCCTCTTGGATGTCCCCCATGAGGCTTGTTTCTGGCAAACAGAATTAGCCAATTAGCTCTGTTCTGATCAATAGAGGCTTGTAGGCTATGGAGACAAATGTCCACATTCATGACCGGTCAGTGTTTATTTGACTGACCTGTCTCTCAGGATGAGGAGTCCTGCTAACATAAACTGTGTGGTCATGCATGCACTTCCAGAGAAAAACAAGTTATGGACCGGGCACAGTCTATATCGATCTCCACCAACTCCTGTCTGGCCCTTTAGCAGCTGAATGCTCCACTATGTCCACTAGCATATGGTATCTTTGTATGCGGTTTGGTGGATGGCCCCAGTTAGCGTAAGGTCGATTAGAGCGGTGAGACCGAACCAAACGGTAAAGCTGCAGGTAATAAAACCAAAGCAAGCAAACTGAAAGAGGCCAAACACCTCTGTGGAGCCGTCTTCCTGCACGTGTCCACTTCTTGCAGAAGGTTTGGGACCTCAGAAGTTCATTTCCCCTTTAAGTGTATTATTATTTGATCATTTGTTGCTATCAATATTATTGAGTGCATTGTTGGAAGATCTGCAATATAATGTGAATTTATCCTAGATGAAGGCGATTAATACTTTTCCTTAAGTACAGGTTAGAGAGCTCTGGATGAATAGGCCAGAAACAACTGGGGGTCAACGGCGCCTCGGGGCCATGAGGAACAATATACAAATTCATGTGACCAGGACGTCTTCCGGCCTTAAAGATAAAGGGGGTTTTGGGGCATTTCAACATAAGAAAGGGTCTCCTGTTAATTATGGGGTTTAACGTCTTTACCCTCCTAATGACTGCAAATACATATGCATAATATCTGCTGACCCGTCGATGACTGCCAACACATACGCATTCCAGGGCAGCAGAACAAAGACGTGTCTATATATCTACTGGTCTCTGCAGTATCGATTATCCATCTTTGAAACAGACATTTTATTTCTTATATTGAAGCACTCTAGGATGAAGGTGTTTTTACGCTGCAGGACGGGAGCGGCTAACTGGTGTCGAGTGTGCACTCTACAATAAAATCTATGTGTGATGTATGTAACTGATATACTCTGTACTACATGCTTTATCACAAAGTATTGTATTAATGTGTACAACTGAGAGGTCACTGTAAGGTATCCTTGATTGTTTTAAGCTATATGAGCAGGTGTTGCCAACTGAGTCCGGAGTGTGCATAAAAAGTTTAACTAAATAAGTCGTTTTTGAGCCTTTTTTAAAAGGCATCACTTAATCAGTTCCTTGATCGAGACGTCACCTGCCGACTGAGAGGTCTCCACGACGTCGTCATCATCCAGCCCCGGAGGTGAGTTGAGTTACAACCCCACCCTTACACACACTGATATTGACACACTTATTCCCTACACACATAGGCTTTGATAAGGAGAGACATATTACCGGGAGACCCCTGGCTGGACTTCTTTTTGTCTACAGGCTGGGAGAGAAATTCATAGCTGTTAAATCTCCACGCAGGGTTTGTCACAAATGATTAAGTCTGAGTGTTTAAACCGACCACTATAAATAAATAACGACGATGTACACTTTATTGGGTTGGGTTAAAATATTCCTAACGCTAATTAAAAACCAGGTTTCTCTCCGCGGAGGTCATCCGAGGCACGAACGGGGTGACGTGTGACCGCGCAGGGCGGTGAAGGCAGTACCACCGTGCACGGGCATCCAGGGCAGCGTCCCCCGTAAGCCCCTCCTATTCCTCCACGCGCAGAGACAGTTCTGCCTATAAAGCACGTTCCTAAATTAAACCAAAGCCTCTACAAATTAAACTAAACTAATTTCCCTTCCCAGTGATTGAATCGTAATTTTGTTTAACAGCATCTTTAAAAATGTATTTCGGTAGAAATTGGAAAATAATCTTATTTTAGGCTACATAGGCAAATAAAACAACAACAACAACAACAACAAAGTGTCCAACAGTAAATATACTGCATGATCTGGAAGGAGTAGCTTTCTCACTTTCAAGCACATGGCAAAGGCGGCGGTGTGTGTGTGTGTGTGTGTGTGTGTGTGTGTGGGTGTGTGTTTGTGCGTGTAGTGGATTGGAATTAAGCTATAAAGAGAGATGGGTCGGGGAGTAGAGGCAGGATTAGAGGAGCACAGACATCTGGACTGAGTTGAGCTGAGAGGAGCTTTACCAACAACATGTGCAGGGCAACTCTGTATTAGTGGTAAAACTATCATCCTCTTGACAGAAAAATAATATTAAATCAATGAAAATTATGATTAACAATTAATATTCTGAGCCATTTATGAAATACAAATACCCCAATGTTGGTTTATGTTTAAAATACTTGCATGTACTAATAACACTCTCGTACTATAGCCAAACCAGTTTGGAAAGGATATTGTTCTGATGACTGATTAACTTGTCAAAAACACCGAGCTGAGCTGAAACTGAATTAGTAGTAATAACTACAAGCAACACAAATACAGTTGAGATCAGAAAAATAATCAATTACACTAGAGAACCCTATAATACTAATACTATAATGAACATCACACTGAAGGTGTGTAAATATGTATCACTTTATCCATCATTAAGTACTCTTTTGTGGACTAGGGTTAAACAATTCTGAAATAAGAGTCTAACTGTGAATAGTTGCATTTTATATTGCATTTGTGATATGATTTGAGATATTAGTTTTTCCAACATTATGATGACATATTTGTAATAAGCTAAACTCAACCTGGTACAACCATACAGATAAGGCTCTCTACCTTATTAGGGATGCATTTTCCTACAACCTTGGCTTTCAAGGTGATATGGCAGATTAAGCAAACTGTTATATTTTTCATTTAGGTGAACATTTGATTTAGTAATAATACAATTCTTTTTTCACTCATTCACTCACCTCCACCCACCGCTATGAACACATCACCCTGGTCCTAAGCAACCTTTACTGGCTCCCGGTCAAATTCATTATAGACTTTAAAATATTACTCACCACCTACAAAGCCCTAAACCTCCTCCCCCTCCAAGCCCCAACCCGTTGCCTCAGGTCCGCTGGTGCAAACACTCTGAAGACCATCAGGACCAAGCGTCGGACCTGGGGTGACAGGGCCTTCTCAGCTGCTGCTGCCCCCCCCCCCCCCCCCCTGGAACGCCCTCCCCATCCTCATCAGTCAGGCTCCCACCCTATCATCATTCAAGCAAACCCACCTCTTCAAACTCGCCTTCACCTGCTAACCCCTGCCCCCTACCCTCCACTACATGACTCACTCCGCATAGCTTCTCCAGTTTTTTTCTCCCCTTTTTACCTGAAATGTTCCATTTGTTTCTCTTGTTTGCTCCTTGTCTTTCTATGTAGTTTGGTTCAGTTTGTCTATGCCTTAAGTGTCTAGAAAAGCGCTATATAAATTCAAAGTATTGTTATTATTTTTCTTTTTTTTTACCATACTCTTTTCAGTAGATTCTATACATGCACTGATCACCACCACATTTTACATCCAAGAAATGGTCTTGTAGTCACTTTTTATAAATATGTGTCTGGAAAGAAATCTAATGCCAACTGTTTGACAAAAACAGACTAATGACATCAAAAACGTTGTATCCCTAAAGGCCACATGCAGTACTGGGGACATCAGTAAAATCCTGGCGCCGGCCCCGACACCTGTGGATTTACCTTTCCAACCATTTCTTCCACATCAACAGCCATGATGTAAAATCTGTTTTACTACCGCGGATTAAGTTGTGCTAATCTACACAAACTCTTCCTGCAAAAATACATTTTATTTGTTTGCAACCTTCAAGCAAATGAGGAACCTCAAAAATCCAGCCTAATCACAGGTGACAGCTGTAGGTTATGCCATATGTGTGTGCGTGCAAAGAAGAACTAAATGCAACTTCTCACTTCCTCATTGTGTGTCTCAGCAAAACGGAAAGTGCTATAAAACCGTGCACGTGCACACGCCGTGCAGTTGGGCAGCAGCGTGTGCCTTGAGGGTACGCAACAAGACCCTCTGTAGACTGCGTCACCTGACTCACACCAGCCGACTTTTAATGTGACGCTGTTCGCTGCGAGATGGCAGATGAAGAGAAGGACAACATAGACTGTAGCCCAATAACAGTTGGCTGCTGCAGCTTCTGGCCTGTGAGTGAACTGTCGCATCATTAGTGTGGAGTATATTATGTAACTGCACCGCTTCCGATTGCACCGCAACACCACCGAGTATACTTACTGTTAGCTAGTCAGTTATGTTTGCTTGTGCACATTTTCGTCAATACTCAAAATTGAAACTAGGGGGGTAACATCTAAAGATACCTCTCTATATAATCAATAATAAAACAACGTCAGGTTAAATTCATATTTAAACATCATGTTTTCCCTTTCAGAGTGTATTCTGGGTATAACAAGACCACACATCCCGTTAGGGCGCCGCCGTAAACAGAATGAGCTAACGTTAGCCATCAGGTGCATCAATGACTCACCAATTGCGAAACAAGATGCGCCGAGGCTCCCTCGCTTCAGAGCAGCCCGACTCAAAGAAGCGACAGCCCGGTCATCGCGGTGCATCCTTCAACGCTTACGGAGCTCAAAAGAAAAGAGGTGGTAACCCCGTAGTGTGTGTGCTCGGGCTGAGTGTGTCAATAAACATCCCCAGAGTACCATGGGGCGACAACCACAGCCAGGGAGGGATCGTCCAACTCAGCTGATTCAGAGCGGAACGCGGACGGAAGGTTCAATTCCTGAAAGAGAGAAGGGGTGTGCCGGGGGGGGAGTTATCCCAAATACGTGAGATGTTTGTCTTCAAACCGTCGGCAGAAAGTGAATTCACTCAAAATATGTAATATCTTCTCGCCGGGAGCAAAAATAAACCAGTTTCTCTTCGTGCAGTTTTAAAGTCGAGCAGTGGACGTCACCGTGCACTTCCCCTCAGGCGTTGGTATAATCCAGGATGTGCAATGTTTACAAACCTCTCACCTCTCCGTCAGATACGTGACAGTGAACAGCACACTCCACCGAAACCTCAAAACACAACCTGAGCCATAACTTTATTTATGTTGTCGTTTATTTTTGTTGTCACTGCAACAAACAAAAAAAGTCTTAATATTGACCAGTTTTGTTGTGAAATATGTAATTAAGGGGTTGTTTTTGGACGCTGTATATATACACTGAATTTAAATATATAGGACATGAAATTAGGCTTAGCAAATCAGTTCCATATGACACGTTTTTGCATAATGCGTTTGACATGTCATTACATGAAAAGCGCACAACAATAATTGGGAGCTGATACTGTTATCAATATTTGAAAGTTCAATATTCTGGACAAACAATGTATTGCAAATGATTGACAATTACTGGCTTACATAAATGTTGATATATCTATGATAGGCCTGTTGTGGTTATACGTTGTCTAGTGCCTTATTGTTTTGCACATCAATTCCCACAATTTCTCCCCTCTCAACATCACTTTGTGGGAAAAGTTATGTGAATGTCAATATTCTCACCAGGTTTTTAAACAAATATAATGGTTGCAAACTGTTATGTTGTTTTTGTAAATTTCGGTTCAGTTCATATTAAGAACTAGAGACCATTTTGAGATGTTACCACACCACAACAAAATCGGTCTCAGGGTGCCCACTCCCCTCCCTCTACATTGTTCAGATCACACCATTCTTCGAACTACTAGACACCTGTATAGTGTCATGATTGCACGTTTGTGACACGGTCACCTTTACAAAGTCTGTCCACAGTCAGATAGACAGATATATACGAAGTCCTCAAACCCCCTTCAGTGTTACCAATAAGAATAATTTGAGGTATTACCAGGCTGGATAAAGGCTCCTCTCGTTAGTTCTAATTTTCTGTTGGCACCAAAGTTTACACATTTTACAGGTTTTTTTTCATTCACTTTGGCTCAACCCTTGAATTTGAATAATTTCCCTCAAAACAATAACTTCAAATTCCTTAGCAGTTAGTTTGTTGTTCACATTCAATCATTCATTGAAACAAAATTGTTCACAAATGGCACAATAACCACTTGCACATGGCTTAATGATCATGATGAGTTGCTTCTCAGTGAAACTGTCATACGCTTCACAACTTCACAACATTCTTTAATTTTTTGTGTTACTGCCAGGAGGTGTTTTTCATATCCCATTTTTGTGAAGTCATCGTACCGTATTGACTTTTCCCAGTAAACTTTTCTCTATGCAATACACAATAGCTTTCAGCTAGTAAAACCTATATATTCTTGCTGTATATGTGTATATATATATATATATATATATATATATATATATATATATATATATATATATATATATACACATACATATATATAGGTACTAGCTGGAAGCTATTGTGTATTCATTAGGTCAACAAAAAAAGTATTAAAAAAACGATTTGTATATCAGACATATTTCCAGGTTGCCATGGTGGAAATCTAAACATTTTTACAATGTCTGCTTTAAAATTAATCCCTATCACATGCATATTTAAATCGTTTTGAATTTTAAATCGGATACAAGCGGCCGAAATGAGCTTCCTCCGTAGGGTGGCCGGGCTCAGCCTTAGAGATAGGGTAAGGAGCTCGGACATCAGGGGGGAGCTTGGAGTCGAGTCGCTGCTCCTTCGTGTCGAAAGGAGTCAGCTGAGGTGGTTCGGGCATCTAGTTAGGATGCCTCCTGGACGCCTCCCATTAGAGGTTTTCCGGGCACGTCCAACTGGTAGGAGGCCCCGGGGAAGACCGAGGACACGCTGGAGGGATTATATCTCCCGGCTGGCCTTGGAACGCCTCGGGATCCCCCAGAATGAGCTGGAAAGTGCTGCGGGTGAGAGGGAAGCCTGGGTCGGCCTGCTGAACCTGCTGCCACCGCGACCCGACCCCGGATAAGCGGGTGATAATGGATGGATGGATGGATGAATTTTAAATTAACTGTAAATGTCAAGTTAGTTAAAAGAAATGTTATATTCCTGCTCCCAGATATCTGACACAAATATCACCACAATTTTTATATTTAATTCGAGTGAATGGCTAACCATTATTTGTCACAATATCTGACACTCTCCTCTTATAATGAATGTTCATATTGTCAAATACTGTAGGACCTGTTTGGCTTTCCTATTGAGTTCTTTATAATAATATCATCATGACAATATTCATCTACATGTGAAATATCATTTTTCTGAAAAAAATGTATTTTCACCTGAGGTTTTGGTTATAACTTTGTAAACAATACGTACACACAGTTACTGTCAAATACAAATACATGTCTTTAGGAAGAGCTTCTGCATTATTTTAAACTGCCTGTACAAGAACTGCCAAAAGATAATGTGGCTTGTGCGTAATGTTCAAAGTATGAATAGAAAGTATTCATTTTAAAGATTACAATCTGTAATAAAGGCTTCTATCGTCGACTGCACAATTACAAAAAATAATTACAAAAAAATAAATAAAAATCACTTTCCAAAATGTTGTAATTATTAATAATACTTTTCTTTTGTCTTTCCATTGATTACTTTAATTTTCACCTCCACGTTTATGTTATGTCTTGTCTGTCTGAAACTTAGGAAAATGTCAGTAAAATATTGGAAGGCTCCGCCATGAGAATCTCTGAGGTTCTGGAGTGGACAGCGCCACCTTGTGCCTATTTATAAAGCTCTTTATGTCCGGCTGAAATCTCTAAACTCTGAGGCATGTAAGCACCTTTTGATCTGCATTCCTTTGAACATTTCTTACACAGCCTTGTTTCCCCAAAATTGCATCCAATCTTCATTACATTTGTTTAAAAAAAAACCATCGGAATAGAATATTTGATTTGAATTTGTTTTGGGAATTACAAAAGGCATCTAGCAAATTCTTGGAGGTACGGCATATTTGCACATAATTATATCCATGAGCACCTGATCTCACTGGACTATTTGTCACAAATGTTGCTAGTTTGGAAATTCAGGGTTTACGTTTTTTAAATTTAGATAACTCAAAGAAAGTCAAGCTATAACAAGGTGCGTTGTGAAGTAAATATTGTCGTGTGTACTGTGTACATGGAGAGTACACTGGTGCTTCTAATCAGCCACAAACAAGTTGGACAAAATTGAGGGGTGGTTGTTTTTCCTCCCTTTTTTTCTTTTAGTTAAAGTGATTCCTCAAACCTGCTATGATTCTTAAATGCATTTAGTAATTTCAACAACAACCAGATTACGTATGCACAAATAAATTACCAAGAGATCCTTTAAAATTCTGTTGCATGTATGTGACTACAAGTTTGTGCAGCCTTTGCAGCATCAGTTCAATTGCATTGGATTTCATTACTCTGTGACTTATTAAAGCCACATGCTGCAGCCCAGTGGTTTTCAATCATACCATTGGGGGCAAAGAGTTAACACAAAAAACTAAATGGCTAGAATGCAGATGATTTACAAATGTAACCATGGTTTCCGTGAGGTGTAGATCAGAGGCAGATCTTGTCACAGGATATTGTGTCTCACGTCTCTCACACAAGCAGGGTGACCTACAAGACAATGCACTTATTGTGCTTTGTCCACATTATTGAGTAGAAGTCACAGCCATAGAAAATATACTTGATGGTTACAGAGAAAGAAAGGCAATGATAAACATATCCTTAGACTTATCCTGCATCCCATTCCCCCCTTTTCCTCTTTCCCATTATCTTCGAAGTAGAATTGTGTGCATAGCGTCAACTAGAATGTGACATGGGAGCAAGAGCAAAGCAATCATTATCTTTCATTTTTAGTGAGGGAAAAAATATGATGCTGAGCAAGTTCTGTCAAATGAAAAATAATTGAAACAACAAGAGCTGCAACCATACATGCATGCATTAGATTCATTAACACGGACACACACACACACACACACACACACAGACACACACACACACACACACACATACACACACACACACACACACACACACACACACACATACCTCATAAAAGATACACATTCATTGTATGAGGGAATAATTACATTACATTACATGTCATTTAGCTGACGCTTTTATCCAAAGCGACTTACAATAAGTGCATTAAAGTCCAAACTCAGAACAACAAGAATCAAGCAAGTACAATTTCTTCAATAAAGTTAAACTACAAAGTGCTATTGGTAAGGGACATTTAAGTGCTGCTAGAGTGCTACTACGGCGCTACCTTCCCTATTTAAGGTATAGTCGAAAAAGATGTGTTTTTAGTTTGCGACGGAAGATGTAGAGACTTTCTGCTGTCCTGATGTCAATGGGGAGCTCGTTCCACCAATGAGGAGCCAGCACAGCAAACAGTCGTGACTTTGTTGAGTGTTTAGCTCGAAGTGAAGGAGCTACAAGCCGATTGGCAGAAGCCGAGCGAAGTGAACGGGCTGGGGTGTACGGTCTGACCATGTCCTGGATGTAGACCGGACCCGATCTGTTCGCAGCACGCTACACAAGTACCAATGTTTTGAAGCGGATGCGGGCGGCCACCGGTAACCAGTGAAGGTCGCGGAGGAGCGGAGTAGTGTGGGTACATTTCGGGAGGTTGAAGACCAGTCGAGCAGCTGCATTCTGGATGAGCTGTAGAGGTCGAATGGCATTAGCAGGTAGACCTGCCAGGAGGGAGTTGCAATAGTCCAGCCGTGAGATGACCAGAGCCTGGACCAGAACCTGTGCCGCCTTCTGAGTGAGAAGAGGTCGTATTCTCCTGATGTTGTACAGCATGTACCTACAGGAGCGTGTTGTTGCGGTAATGTTGGCAGTCAGGGAGAGTTGGCTGTCGAGTGTCACACCGAGGTTCCTGGCAGTCGGAGTCGGAACCAGCACTGAGTTGTTGAAGTTAATAGTCAGTTCGTGGGTGGGAGAGCCTTTTCCTGGAAGGAGGAGAAGTTCAGTCTTGTCCGGGTTAATTTTCAGGTGGTGTGACAGTCAGACAAAGCTTTATTATTCAGTAAGATGGAAGATGACAGATGACATTATAGCAGAGCAGAGAAAGCATTTTAAAACATGATGACCTTTAGAAAATGAAGCTGAATCAGTAGATAAGCAGACAATGTATCAATGGAGCCAAAAATAATGGCTGATGTATTTTTTCGGTACTTTCCTTAAGATTAGATATTTCGTCCCAACCAATCAGAGAATCGTTCACTGTTTTCCGTAACCAATCATAATGTTCCAGCAGCGGGCGTAAGTCTGTCTCTGGAGTTTCTTATGTTTAAAGATGGAAAGTTAAAGAGGAAATTAATCAGAAAGTACCCTCCACTCTCTGGTACTTTTGATCAGACTTTTAACAAAATAACATTTTTTCCATTGCACTTAAACAGTAAGACAGATAGGCAGTTAGAATAGTAATGTTAATATTAATTACAATAAGCTCCATAATGTCCTACAAACTCACCTCTCAGCACTGGCTTCTTCATCTCAACAATGAAGAATATATGAGAGTATATATAGAGAGACTTTCCATGAATTGAATAAGGTATTGGCTTCAGTGGCCACATAGTTTTGTTAAATATTTGAGCAGAAATAACCAACTGGCTGACCCTGATTTGACTGCTGAGGCTGTTGATACAGACATATGTGACTGAAATCAAGTTAAATTGACAGTATTATGAATGTTAGGATGTATGGCTATTACTACAGCAAATATGTATTACTATTGTGTTATAGTAATGTTGTGGTATGTTTTTGTGTGTCATGTTATGTTACATTATGCTAAATTATTACTACTACTACAAGAGGTGTTACTTCCTAAATTGCAGGATTGGAGATTTGTATACATTTTTACAATATGATCTGTACTCTATTCCAATGAATACCGTAGCTTCACCTGTGTTGTAAAACAATACATGTGTGTTTTCAATATATAATATACAATATGTAAAACAAATGCATTACCTCTTTATCTCATACGGGAATTGAAATTCCTTTACAGGGTGAACATTCTGTTTTAGGGATTTTCCCAGATTAGAAATCTTCATTCATATTCAATGTAAAGATTACATTTTATTAAGTTTAGTAAATGAACCCTATATGGTCAATTCTTCAACTAAGACAAGTTGTGGAAGATGTGTGTTTAATGGCCACTGCCTTCCACTTTTTTTCAATGACAATTTCTTAAAACGCACGCACCCCTTTTTTGGGGGGTATTGTTTAGTCTATGTAAACATGAAGGTCGGATCATTAGCAGCTAAACAACCCAGGGGGTTCGAGTGGGGTGAGGGGGGCGTGGCTTGCACGAGCGCGCATGAGGAGCAATAGAAGAGTGGTGGCGTTTGTTTGGGGTCAGTTAGCCGCTCCTTGGAAGACGGACCGTGAACATCAACGCGAGGAGGCAGCTGTCCTGTGCGGAGACGTCTCGTGCGGAAGAAAGTCGCGTCCCCCATTTTCATCTCACCTTTTCTTCTGGGGCAACGAGTCGTTGTAGTACATTTAGCCTCTGCTAGCCAAACAAGGTAGCCTGCGTCATTAGTATCAGTCCGCGTTAACACAATGGAGCCAGTGAGTCTGCATGTAACGACTAACGCTTACCGACATGTGTTAATAATGTGTGTTCATACGCAAAGCTGTGTTTTTCCGTGCTCAATCTGTGTCAAACGTGCAGGCGTCGATACAAATATGCCCGGTGAGACACCTGGCCTATATTTACCTTCGTGCCCACAAGTGGCGGCGGAACTCTCCGACGTGGTTGAGGTCAGCGTGATTCGTTGACCTCAACCGGTTCAGGGGGGGCTCGTGCGGTTTTGTTTTGAAGTATGCAACCCGGCTTATTCTTTGTTCTGACATTGCTGTGTTTTAGATTGTCTCCTGGCCAGTTTGTGGTGAACACGTGGAGTTGCAGCCCCTTGCCGGTGACATGGTAGGATGGACACTTCTTTTTATTGAGAGGGAGGGTTATGCATACAGCCTGTGAGGAGGAACACACGGTTATTTCTACCATGCGTGGACGGCTGCAACCACAAGAGGTCAGACGCGTGTGTGTGTGTGTGTGTGAGTGTGTTGTGTTGTGTTGTGTGTGTGTGTGTGTGTGAGAGAGGTATGCTTAACCATGCATATGACATCTGTATTTAATTTTGATCAATCTATACATATCTGTTGAATTTCAAAGCATTCAACTAACTGTAACTTGGTGTGGGACTTTTTCACGGCCAGTGATGGAAAGTACTGTACTTTAGTCAAATGTTGATGCTACTTTCTATTCCACTACATTTCAGAGGTAAATATTGTACTTTTTTTCCCCCCTTCTCCACATTTATTTATATTGAGTAAATTAAATACAAGAATATAGTACATCTTACATGTTAATGCATCAATATTAATAATAATCTAATATTATAATGTAGCACCGAAAGAGCCCATTTGGCTGCATAGTCGACTATTTTTACTTTTCATATTTTAAAAGATTTTTTTTTAAAAACACAACCTTTTAGTCATTTTTAAACCTTACTTTGTGTTTCTATCCTGTTTTCCGAGAGGCTGTAAACATTAAAGCATTTGCGTTTGGTGTATTACTCTACTCAAATTATGGCTCTGAGGGTTTTTTCTTTCTCTTTGCTGTCTTTCAGAAATTTTAACTTTAGACTTTTGTAGACCAGAGGCCTACAACGTTGTCCTTTCAAAACTAGAAGGACCACAATGCTGTCGGATAAACCCCTCAGAAGAACGCCTAGTGATTTTGACCTGATGATGGATTCCACAGCTTCCAGACAGCAAACCAAAACAAAGCATTTCCATTCCTCCGTTTTAAACAATTAAATCGGTAATTTAATATTTTGTATTATTTTCTTTTGTATAGGTGTGTGTACTCTATTTCCAAGTGTTTATTTTGAGGTGAACTATTAAAAATGGCTCCTGGAATGGAGGTGGTGGACGTAGCTGTAGTCGCCCTGTATTTTGTCCTGGTATTAGCCATTGGGTTTTTTGCCATGTGGAAAGCCAATCGCAGCACTGTGAGTGGCTACTTCCTGGCTGGACGCTCTATGACGTGGATAGTGGTAGGTGCGTCACTATTTGTCAGCAACATTGGCAGTGAACACTTCATAGGCCTGGCTGGGTCAGGTGCGGCAAGTGGCTATGCTGTTGGAGCATTTGAATTTAATGCCCTTCTACTTCTGCAGCTGCTTGGCTGGGTTTTTGTCCCTGTGTATATACACTCGGGAGTCAACACCATGCCCGAGTACCTGTCCAAACGCTTCGGTGGCAACAGGCTCAAGGTTTACTTTGCTTTCTTGTCCTTATTATTATATATTTTTACCAAGCTGTCTGTGGACTTATTTGCTGGAGCTCTCTTCATTCAAGAGTCTCTGGGTTGGAACATTTATGGGTCTATTGTCCTGCTCATTAGTATGACTGCACTGCTCACTGTCACTGGTGGGTTGCTGGCAGTACTCTACACGGATTCACTTCAGGCAGTGTTGATGATTGGTGGAGCCCTAACCTTAAGCATCCTTAGCCTGATCAAAGTTGGTGGCCTAGAGGGTGTCAGAACTAAGTACATGCTGGCAGTTCCCAATGTTACTGCAATAATGGCCTCGGGAAACTTCACCTATTCTCCTTCCTGCAGAATTGACCCGAAACCAAATGCTCTACGTGTCCTTCGGGGTCCCCTGGATGAAGACATCCCATGGCCAGGCTTCCTTCTTGGCCAGACCCCTGCATCTATTTGGTACTGGTGTGCAGACCAGGTCATTGTTCAGAGAGTACTTGCAGCAAAGAACATCGTTCATGCTAAGGGTGCTACGCTAATGGCTGGATTGCTCAAGATCCTTCCCATGTTTCTAATTGTCATTCCAGGAATGATCTCCCGCATCCTGTTTGCGGATGAGCTCGCCTGCATTGGGCCGGAGCACTGCATGTCTGTGTGTGGTTCTCAGGCCGGCTGCTCCAACCTTGCCTACCCACGCCTGGTCATGGCAGTGATGCCTGTGGGACTCAGGGGTTTGATGATGGCGGTCATGATCGCTGCCTTGATGAGTGATCTAGACTCGATCTTCAACAGCGCGAGCACCATCTTCACACTGGACATCTACAAAACCGCTCGAAGCAAGGCTTCTCAGCGCGAGCTGCTGATTATGGGCCGCTTGTTTGTTGTGCTCATGGTGGTAATAAGCATTGCCTGGGTCCCTGTTATTATTGAAATGCAAGGTGGACAGACATACCTCTACATCCAGGAGGTTGCTGGCTATCTCACTCCACCAATTGCTGCCCTTTTTCTGTTAGGTGTGTTCTGGAAACGGTGCAATGAGATAGGTGCATTTTGCGGAGGGATGACGGGTCTCGCACTCGGTATCGTGCGACTGGTCCTAGTTTTCATCTACCGCCAGCCTCGCTGCGACCAGCCAGATGATAGGCCTGCCTTCATCGTTAAAATTCACTACATGTATTTTGCTTCTGGGCTGTTCTGGATTTCAGGGTTTGTGGCGGTGGTGGTCAGCCTCTGCACCTCTCCACCAGATGAAGAGCAGGTCCGTACCGCCACATTCTGGGGGCTCCGCGACGTTGAAACGGTTCCCACAAAGGACAGAAAGAACATTTACAGGTTGACTGAAAAGAGCCATTGTAGTGCAGACAACGGCCTCCATGAAGAAATGCTCCCAGCTGTCAGAGAGGAGAAGTGTTTGGAGGGGACACATGTCATGCCCCTGGTCCCATCCGCTGACTATGACCCAGAAACCCCGAGTACGGAAACATCCCCCGTCGTCACCCCTCCAGAACAATTTGGCAGTGCAAGAGTAGAGATGATCAGTAGGGAGACTAGCAGGAGTATGCGTTTACTGGAATGGTTTTGTGGATTCAAGGAGGGAGCACAGAGTTCAAAGGAAAACGTTGTGTGGGAGGATGCAAGAGTCATTGCAGAGAGGCTGTACGAGCCCCCTAGAATTAAAACTCTCCTCAACGTGGGTCTGCTTATCAACTTGTGTTTGGCCATCTTCATGTATGTTTACTTCTCACTGTAGTTGAAGTCTGCACTGAACCAATTCACTGGTGTGACTGTTTTTTATTTAGGTGTTGGTGGCTGTTTGAAACAAACAATTTAATTTCAAAAGAATTGAGACGCTCTCTCTGTGATTCAATTGTCTTCTGTTGCTCTCTCTAACAAGATCTAAGATCACTCTAATCGGTTGATTTAAATGGAGACATCTTTGCCACATAAAATCAATTTTAATCCTTAATGACTGAAGCTTATTTGACTAGTTTGTGTCCTTGTTAGCGCTTGTAGTAATCCTACATTTAGAATATGTAGGCTCATTGTTTTTGTGTACTCTATGATTTCAATATTTGCCTTATTTGACATGCACTTGTTTATTTCTGTGAAAATGAAATGTATTCTGTGATTTATGTTTTTTTCCCCCTCTATTTTAGTTGATGGCGACTGTAGGCTTAGTTGCACAGGAAATGAAGAGAAGAAGCACAACATTAGAAATTGTTAAGCCTTTTTTTAATTATTAATATTTCTTTTCATCCTAACTTGTAACAATAACCCACAACCAATGAACATGTTTCTGTATCCATTTATACTTTATGAATATCTCCTTGTATGATTCAAAAGTGTTGAGTCTGTTAACAACGTGTCTGCTGTAATTCAGGCCTCATGTAGCAAGCTGTTGTGTATCTACTGTGTGTCAATGTACCGTTAGTGCAGTGCAATTAATCGTGTTTACATTGCATCTTTTACACACCGCTTTTACTAAATGTGTCTTAGTATGCAATGCTAAAATAAAATAAAAAAAATCAAGAATTCTGTTTCACTTCCTGAAATTAGAGGGCGGTGAATTTAGAGGATTAAGTGATGATTGCTTTGGGGGAAAGTGCTTTACATTGTTTTCTTTCTCACTGAGAGAATATACATTTTTATTTTGTATGACTTAAAATAAAATTCCCATTGAGACAACAAAAAAATGTGTGTTTGTTGTTCATGTTGAGACGGAACAAAAATGAGAGGTAGAGTTGGAGAATATACGTTTTTTTAATTAAACCCTGTCAAACATAAAGTCAGGTTTACTCCACATGAACATCTATTTTAAATAAAGTTTTCTTCAATGTCAACATTTCTTCTCAAGTCAGGTATTTGTTGACTTGTAGAAATATTGCAACACCTGAAACATTCCTGATTGATCACATGATTATAAGGAGTCTCAAAGTATTAGGACGCTATAAGCATCTGTTTTCAGGAACATTGCAAAAGGATTTGATTAGTTGTGGACCCATCTTCACAATTCGTCCTCTGGTTATGTTGGTATCGACACATCTTATTACAACTCCCGTATAACGACGTTATCTGTCGGTGATATTCTCCAACTTCTTCCTGTATATATACAATGATTGAGATATCTTCAAAACCTGAATGAGGAAGGAAGGAGTTTCTTAACACAAGATTCAGCCAACAAAAAAAGACTGAGTTCTTTATAAATCAACACTTACCAGTTATGCACCATACATTCAGTCAAGCAAACATTACAATTAAATAAAAGTTAATCTACAAACAGCTCTCGAGTTGTTGTTAGTTTACAACACACACTTTGAGTTTGACATCCCTGCGAAATTCAAACAAATTTCCTTTATCATTCCACGTCTTTTAAAAGCTTTGCCTACTCTTCTATTAATTAATACCCTCCCTCTTTATAGAGGAAATTAATCATATTGTCAATTATATTATCCTGACATGTCAAACTGCTTCCAGCAAGTTATAGGCATGCCGAGGCGTACAAATCAAATGGTTCTGGATGGGTTGAAGTCTTTGAATACTGGTGCGTTTTAGGGCTGCCAGAGAGGTTCAACTCAGGACATGAAAATCCTTTAGGAATGCTTCCCTGAGCCAGCAAATATATCTCAGTAAACATGCCCCCGTGGGCCCATGACGACTTGTTGCATTAATGAATATATTGGACTGTAAACCAAAACCAAATACTTTACCCCTAACAGGTCAGGTAAAGGCTGTTGTAACAGCATCTGCATTTGAAACACAGTTGTATCAGTGCTTTCATATTATGCTTCGCTATTTGTAAAAACATGTTTTCATCACACTGAGCCAATTGAGAAATGTAGATATTGTTTTAACCCTCCTGCTGTGTTATTTCCATGTGTATCATGTCCGCCAGGCATACGCCTGTGAAGAGTTTGTGTGAGTGTGTGTGAGTGTGTGTGATTGTGTTATCAGCAAGTCCGTGACTGAGTGAGGGTGTGTGCCTCTGTTTTTGTCCGCGGCTAATCTCGTATTCTGCGACAGAAAAGCGCACAATATCTTTTATGAATGGCCAGTTATGGCTGCATGCTCAAGGACCTCTGGTGGTTGTGTTGACTCTTTCTCAAAACACCTTTGTTGCCTGTTACTGCCGTAGACTCCTCTTAACAACTTCAAGCCCATTGTTTGTATAAAGTTACATTGCAGCTTCTTTTTAAGTTTCAATGAAGTCCGATGACGCTTTCCACTGGTTGCATTCATTCGATCACACAATACCACAGTGACGCACCTGGCGGAGAACTTCCCTCCACTGAGTGCACCTTTCTAGTTCATTTTGCACTACCGGTCCAACATGGCCGCCACTTTATAGATGATTATGAATCCAAAATGATATATTATCGCCTAATGGTTGGTGTTAGATCTTTTTTTTCATCAACCTAATTATTTTGTGAACATTACTCGTTTTGAACTTGTAGGCCTCATTGAGTAAAACAATTGCATAATGTATGGATTATTTGGGCTATAACAAAAAAATCATGCCATGCTTTCTTTTTTTTTTTTTTAAAGTTTAAGAAGGACATTTGTTTCGAACCCGTTTCAAATGGTTGTCTTTTGATCTGGATCATAATCTGTGTTGTCGTCATGAATTCCTCCTCTAATCCATCTTCACTATCAGTTTCCTGGCCCCGAGCCTCCTCACTAGTGTGGTCATCAAAAGATATGATCAAGAGCCTCTTGCAGAACACCATTTGGTCCTCGTGCTGAAAAGCTTTATTTACCATTTATTTTACTGAGAAAAGTACAATATATTATTGAAACAAAGTTAAAATATGTTTTTTTATGAGAGAATTCCAACATGTTAGGGTAAGGCTTCCTGTGAGGGGAATAATCTATTGGGGGAAAATATATCATGGGAGTTGTCATGGAGAGTGAGCTGTGTGTCTTGTCAAAGAGCCCAGAACAACGGACATTGATACTGGATTCGGGAAGCCTTGAAAGGCCAAACAATAGCCCTGACAAAGGCCACCACGGGGAAACAGCAACACTGAGTATACAAGTTTACTAGGTTAAAAGTAATGTTAGATCACTCTGTGACCTTGTGATTTGTCTGTGCAATAAGGAGATAAAGAAATAAAAGAGATGATGGAAATGATTGAGAAGGCCAAGCTGACACAGATGCACTGTAAATGTAAGTGCAATGGGGTTGTTGTTAAGGTCAAGGTGATCATGATCATGCTGCCCGCTCTGCCTCTGGCTGACTGGTAAATAATGTAGGAAGTCCAGATAGAGACATCAATATTTAAGAGACAGAGACCTTTTTAAGTGCTGGGGGGGGCACACTATATCGCTCTGAAGTGTGATTTGAAGTTTGTATCATAACTTCTACCTGAGAACTACTTTTCTTTTCATCAACAACTAAACCCTCGTTCCACCAAAGCCGCATGCAGCTGAAAGCTGAAAGGGGGGGATTAGGCGACAGATGGGGAGAGTTGTCTTGTGCTCATCCTCTGAAAGGGATGCTGTTGCCTATTTTTTCTCTCTCTCTCAAGGAGTTGACAGCAGTGCACAATTAAGATAGTGACAAGAGTTTAGTTTGATTGAATTAATCCTGTATAGATTTCATTCATAATTTATGATCGTTATCACGGTTGTGTCGCTTCGGGCTTCTTCATAACTAAAATGAAGTAATCTATCAGTGGAAAAAGTAGAAGCTTCTTTATATTCATTATGATCTGTTGAAGTGTTTTTTTAAAAAAAAATTGAAGTAACACTCAGTGATGTAAACATACAGATTGTGCATGGCTACGCGTGCAGGCTAACAGATAAAAGATGTACTTAATGATAATGATGAACTTATTAAAGCTCAGATGTTTTCCAAGCGAGCACAACAACTGTTCCCGTTGTGCAAAGTGAACTGAAGTGTGTTCACACGGTGTCCTTGTCTTCAGGTCACTCCGGGTGCTTGGGAAAAGGATCTAGGACTCTATTTGTTGAAACTTGTTCTCCATTCTGTTCCTTCACTGGACAGAGCAGTCAGTCGGCAGGGCGTCCACCCACTGGCAGTGCATAACGAGACACATGATGGAGGACGGGGGGGGGGCATAACGAGACACATGATGGAGGACAGGGGGGCAGCACAAAACGCACACAGTTTCAAGGCATTCTTGTGAGCAAACAGAAAAAAACAAAACACCCGGAAGTGTCCTCGGGCGAGACAATGCATCTCTCATGACTTCAGTGTTGCTGCTTTGTGGCGGAACACTTAACTTCGGACTCCAGTTCAATTCCTTCCTTTCACCAAACAGCGACCTTTCACTTTCTCTCCAGAGTAGGAGGAAAGACGGCGCACGTGCATACGAGTTCTCACGTGTTTGCTGCACGTTGCCGCCATCTGGGGGATGGGGGAGTGTGTGTGTGTGTGTGTGTGTGTGTGTGTGTGTGTGTGTGTGTGTGTGTGTGTGTGTGGGGGGGGGGGGGGGGGGGGGGGGGGGGGGGGGGATAAAGTGAAGGCACCATTTGGCATTGCAGTCGATGTCACCTTGTCGGGTGCTTCCACCTTGTGGGCAGATGAGGAATTACAGGGGAATAAAAACACCCGCCAGCCACCATCAAAAACCAGTTGGGCCAATCTTGGATTATTCAGGTTTTGTTTTTGCCCTGAATTGGTTGCTGCTATTTTAATAGAAATGTGTATATGAATGTTTATGCATGTGTGTGTGTGTGTGTGTTTGTCAAGTTATAATGACTTTCAGCACTCTTTCTTTTTCAGACACAGTGACAATTTGTAATTACATGTTCAAGGTCACCCCGCCCCCCCCCACACACACACACACACACATTCACACACACACACACACACACACACACACACACACACACACACACACACACACACACACACACTCACACTCTCAAAAACACAAGGAGAAAAGATTACAAAAAAGTCAACAAAGAAGGAGCAGTGGTGTGTTCCAGTGAGCTGAAGACTTCTTACTGTAACCAGCCGAGCTCTCTCAGTGCCTCTTTGCTTTGTTCCATTTTCACTCCGAGGTGTCCAAGGCGACTCATTTCCTGATTCGGCCTTTGAAAACCTGGCAGAAGGTCGGTACAGTAAAGCTGAAAAGATACCATATGTTTAGAAATGATAATAGATGATAATAAGATTGTAGGCTGCGGAACCTGTTTCTTGTGTTCTTTGCGTTACTTTAATTAAATATACGTTTGGGCTTTTTTTCAGAGCTCCATTACTTGTTGCATGCTGCTTTTTAAAGAATCACATTTCCTAGCACAGTACTGATTTCCGGACAATAGCCGAAGTTCTTTATTGGACTTCATGTAAAAATGGATCTCCTTTGCAACAATGTGTCTGCTGTCACTAAATTAACGACTCAGTTTTGCCAAGCATTAAAATGACAGTGTCCGACTGGCCCTATGAGCCTGTGTTAGCTTTGTCTAGTGAGTACTGTAGAAACATGGCGGCCGACTCTGTGAAGAGGACCTCTGCCGCCGTACGTATGTATAAATATCATGAAGTGATTAACATCATTAATAATGTTATATTCCAATGTTGCCAATAGATTCCCTAAATGCCAGACACTTCCTATAAGACCTTTTCCAGTGAAATGTATACATTATTAGTTTGCCCATAGTAATCGGGTTACTTAAAATAGATTTTCCTCTCTAATACTTGAATTTTGTGCACAAGCCGAACTAATGAATTTACTTAATTACGAATGTCATTTTATTTAATTATTTTGAAATGACATAAAACCATCCTTTGTCTCCCCCCACCCCCAAATAGATGAGTGCATCTGATTTGTCCAACCTGACCCTTCACCTGGAGGGGTCCCTGACCCGGGCTTTAGGTCACTACCTGGACAACTGGAGGCGTAACATGACAGCTGCGGCCAACACTTTGGACAAGACTATGGCTGAGGAGAACTTCAAGAACGTCATCTGGTATCTGGCAGTGATGATCGGCATGTTTGCCTTCATTATCGTGGCCATGCTGGTAAGCACGGTCAAATCCAAGAGGAGAGAGCACTCTAAGGACCCCTACCACCAATACATCAAGGAGGACTGGACGGCTCAGGTACAACAGGGCGACGTTGTCACCAACTTTGGAGCTGGATGATGTGAGCGAAGACGCTAAGCTCACAGCAGATCATCGTTATCACCAGTAGCTGTAGCAGCACAACAGGTTTTCATAAAAGTGGTCTTTTCCCAATATCCTTTCTTTTCCAGTGAGTTCTGCTAATGCTGGTCACATTTGTATAATATGGTTTTCTAGATATTGTTTATCTAACTGGTGGTTAAGCCTTTGTTCAGTCATTCCATTGACATTCATTCATTTTATTTGAATTTGAAGAGAATGTTATTTAACACTGTTCATGAAATAAATACAGTTGTTGTTCCGATATGTTCATGCAGATCACGGTAAACCTGAAATAATGAAACTTATATGAAATTCACACTGTCACGACTTCCTGGGACACTTGAATAGATGTGCGCCATCGTTAGTGTTGTTAGTGAAAACACCGGCAACATGTCTGCTGTGAAAAAGGGCTATTGACAATAAATATATTAAAGATCAGCCCGACACAAATTAATCCTATTTGTGTGAGTTTTTATTCTTGCAAAATGATAATATCATATGACATAAATTATGTTTGTATTATGATGATGAGAGACACGAATCCTAAACTTCAAGAAGTGGTGTGACACTCCCATAATTCAGCAGGCCCTTGGTTTCCGCCTGCAGAGGGCAGACGAGGCTCCAAGGCGCCAGAGCACTGTTATACTGGAGGGTCGTGATGAAGAGGACGAAGGAGGGACGCAAAAATAGAGGTGCAGCTGCTGCGGCTTTTGTCAATAATGTAATAATGGTGAATGTGAAGATTACATATCTACGCTTTAAGAGTACAGCCAATGTGTAGGTTTGTGAAGAGCGAAATGGGGGAAACTGTTGAAAAATCAAGATGGCACATTGAATTCTGACAACAAAAAAACTAAAACAAATCAAACTACAATGCTGTTGAATATAGATTTGAATATATTCAGGTAAAGTTCTGATAGCACATTGCACATGCTAAACTCACGAGACCACATCTGCACAACAACCACTACGCACACCTGTTGGCAGATCGTCTCATAAGCTGCTACTTAAAATACGCCACCCTTTTTCGTCTCTAAACAGGTTCTCACGTAATTAAACGGCTTGAAATAACTGACCCCCCCCCCCCCCAAATCTCTGGGGCTCAACTCTTTCCGACCCACATCCCCGACATCACTGGGAGCAAGAACTGTATTCACTACACCCTGACCCCGTGCTATCTCTCTTTCTCACTTGCGGCTTTATTTTTAGCCTTCAAACAACTGCTCTCCTAAAAATGGGCCTGTCCTGCACACATAGTGGTAGAGGAGCGCAGCTATGTATGGTATCCAGCCCCCCCCCCCCCCAGCACCTCACAGGCCCCGCAGTACTCCTCTTTGGTCTTTGTGTCTGCAGAAAGAAGGCGTGAAGGAGGGATCACAGGGGAGAAACAGTTGCTCGGTCCTGAAGATGCTCGTAGAACTTGGATTTGTCTGCACAGCTCGGGATGCTTGAGAACTGCGATCGACGGACCAACTTTGACCTCCAAAACTTACTGTAGCATTTCCCTATCCGCGGGGGGGCTTGGGTGACCTTTTCGACAGTCTGGGGCGTGTGGTTGCTGCGGACCATGCTCTCCCTTTGCTTGTTCCTGCTCCCTTGCCTGAGCCTTGTGCCGTTGGCCCCGGCAATGAAGGGCCTCGAGTTCCCACATTACGACGGGAAAGACCGCGTTCTAGACATCAATGACAAGAATTACAAGAACGCCTTGAAGAAGCACAGCATGGTGTGCATGTTCTACCACGGGCCCATGTCAGACGGCAAGGAGCTGCAAAAGCAACACAAGATGACTGAGTTGGTGCTGGAGGTAACGTACGAGTAGAGGAAAACAACGTAGTTAGAGAAGAGGGGCGTGGCCACATTTAAGGAACGAGGCCGATGGAGATGAGCAGTGATGAAGTGAAAAAGACCCCCCAAAAAAAGGACAGAAAGATAACGGAAATAATATGGTTTGTTGTGTAGGCAGTGATATGAGGTGAAAGCACCATATCACATATTTAGAGTGCACTGCCCAAATAATCAACTAGCACGATGTAAAACTCCATCTGAATGTGTATGTTTTTGTCAAGGTCAACGAGTGGAACGCACACTCCACGGGCGCACACGAGTCCAGTGAGATGCAGGGCTGTCACTTAAGGTTACCTCTGTTGCTTTAATTCAATGTGTGCTTCTATCTCTTAGAATTATACCGCTCTAATTTTCCCTGTGGCTTCCCTCTGTTGGCAGAAATAGGCCAAGAGCTCACGTGGATTTGTGTGTTAGACTAACTTCTCCTCTTTTTTGTCCTATTTTTGTTGATTTGGTAGTGAAAGCAAAAAGTAAAGCATTCAGCCTCGGCAAACCAAGTGGCTAAAAATGTCTGGATCAAACAAATCTCTTTGTTTGAATCCCACACATAATGAAACAGTGTTCACTGTGTCCTGTCTCAGGTTACTCATGGCTGAGGGTTAGTTGCTCTCTGGTCTGCTGAGGGTAACCTGAGCCCAGTCCTGATATTAGCTTTGCTTATTTGACAGCACAGGTGGGCTATGTTACTGTACAGGCATTCACTCCTGTTAGAGTTAAAGTTGACATTACATATTTGATCATTTGTTCCAAATATCTACTCACAGATGATTTTTGCAGCCTTACAACCTGTAAAAACATGATTCCTCTCCTCTCCATCTGCTCTGTGTGTATATACTGCTCATTCTAAAGTCATGAAAACACAACAATTCTTATTTTAGGTGATAAAAAAAAGAAGAAAAAAGTCTAATAATATTCTATTCTATTTCTGCCAAGAGATCCCCCTAAGTGCTACACAATGTTCCTTTAAAGGTGCCCTGGGAAGTTTCCTCAAACACACAAATGGGGGCATTGTTTACATCCAAGTTTGATTACTTCACTCCCATTGTTGGTTGTTTGTTTGCATGTTACCACCACCAACTGTCAGTGGAATAGCCTAAAACTGATGCCAGGTTAGACTCTCATGGCCTCTTTCTGCAATATGCAACAAACAGGGACTTAAAACAAATTGCCGAATGGCTCTATTGGTCAACACTCTCCTTTAGTACGATCAGAGCTTTTCCCTGTGCACTGAAGACCAAACATACATGAACATCATACTTTAAATAGGCCTGCTCTATTATTAAGATAATTTACGACAGGAGATTCTCCCATAACCTACAGTACTTCACAGAACAATTGTCAGAACTATTGCTGTAGCTTTGGCTATTTTTAGATTCAGCCAGCTTGAAAGATTATGTAATTGTGTCTCCGTGACCTCTTGGCAGCTTGAATACCTCTGTCATATCACCAACTTTGGTATTTTTTTTTCTTTTCCGTTTGACCTTACCTAACACTGCAGTCTCACTCCGATTCATTTTTTTTAACTCGCAAAATCCACGTCCAAGAATATTTCAACTAAACTGGGATTTTGTTCTAAAACTCCAAATTTGAAATCAATAATGTGTTGGTTCGTCTTGTTTCCTCACATGACATGTATGTGTTCAGTCCTGTTCTTAGTGTTTATTCCTTCATGCTCTCTCTCTCTCTCTCTCTCCCTTGGCTGCAGCTTGTAGCTCAGGTTATGGAGGAGAAAGATATTGGCTTTGGAATGGTCGACTCCCACAAAGATGCAAAAGTGGCAAAGAAACTGGGTGGGTAAATAAATGGAGCATAACCTCTATCCGATTGATATTTTTTAGCAAGTCCTGAGAGACGATTGCCTTTAGCGCAACAGTATTGGAGGGCCAAATAACCTTTCGGAGCAGTCTTTAAATGTATAAATTGATAAGTAATTCCCTTCAATCACAGGCCTGGAGGAGGAGGGCAGCGTGTATGTTTTCAAGGCCGATCGGGTGATTGAGTTTGACGGCTTGCTCTCTGCAAACACTCTGGTGGAGTTTCTGTTGGACGTGAGTAGACTGATTGTGAGCCGCTGGCACCGATCAACACCAGACCGGACAGTTACGAGCTCACCCCCCGGTACGTTCTCTGTCTGTGTGTCTGTAGCTGTTGGAGGAGCCGGTGGAGGTGATAGGCAATGCTCTGGAGCTGAGAGCCTTCGATAGGATGGAGGAAGACATCCGGGTCATCGGTTTCTTCAAGAGCGAGGACTCTGAGCGTGAGTGCGTGAGCCCTGTTGGCGTAAATGATATGTTTGTAAAATGTATGTTTTTAAAAAAATATATATATTTCTGAACACAGCTCTTATTTGCTGGGTTTGTGATGCACTCTCTGTGGCTCATGTCCTTGATAGTGAGTGCATTTTAACCCCCTTATCTCCACGGATTTACAGATCCATTTTTATCACGGTTGCACACGCAGCTGCCACTGCCCGCTTCCATCTCACGTGCTGTGGGAGAACTGAGTCCAGAGTAGTTTACTTGCAGTGATGAGCCACGCCCCTTCTGACCGGTCAAAGTTCAGCTATTTCCGCTCCCGAATGTGCTTATGTCATGTGTACAGCAGCCAAAGAAAGCACACACAGATGTGTGACTAACAAAACCTTGATTCTCAACTCATAATACCATCAGATAACACATTATAATCTAAATAACTCCTCTCTCCCTGTTCTCTTTCATCCACAGACTATGACGCATTTAAAGAAGCTGCAGAGCAGTTCCAGCCCTACATCAAGTTCTTTGCCACATTTGAGAAATCTGTAAGTAACATTACAAAGAAACACATAAATGGATGCATTATTAGTCTTGAGGGATCTGTCTTTGTCGCCTCAGGTGGCCAAGGAGGTGACCCTAAAGTTGAATGAGGTGGATTTCTATGAGCCCTTCATGGAGGAGCCGGTCACCATCCCGGGCAAGCCTCACTCGGAAGGGGATCTGGTCAAATTCATAACTGAACACAGACGGTAAACAACGTTGAATTAAATGTTCAGACAAATGGGTATTTATTTAAACAACTTTTTTCTTAGGGTCTATTGGGGGCGACTGTGGCTCAATTCAATTCAGTTTATTTTGTATGTAGCCCAATACCACAAATTACAAATTTGCCTCAGAGGGCTTTACAATCTGTACACATATGACATCCCTGACCTTTGACCTCACATCGGATCAGGAAAAACTCCCCAAAAATAACCTTTGACAGGGAAAAAAGGGAAGAAACCTTCAGGAGAGCAACAGAGGAGGATCCCTCTCCCCGGATGGACAGAAGCAATAGATGTCATGTGTACAGAATGAACAGCATTTACAAAGTTACATAAACACATTACATGAATATGACAATGTATGAATGGAACTCCAATCCATGAAACAGAAGGAGGTAGAGAGGAGGAGGAGGAGGAGGAGGAGGGGGGGAGGAACGCATCAGCAGGACCAACGCGGGAGGCCGGCTCACCAGGCATCAGACAGTGAGCAGGGTCGTCCTTCAATCAGAGGATCGGCGGTTCGATCCCGAGCTCCGCTTGCCAAAGTCGATGTTTCCTTAGCTTCCGTAGCTGTGAATGTGTGTGAATGTTAGTTACTGCTGATGAAAACACACAGGTGTGTGAATGGGTGAATGATGTAATGTGTGGTCGGAAGACTAGAAAAGCTCTCTACAAGTCCATTTACCATTTGTATGAACACATACTTTAACATTCAATGTGTTTTCTGGGCCATCAGACCAACTCTGAGAAAGCTGCGTGCAGAAGATATGTTTGAGACCTGGGTGAGTGACATTTGCCCGGCTGAAGATAACATAAAGGCTTTGAATTTTGTTTACAATAACAAGCCAAACATGACTTATATTTGTCTTGTTCTCCTCAGGAGGATGACATTGAGGGCATCCACATTGTGGCTTTTGCAGAGGAGGAAGACCCCGGTAAGGGCGTTTCACCTGCTATGCCACGATTTGTTAGCCTACTGGATAGGAACTAGAACATATTTGATCTGGAGTTTTACAGCAAATGGCTCGATTACTTTTGTGACATTCAATCATCAATCAATCAAATAGATCAGAATGTATTTGTGCAGCACCTTTCAGGTTAATGACTGAAAAGTTAAAGATAAGACAGGATAAATAAACAGTGAGACAATTGGAGCGAATTTCACGAGGAAAATAGAAATGACAAAAATGTAATTAGGTAAAAACAATAAACCAGAAGTAAGACAAAATAATTTATAAAATAGATTGAAAGCAATAAAAGATTTTAAAATGAGTAGATTAAAAATGGAAATAGGGGGAAAGACTTCATGAAGCCATTGTAGCAGGCTGAGAATTGAAAATCACAATTCATGTGTTTAACAAACGAGATATAAAGTGTTTATGAGTGAGCTTTAGGGGTGCTGGTAGAGGCAGATTTGGTTATCTTCAGACAAAGTATGCTAGCTGTTTCCCTCTGTTTCCAGTCTTTATGCTAAGCTAAGCTCACTGGCTGCTGGTTTTAGCCTTATTTCTAATATACACGTGGTGTCAATCTTAAAAAGCAACAAGCATATTTCTCTAAATGTCAAATGGTGTCTTTCAATTGGTTGTTTTCTCTCCAAGTCAATACTCACTGAAGGAAGCAGAGTTTTGTATCAATTAATATTCTTCCAGATGGTTTTGAGTTCTTGGAAATCTTGAAGGAAGTTGCCAGAGACAACACCCACCTACCTGATCTCAGCATCATCTGGATCGATCCCGATGACTTTCCCCTGGTGAGCTGTCAAAAAAACACAAACAAAACATGGATATATTTAGCTGACACGCTGCAGGTCTGATGTGATCCTTTTGCCTTCAGCTGATCCCCTACTGGGAGAAGACCTTCAAGGTGGACCTGTTCCGACCACAGATCGGAGTTATCAACGTTACAGATGTGAGTCCCTGACGACCTGACGACCGGCCTGACGCGGCGTGAACGTTGTGATGACTTTGACCTCTGTCTGTGAGCAGGCCGACAGCGTGTGGATGGAGATGGAGGACGAGGAGGATCTGCCCAGCGCGCAGGAGCTGGAGGACTGGATTGAGGATGTGCTCTCTGGAAAAGTCAACACGGAGGATGATGACGACGATGACAACGATGATGATGACGACGATGATGATGACGACGACGATGATGACGACGATGATAATGACGACGATGATGATGACGACGATGATGATGACGACGATGACGATGACGAAGATGACGAGGATGATGATGATGACGATGACGATGACGAGTAAAATGATGGGCGTAATCCTAGTAAATGTTCATTTTTCAGTTTTTTTTTCTTGATGATTAAAGTTTAACATACAAACAAATGCTGTAAAATAACTTCTTACAAAATAAACAAAATCATTATTTATAATGATAATACATCTATTTAATATCCCAAAATATGTTGACGAAAAAAGATGAACAAATAATTTGTTGACAATGTAAATAAGCCCGGAATGGGTTTTGGGATTTGAAATAAAAAATATGTACGCTGGACCAGATATTTACATCACATTACACACGACAATCACTCAAATATCTATAAATAACTGCTAATAGTAAAGGCCTCACTATCTGTCATCTACCTAATTAATTTCTTCTGTACGTTGTGAAAAACTCCTCAAGAGAAACATTACTGACTTACTCCAGCTGTGTAACGGCAAGAGTATCAAAAGCAGCACCAATGACGGAAAGTAACTAAGTATATGTACATATATATATATACGTATATATACATTGTATTCCAATGTATTTACTAGTAAGGTGGTATACGTGGTATTAGTGGATCCAAACCTTTTTGGTTTGTGACCCTACAAAAAAGCTTTTTCTTTTCTTTACATTTGTACATTATTGTATTGGCAAATTCAGTTAAGTAAAGGATTTCTTGTACTTCTTCCACCACAGAGCAGCACTTAAAAACCTCATAGTATAGTATTCAAACCTTTTACTTAAAATCTGTTCAATTACATTCTTGTAGCTTTTACCTTAGTGTCAATGAACCACATTAAGTGGTAAATATGTTTTTCATTCACGTTTGCATTTGTCCTCAACAGCAGACACAAAACAAAACAAATAATCACAAATACAACTAAAAAGGCTGCAAAAAGGCTGACGTTTCTTACAGTAATATACCAAGTGGCACACTCCAATCATTATTACATGAAAATACAGCACTCAAATGCCTTGAAAAGGTTGATACAAATATTTATTCTTTTTACAAATGTGACTTTGACACAGCTCCTGTGATTTTACATGTTCTGTTGTATAAAAGAAGACGAGGACAAAGCATTTGGAAAAGCAACCTCTTTTCTTCCTTATGTTCCCTTTCTTTCCCATTTCACTCATTCTCTCCCTTTCTCTCTCTCTCTCGCACACACACACACACACACACACACACACACACACACACACACACACACACACACACACACACACACACACACACACACACACACACACACACACACACACACACACACACACACACACACACACACACACACACACACACACACACACACACACACACACACACACACACACACACACACACACACACACACACACACACACACACACACACACACACACTATAACTGAGGCACGTGTAGTCAAGAACTATTTGCAACCACCGACACCCTAAAAGCCTAAACAAAACGACACCATCAGTGACCACGGTAACACTTGTGTGGATATAAATTTAACAACGTACCAGGCCTCATAAATACAAAGGGTTTAAAAAATACAGATCAAATACTCACTCAGTGTTACTGTTCCAGTAGCTGTAGAAAGGTGGCAGCAGTGTGCCACTGAGACACAATAGTGGACTTAAATCTCTCAATGTCTTAAATATTGTAACATTGTATTATTCCTTTAGGTTATGCATTATGCTGCAGGATGTATATTATGTGGACGGTGCTGTAATAATACAGCTCATTATGAATTAAGATGAGAAAAGGGGAATATGTTTTGGAATTAAACAGCACAAAGGTGCCGGTTTTAACACAAGATATATATAAAGGTCATCCACAGGAATATTCGAACAGGAAGTCTCTCTACAAGCCTACACGTGGTTCAGTGCATACTGCACACACTTAACTGTACATACAGTTTGTTCACAATCTATTCCCGAGACCATCCATGTTCAGCTGTACTGTGGTTGGCATTCAGTCCAATAAATTCCAGTGATTTTGACATTTACAAACATGTCTTCATGTATTTACAGTCTATTTATCTCCACAAATACAGACAAGGTAAAAGGACTTTAACAAGGTAAAAAAAACAACAAAAAAACATTCAAGCAATGCAAAATGTTGATATAAAAAGTCTGGAGAGATAAAGTATATTCACTTATAAATACTGTACATACATCTGTAATATGGGACATTTAAATAATCGTTGCTGAGACTGAAAGAGACAATCTTTTGGTGAAAATTGGTTGCGGGTTATATTAAATATCCTGGTCACTATAGTAACGCTAAGGAGAAAGAAGAGACGGGTCAAGTGTACACTACACTCAAAACACATCAACTTGGTTTTCTTCCTAAATCAAACACACTCCTCCTAAATCATGAACTCCGCCATGAAGGCTCACACTGGCACATGCAAATAAAAAGGAAGAACATTTGTGAAGGTCATCTGTCGTGCACGGAGGAACACCTGAACTGGATATTCTCCCCAATTTTCTGTCTTTTACTGCTTTCATGTCGACCGTGACAAAGACGAGGACACAAAGATGCTCTATGTGAGGAAATTACATACACATAAGTAAAAAAAAAAAAACGGTACAAAAAGTTATTTTTTTTGAAAAAGTCTTGTTGAAAAATCGTAACCGTCCCGTAAGTCCAGATCAGCAGCACCGGTCCACTGTGTTAAACGGAGGTTTCTGATTGGAGCAGCAGTATAAACTTGTGGGACTTGGGGTCGATGAACTCCTCGGTCAGTCGAATGTACGGGATGCCCTTGATGTTCACGGCTAAACTAAAGTCGAGACACTTCAGTAGGAACTCCGACCCCTCCTTGACGCTGCCGGTGACAGAAGCCTCGCTGACCAAAGTCCACTGGTCAGCCATCCAGCGCTCAGGGCCGTACTGCAGGGTCGGACTAGGGGCCAGGTAGGCCTCAAGGAAGGCCTGGACACACAGACACAGCCAATGAAACTCCGTGTTCACTACAAACATCACTTTTTAAAAGGACATATGACATTTTTTTAATCTGGAAATACATGGACATTTCTCTTTTTTTGGTGTGGAACTATCCCAGTTTTCTGACTTCTGTGGCTTGATAATTTAACAACACATTTATATTCTGGCAATATTTCCGTTGTCTGGAGAGAGGTTCAAAGCCAAACTCACCTTAGGACTCATGTTATTGACGAGGCAGAAAGCGAGGTGCTTCTGGATGCTCTCCATGCTGTGGCAGTGCTGCCTCCTGGTGGTGCGGAGGTACTTCTGCAGGGCCCGGGCCATGGAGGGAAATATAGCCAGAGCGGCTTCACGCACATCCATGATGTCGGACGGTGTTGCGCGCTCATCCTCTTTCTTCATCCGTCGGACATGTGTGAAGGCCTCCTCCACCGCCACCACCAGCCTGACAAAGAGGTAACACACAGCAGTTAGCTGGCTGTCAGCTAGTGCAACTGTTGAGTCCTTTTCCGACATGGAATACATAATAAATACAGCTGGCTTCATCCAGTGTTTTTGTCATTAGACAAAAGCGTCTGTTACATAAATGTTCCATGCAGTTTTATTACTATATATATATATATATATATATATATATATATATATATATATATATATATATATATATATAACTATTTTCAGCTATTGTAGCAAATGTGAGTCGCTTCTCACGTGTACATTTCATACTCAAGCAGTGCATGAGTATAAATTAAAGTTACGTTGGGACTGGATATTTATATATGAATCTAATTTATATATTGTTTTTATATGACCAACTGCATGAAAGGAAATAAACATGAGGGAGGTTTGATTTAAAATGTTGTACGCAGGTTTTAACTTAACTGTTCTTCTGCCAAGAGGGTTAAAAAAAAATAAAATACATTTTTAAAGACTAATCTGACAGTAGAAGAATCTCTACATCGACTTTAAATTGGCAGATCACAATATGTCCTGTTTTTCCCTGACTGTTGTTTGAAGATAGATATGGAACAATGTGAAGCTTAGAGGAGGCGCTGGATTCAGACCGATCACGTTTACATACCGAGCTGCATGATCCAGTAATCTGCCCTCCCACACGATGACAGTTGTTCCCGTGACTCACCTGGCTCTACGTTTACGGACTCTTCTCTCGTAGTCGGCCTCTTCGTAGTACAGCTCATTGTGGGCGCTGTCTTTGCGCTTGGCGGCAGCTGTGACCATGGCTCGTGACTGATTCCCATTACCAGGCTGCGCTCCTGCAGTGTTCCCCGGGGCTGCACCGAAAGGGGGAGGACGGAGGCAAATTGGATGTATTAGTTTGAGCAGGAGAAAATAGCACCTGAACCCCCACCGGTTTCTCTGATTAATGGGCTGTATCGCAATCTGAATCGTGGACAGAAAAGGTCAGATGGGAGGACGGCTCAACTATGAATCAGCCTCTTCAGTGTGACGACCATTGTGTAGTTTGGAGAAAGAGAAGAGTGCATGTTGATCTCTGTTTCTTATCTGGGGCATCCTGCCAATTCATGTGTCTCGGTCACAGAGAATGTTAATTATAGAATGGAGAAAAGAGGAAAATTCCACTGGAACCATCTAAGTTTCTCAGAAACCTTTCTATTACAGTGGAGATTAAATATTCATTATTTTACACTTCAAAGGCCATAGTTCTCGTCTGATCTGTGAATTCACTGGTTAGTGTGACAAACTCATACAGCTAATGGAGCTTGTACAGCAGTGTATTAGTTCATGGGGTTTTATTGTGGGGGAGTAATGTCTGGTACATATTAATGAAGATCAGAACAGTTTGGGGGAGGTTATCGAGAGTAAACGCTGCAGGTCAGGTAAGGATATAAAACATTAATAATCGGATCTGCATATGTGTGTGTGTGTGCAGGTGAGAAAGAGATATAAAATATGGATGAAAAACTAGTCTAGTGTATACTGTAGATAGAGTGCCATCAGAAATTTTGAACAAGAATGATTGTAAATATTTGGGTAAACACAAGCGTCTTTACATTTCTGGCCTACATATTAATGCTATGAGAGGAGCAATTTTGAGTGATTGTGAATAAGAAAGAGAGGGGGCGTGGGAGGGAGGGAGGGGGGGGGGGTGGCACGAGGCGAGCTGGAGACGGGCTGAGCAGGAGGAAGGAGAGATGTGAAAGTATGTGAGGAATGAGTGTTACTTTGATGAATTATTTAGGGCCTGAAATTCCACGGCCCCCTAGAGGCCTCTGCGCTGCACTTTGATAGGGAGGGGGGGGCGGGGTGGATCGAAGGGACTATGAGGACAACATATCCCACACTGCATCCCCGCCATAGATCATCAAATCCTGCTGCGTAGTGGGTGGGGATTTATGGGTTGTGAATAGGGGAGCATTTTAACAGCAGGAAAGAGTGCAATATGTGACATTACAAGGCGTGTGCATGTGGGTGCAGGGAGGCAATATATATATCTAGAGTACTGTAGCGCCACAGTTGGCGTGTGTGTGTGTGTGTGCGTGTGTGTGTGTGTAGTAGGAGTGCTTGCCACGAATGCAATACATACGGAGGCTTCAGAGTGCAGTAAAGATGGAGGGAACCAAACCGTGAAATTAGGGGCTTCCTGTGATAAAGTGCTGGGTGGAGTGATGTGGAGGACTTTTATCTGTACTTACTGTCCAAAAGGTACTTTCTCAGTTTGTTTTTAAAAGCTGCTCATGGGAGAGATGGAGATGGAAAACATCACAAGAAGGAAGCGGAGGTGGTGGTAAACCAGGGTCCTGACATACAAAGACAAGACTTCGACTCTGGCTTAGAGCCAACGAATAGGCAGACGTACGATAGATGTCAATTCTATGACTCTGTTCCACATAACTGTCTAGTTCTTGACTATCTAAGCAAGACTTATTCGCTGGGGCAGAGCAGCGATATCAAACCGCTCCGTTCCCTACACTTCAGCAGAAAACATTTGAACAGTTTCAAGGACTGTCGCCCGGACGACTGGCGACAGTCCGCACGGCTGCATATTCCAAACTGTCCACCTTCGCCTTACACAATATTCAATATTGTTAGAAAACTACAAATTGTGATTGAAGTTTTCCCCGCTATTTTGTCATTTGGTGCCACTGGTCAGCAGGTGTCGCTGACTGTTACCATGGAAACAGGGCTCTCAGTTCAGACTTAGTCTGCGGGTGGCGAACTCTTTAGGCTTAAAATAAGTTGCTCTTTGCATATGAAACCGTTTAAATTGGGCTAATTGAAACTGTCCCCTGGGAACCAATGGAACATCAACAGAAATCCTCTAAAATCTAGAAGGTATACTTATTTGAAAAGAGGAGGCGACTGACCATCCACGTTGTAGACCTTCAACCCGGCCAGGTGTTTGGCAGCGCGGTGTTTGGAGGCAGAGAGAAGGGCTGGGTTATGGAGTGGGAAGTCTCTGTAGTAATACTCCAAAATGGACAGAGCGGCCTTCTGAATGCTGCATGAGAGGAAAGAGAGTGAACTCGAATACAGAAGAAATACAATTTACATCACGGCTGACTGAATAATGCCCTTAAATTAAATTGTTGTCCGATGAAGCCTAAAAAGGGTCTCTGCTTCATCATATTGTTGCTTCATTTGAAAATGTTCCTCACAAATTCAGCATTGCACTTCTATAACATTGTCGGATGTGTTGATGACTTGTCGATGTGTGACATTTGTTTGGAAGCTGTTAATACAACATGTATCCTTCGTCTGTTTCTGCCCCTCAAGGTTTCAATTTTCATGCAAATAAAAGACCCATTACATTTTTCACACAAAAATCTAATGATCGAAGTCATACAGGTAAAGTACAGTAAAGTAAGACGGCCATAGGACGAGCGCCCGTGTGCGCTGTGTCGTCCCTCCCCTCCATTTCTAGAACAGCTCGCCTTGAGCCAACGAGACGAGGAGGCTGATGAGTAACTCAATTACTGCCTGTGCCCGTCTTCTCTGTGGATGACGGGATGTTATACACATACTTCATCAGTGTATGACTGTGACCAAGTCCCTGTGTGTGTGTGTGTACATGTGCACTGTACAGATGGGTGATATTTGCATGTATTTATAGTTTCTTCTTTAATCCCCCTACTTCACGAGGAACTACACACATACCTAAGCTGCCCTATGTTGTAGTGACGTGTCTCTCCGTCTGTGGAGCGAATGACACACACGCTGTAGCAGGGCTGGAGGTGGCGGAGCTCCAGCAGCACCACGGCCAGGTAGTGGACAAACAGCTGGGAGTCCACGAGGGACACAGCAAACTGGACAATGCCGTGGTAGTCCTCATCCTGCTCAGACACATGACCGGTTTACTGAAAACATTTACTGCAGGATGAAAAACAATTCTTTTATTGTATTCCACCATTGTATATAACCGGAACAGTGTTATTGAGATTAATAATCTTGTTCTCAAGAGCAAGATAGGCAGCAACAACAAGTTACAGACAAATCTCTAACCCACCTGTGCGTCAAGGATCCGGACCCCATAGAAGAGCCAATAAGACATGGTGAGCAGGAGGATGAGTGTGGTGAGGAAGGCGCGGTACACACACACTCTGGGTAGGCTCGCACGGCCCGGCTTGAGAAACAAGGCCCACATGGCCATGAGGAGGATGAGGAGCTTGAAGGCGATGGAGAGGAAGAGGCCCTCGCAGGCTGCGCCACAAGCCTGCAGCCTGTCTGGCCACATCACAGCCGGAAGAAGCAGGAAGGCCAGGGGAGTGGCCAGCACCACCAGCCCGACACACAAGCCCACAGCCAGGGGAAGATAACGTCGCAAGTCTTGGGTCCGATCATGCATTCCCTTCCCAAGTCCAACCACTTCCTCCTGGGAAATACTTAGCTCTGAGGTGCCCGTCACTGCGGTAGTGGTTTCCCCCCAGTTATCATCCTGAGGGAGGAAAGAAAGAAAGGCAACAAAGGGTATGTTAAAAGCCATGGTTGTATATATATATATATATATATATATACACACACACAAGTAGCTTTGCATTGTGTGTATTGTGTGTTCTTCTTACCACATATACTGTTGTATTGTGTCTTATCCTGTACTGTTTGCTATTGTTTTATGTTTGTTATGGTCTGTCAAGGGACTACAGATGCTAATTAGCTGTAGCTACAATCTGGTACAGTGCATCAAATGGTGACATTTATGTTTTAACTGTACATGGTCCCTTTTAAATAAAGATAGAATAATAATTTAGAAAGATTGGATTGTCTATGTTGGCACTTTAAGGGTTGATTCACCCAAATTACACAAAAAAACGTATCTTTAAAGCTGCATTAACGGAGGTTTATGGCCCTGTGGCATATTATCTCGCCTTATTAAGCAAACAAATTAGTTTCCTTTTTATACATCCAGCACTGTGCAACATTTACTTGAAGGGGCACATTTTTCAGTGATGATTCTCTGTATGAGCAACACATTAACTGTAGTTATTTGATTTGGAAGTAGTGGATAGAAATAATGGCCGGTGCAGCTTTAAATGTCAATGTGTTGTGAGTGCAAACAACAACAAAATCTGTTCACCTTTGGGAATTGGGGTAGGGAAGAAAATATCAGTTATCATATAGGATGGGCAACAACAAGCAAAACGATGTGCATTCATTGAAACCCCTAGAGGTGCCTTTGTCCTTTTTAAATGGCTGACAAAATAGATAAAGCAGAGTGAGAAACTGGCAAATAAAGTGGTAAATATAAACCTGCATCTGACATGCAACAATGCCTCCATTATGGGTATTTTACTACCGTCTTTGCACTAGCGATCATGGATTCTATGCACTGTTCACACAGCACATCCTTCAAGCTATTTAGAGTTGTGTTTCATTTTCTTGGGAGTTTTGCCTCATGATGACAGGCTTTTGAAGTCCCATTGAAGCAATGCAGACTGGCAGGTTGGGGAGCGCTGCAACGTTCACGTTGGCACAAAGATGGCAACATATGCGCGCGCGCACACACACACACACACACACACACACACACACACACACACACACACACACACACACACACACACACACACACACACACACACACACACACACACACACACACACACACACACACACACACACACACACACACACACACACACACACACACACACACACACACACACACACACACACACACACACACACACACACACACACACACACACACACACACACACTCACACACACACACACACTCACACACACACACACACACACACACACACACACACACACACACACACACACACACACACACACACACACACACACACACACACACACACACACACACACACACACACACACACACACACACACACACACACACACACACACACACATCACTGCAAATTAGAGTCAATTATTTTTCTTTTCGCCAGCAGGGTCATTTTTAGCATAAATATTTCCAAGAAAGAGCAACGGGGAGTATAAATTAATGACACAACTGGTGAGGTATTTCTTTTTTTTTGGTGTGCCTGTCATTAATTCAAGTAATTAGCAATTCATTGTTCCCCAGAGTGTCACCGCATTGTATACCTCTCTAGCTACAACCAATCACAGGAACCACAGCTGCAGAGACAAGAATGAGGGCTGGAAAAAAAAAAAAGACTGAACAGATAAGCCTTGATGGCTTCACACACACACACACACATAAGCACATCAAACAGTCTGTAAAGCCCAAAACTAGAGTCACATGGGCCCGATCCAGCTACTGGGAAAGCAGACAAGCTGTAGGTAACGCCGACAGAAGACGGTCAGGTTCAATCTCACCGGTCTAGAGTGTGCATTCCACTGTAAATTATGCCTATTAAGAAGTTAATATAACGTTTGCAGATGAAGTGAACCTGCTGCCGTTTGTGGAATGTGAAATATGAAATTGACGTGGCGTTTGCATATTTCCAATCAGGAAAAGGCAGAATGAACATGGTGCATAAATATGAATTCTGTCCTCCATTGCTGTTCACAGCTAATTAACTCCGCCATGCTGGAGGAGGGGATGCCGACAGGAGCCAGAAGATGAATGAGCATGAGAAGAGGAGAGGGAGGGAAAGGGAGAGAGGGAGGGTGGCAGTAGTTTAAGGTGTGGAATCGAAGTAAGAAAGGAGGTGGGGGAGGATCCAGAAGCAGGATTTCATTCTGGGTATCTGCCTTCCAGACTAATGTGTGAGGCCAGAAGTCAGATATGTAAGTGCAACGTCAACTCCATTTAGTATCCAATCTCATTTCTAGTCCTCTCACATCTCTCCTCTTCCCCTCTCTCTTTAACAGGCTCCAAGGGAACAAGTGGGAATTCAAAAACAACCTCCTATTAGGCTTGACAGTTCATTCTAAACCGTGGAAACAACAGTCTACTAAACAATCTCCACTTCAGGTCCACTTATACATCTGTTTTGGAGCTGCTTTTGACAGCATTTCATATTCATCAACAGATAAAGTTTGCTCAGTTATTCGTTCTGGTCCATTTTAGTCTACAAAATGCTTTTGTTTATCTCACCCAATAAACGTCCTTTAGAATCGAAGCCCGAAAACTCCTACTGCATATAATAATGTGGATAAGTTGGATTTTTGCAATCATAAAATAGCAATTTTGCTTTTCCCTTGGAGCTGGAATTATTGTTTGTAATATTACTGACCCAATATCATATCAGAACTGGATATTTGTTCTGTTGTTTGACAACATAAGCAGAACAATATGCATATAAGTGACAACATCTTGAGTCTGGCTGTACAACACAGTGGGGGTGATTATAGAGCTCACGAACAGCTAAGAGTCAGCAGAGAAACCAGAATATTTGTGTCACTCATCACCAGATGTCAGCTCTGAGGAACAGTTTAGTTGTTTTACTGGCTGAAAGAGGAGGAAGACATTTTATTTTCCTGTATGTTTTCAAAAATGAACAAAATTGACACCTGGTGCCTTAGATTTAACTATGTGCAATATTTCTTTTTTTAAAGAAGTCATGTTGACAGGTCACAGTAGGAAAAGCACAGGTGTAAATAATAAAATGAATGTCTGTTAACCGAGTAATTGTCAGTGGTATTGGTGACACAGCGGTACTATATGTTTGCTGTGAAAAGTCATTGGAAATCTGTGTCAGGTAAATAGGCACAGATGGTTTATACGCGGACAAGCTTTCATACTCATGTCTCCTCTGTGAGAGAAACAGTGTATCACTTACCAAGCTAATACACCATTAAAACCAGCCATTAAGTCTCAGTGGATTAATCCCAAAGATTAACACGACACTAATCAGGCCGGATCTCTACATACAGTAAAGCGAGGAGAAAGAGTAACTGAGAGAGAATGAAACAGAGAAGGGTTACAGAAGAGGGAGGGGGAAGCATGACTGCTGCTTGCTTGGCAGTCTTTTCATCTGGCAGAGGGTGAATATGGATTATGGTTAGGCCTGCTCCACCGTTCCAAAGCACAACAACACAACAACATACTGATTAACACCGTTCACACAGACTCACACAAAAACACACACCAAACAGTCTGCCAGCTACCAAACACAACAGCTAAGCCCCAATGGTGGAGGTTAAAATGACATTTACACATTGGTGTGTTTTACCAAACGATTGGTATTAGATTAAAATGTCTGCCAGGTTTCCTACAATTTACTCCATTCTTTTAATTAGGGTGCTTATTTTTCTATTAAATAAAAAGCTGCTAGCGTAGTAGTAGTATGGGGGGTGGGGTGGGGGGGTTGTGTGCGCACAACTATTCATTTATAAAAGGGCAAAGAAGCAAAGTGTGAAACGCGAAAACAAATGTGCTCCTCCCCATACGCGTTGGTATTCCTAAAGCTAACCTTGTGTCTTGAATTCACTGCCTTCTGGCACGAAATAACAACGTCTCACAAAGCAGCATCAGACAGTCTCAGTGACAGCCCTGGTGCTCTCTCTATGACTCTCACACACACACACACACACACACACACACACAAGCTGTGGTCCAAGACCGTATCCTTATGTCATAGGCATCCGTGTAAACATGGAGGATTATTCATATCAGCTTACCCCAAAGTGGCGTTTGGCTGGATGCTAAAGCTAATCTCAGTCTGTGAGAATGTCTCTCTGCACTGGAGCCCGTTAGTGTTACAGTACCTCTGCCATCGAACAGAGCTGCCCCAACAAAAACCACTGGCTGGGGTGGACTTTGGTAATGATGCTGCTGCCGCTGTGCCATTTGGACATATTTGTCTGAAGGGCGAATGCAGAACAATGGCAGGTTACCTTACACTGCGAACAATGGACGTGAACTCCAAGCTGACAATCACATGACATCGTGGAATGTGGCTGCACAGCCGGAAGGGATCGCAGAGCAGAGGCAGCAAAATAGGTCAGACCTCTCCAAAATGGTCAGAAAGTCATGTCCATATATCATAATCACATTCAATAATACTCTATGCTCTATAGTACATCATTTGCAGGCAGCTTCAGACCTCAGCGTCTCTACACACACACACACACACACACACACACACACACTCTCATTTTTTGCTCTTACACACAAACCAACAGCACATACACAATAACAACATGGGCCCTTATTACTATAGATGTCAAGTAGGTCAGACAGCCTGTGAAGGTAGCCCAAGGCAGAGTTATTTCTAAAGAGCAATAACTCTTTTCCCCTTCATTTAGTTGTTTTGTTGCTTCTCACTCCATTAAAAAAAAAAAAAAGTCATTGCAGCGCATCTGCATTTAAAGGAATAGTCTGACATTTGGGGAAATACTTTTTCTTGCTAGAAGAGATCCGCTAAATATGGAGCTGGAGCTAGGAGGCAGTTAGCTTCCCATACAAACTGGAAACAGCCTGGCTGTGCACTAAGCAATAGAAAAACACCTCTAACAAGCACCTCTAAAGCTCAATATGTTATATCCTGTTTGTTTAATACACAAAAATAATCAAAATGTAACAACAAGTTTCAGTTTTATTGGGGGTTATGCCAGGTAATCGAACAGTGACAGCAGTGACTCCAGGAAGTCCTGCTCTTGGCAAAATAAATAGTCTGGCAGATAACCCCCTGAAAAACTACAACTTAGTTTTTGTGCAGATTAACAAGAAATGATTAGTGGAATTTTGTAGATGCTGGTATTTTGGATTTTTTTTCCTTTTGGACAGAGCCAGGCTAGCTGTTTCTCCCTGGTTCCAGTCTTTGAGCTAAGCTAAGCTAACTGCTGGCTTTAGCAGACAGAAGTTGTAACATGATCTTTTTAACTAACTAAAAATAATAACTACGTTAAATACAGGTCACCATTTGAATGCATCTGTAATCTCTGCGGCATCGACTTAGCTACATATGTATTCTGTCTTTGAGCTGCATTATCACAGCATTTCGCTTCCCTGTGTTTACTTAAAATCCTATTTTGCTTGCAGAGCTTAGCAAAATCAGCTTTATGGAATGACTGCTATCAATTTTCTTTGCTTTCAAAGCGATCAGGCATTACAGTTATACCCATTATCACACACACACACACACACACACACACACACACACACACTGTAATAGCGTTGTCCGTATAAATCCATCCGGGCCTACAAGATGGATGCTAATCCTCTGACCTATCTGATCCCTTGTCACCATTGTTATTATGTGTCAGGCGCTTTGGCATTGGGCAGCCAGCTGCTCTGAGGACGAGTTTATAAGGTCACGGGGTCGAGTTCATACTGTAGATGGATTACTGGGCCTTACGATTTGAAGGAATAAATGACTTCTCTACAAAACAGCCCATCTTTGACGCGTGATCAGTCCCATGCACACTTCCATGTCAAATACCTGGGCCTCATCTTCCTGTTCTGCTGTCGGTGTGGGTTCCCCTGGCAGCGGCTCTCCATTGTGAACGGGGGAGTCCTGGGAGGGCGTGTCAGGGGGGTTGATGACGACGGACCTCTCAGAGCGAACGCTGTCTTTACTGCTGCTGGCCTTGTGCCGCTCACGGCTTCGATCGCTGGAGTCGAACAAACAAACACAAGAGGAATATAGACGCAGGAAGTTAAGATCATTAAAACACATTATCATGTGATCTTATACTTATTATTGATTCATCTGGAGATACATTTCTTGATTTGTAATTTTGTCTGTAAATAGCGTTGGAAAATAATTAAATGACCCTGAATAAGCCCAAGCTGATGTATTCAAATGTCCTGTTTCGTCCGACCAACAGTCCTCAAACCCAACATTCAGTTAACTTAATAATAATGAATAACAATAACAAAGAAATTCTGAAAATTCTATTACATGTAAAGGCCAAACCACCAAATGTTTGCTTGATATGTAAACAAGAGCTGACACAAACAGGCCACATTATTAATCAACACAAGGACAATAACAGATTATTCAATAGTGAAATAAATAACTAGCTGCAGTCCTATTGTGCAACAAGCTGGTGGAAAGGGATAGAAATGAACACAGAGGAATGGACAGAACAGCAATCAAATGATTCTCTCATTTGTAAATCAGTGAAATAGGTTAGATTCACTCAGCTGTGACGACCCTAATCCACAAGCTCTGTCTGTCTCAATCTCTTGCTTCTACCTTTTCTGTCTCTCTCTGAGTCTGATTCATTTGTCTCCAACCAACACAACCGAACTGAAGACAAATCACAACACACTCAACGTGCACTGAAGTCATCACACGAAACGCAATAGCAAAAGCTGCTGCGAGAGATGCAGCGAGTGATCTCGCAGAACTCCATGTACTCCAGGAAGGAAACATTGGTAACATTGGTACTTGCGTACCGTGCTGCGAACAGATCGGGTCCGGTCTACATCCAGGACATGGTCAGACCGTACACCCCAGCTCGTTCGCTTCGCTCGGCTTCTGCCAATCGGCTTGTAGCTCCTTCACTTCGAGCTAAACACTCAACAAAGTCACGACTGTTTGCTGTGCTGGCTCCTCATTGGTGGAACGAGCTCCCCATTGACATCAGGACAGCAGAAAGTCTCTACATCTTCCGTCGCAAACTAAAAACACATATTTTTCGACTATACCTTGAATAGGTAAGGTAGAGCCGTAGTAGCACTCTAGCAGCACTTAAATGTCCCTTACTGATAGCACTTTGTTGTTTAGCACTTTAGTAGCACTTAAATGGCACTTACGGATAGTATTCTGTAGTTTAACGTTATTGAAGAAATTGTACTTGCTTGATTCTTGTTGTTCTGAGTTTGGACTCACGGTTTAATGCACTTATTGTAAGTCGCTTTGGATAAAAGCGTCAGCTAAATGACATGTAATGTAATGTAATGTAATGGAAGGAAGAAATAGACGGATGCACAGAGGAGAAGAAGGATGGCGGACAGGAGACATACCCATGTCGGTTTGATCTCCCCGAGCGGCTGGAGTGATAGGAGTAGCCCGAGTGGGTCGACTCAGTGTCCATTCCAGCGCAGTTCAAAGCCGGCAATTGGCCAGGGGGATGAGGAGTAATTGTCGTGTGGCAGGGCGGGTAAGTTGGCAGCGGTACTCAGGAGGAGGAATGGGTTGCTATAGAGACGGGCCTCAGGAATCCACAGATACCCCAGATAGCTGCTTTAGTAGCCACATTGACCTGCAAGATGGAGAGATGGAGGGTAAGGGGCTTACATCAAAACGTGCACTGTTCAACCAATAATGCATTAGATATATTAGCCAGGCCGCACAGGCTTGTACTGATAGTCATTCAATGTATGAAATCATAGCATACTGTAGAAGTGAAATAAAACAAAATCCACCATGAAATAACTGAATTAAAAAAACAGATATAACCCTCTTTAATTCTGTAGCTGTGGCCCTGTTGAAAGCGTACACAAAATGTTGTCCTTTTTCCAAGTAATACATTCTCAGTATGTGTGAACTAACTCTCCATTCTGTAATTCCTGTTTCAGTCATCATGGGGATGAGACTCCTGGGTCTGCATGCCTGCTGTGTGATGCATGAGGATGTCTCAAGGCTTCATGCATGACCATTCATGTAGGCCTCAATCTACTGTCTGTCTCCCAGCTGTTGTCCTGACAACCATGTTCCAATCACCATCTTTAGCCCAGTCTCATTTTACGAACCAGGACCCCCCCCTCCCTCCGGTCATTTACAGGCTATTTGTCGTCTCTGTAGCCAATAGTGAATATAAAGAGTAAAAGCAGCCCATTCAGCATATTAGTATGCAAATCCATGCTCTGAAAATAAAATGATGGTTAAAAAAAATGAAGCTGCAATGTGGCTGATTACCATTAAGATGATACATATGGGGTTGAACGTTTTTCTCTCTTTCAAGGAACTACTTACTTTCCATTAAGGACACACAATGCATATATTATGTAATAACATTACCACTGTCTGGATCACGTTGGATAGATAAAAGCTAGAATTAGCAAATGATGGTCTGGTGATAAAAAACAGAGCATGAGTTTACACTGACACGGACGCAGGAGAGCCTATGATGAATAAGGCAGAGCTGTGTCTATATGCAGGACTTCAATAAATATTGCACTTGAACATACCACTCACAACATCAAAGCTGATGTTGCAGCATACATTTTTAAATACAAACCAGAGTTTTGACAGAGGAAAGTCGTATTTTTCATCTGTAACCCACATCTGGAGCGTCCACTGTTGCCTTGGCAACACCGGAGGCAGGAGGCCCCATCTAGGAGCAATAATCAATCACTCCTGCGGGGAGTAAATTTGTATTATGCGTCTATGAGAGAGTGAGGGTGGGGTGGGGCGTGCGGGGGGTGGCACAGTGAGAGGGCACAAAGAGCAGACAATGGCTTCTCATCGCAGCCAGCGCCCATATGGTTAAATGAATAAGGCAATGATTTGAATAAAAGCTGTTAACCCCCTGAGTGCGGACCTCTGAGCACGTGGCAGTGGTATGTGGGCCAGCTCTGAGAAGCCACTCATCCACGAGACGAGACTGGAGAGGCATAGTGAACCAGGCCATGTGGAAAATCGCAGCCACGGGGTAAGAACAACTATCGGTTACAAACCAACGGATGACTATGAATAAAGCATAACAAGGTGCATCAGAGGCAAGCAGCTTCGCGCTTGTTCTGAGTCAGTCCATCCAAAAATGTCGTAGCCCTCTGTGAGGGACTCTGAGTGGTTAACGGACCCTCTATTGAGAGGTACTTGCTTCGCTGCAGACCGTTCTGGTTGGCTGCACCGAGAAGAGACTCACAAGGGCAGAAAGTGACACTAATGTAAAACTAACACTCATTAATGTGTTTGTTTAGTGGGTGGAGGCTGTTGCACAGTGGGGGGCTACTGTAACTACAGCGGCTCAGAGCTACAGACACATGTGGTATCCTGGACCTCATAACATGTGATGGATTAGGTTTTTTTTGTGCCCAACTCATCGATTAATAATAACACAAACAAATGAATTAAAATTGTTGTTTCATGTCCTTGGTCTCTCGGACTTTGGCTTCCAAAACTGGCAAAAAAAAGAGCGGTGAGGAATTTGAGATGGCATCAAATACCCGATGCAGTGCTGGCACCCTAAATGTCATAGATCAGCCTCATCTAGACCACATGCTGAGGCCTGGTTACCATGGCATCTGTGCCCTCCTTCACACCCATTAGCCCTCGTGCCTTCCTTCCTTCATGTGCACCCTGCACTGGTGGCATTATGCCATGATCTCCAGATGCAGCAGCTGGCAGTCTGCTGTGTTAGTTTATTTCCTTTATCATTCATTCATTGTTACTAACTGATAACCGTGCAATATCGTTTATAGTGACAGCACAAAGTGACATCTTCAAATCGCTTGTTTTGTCCAACCAACAATACTAATTTTTCTATCACAAATAGACAAATAGTCACACAAATGTTGACATTTTGGCAAATTGTTTCAGCGGTGTATTCTTTGAAAGTGGCAAATACAACACACACACACGTGAGTAACACAGTGGAGTAAGCTGGGTAAGACCTCTTTGAAATCAAACAATGGGGACACAGTGTGTGCCAGAGTTATTTGTGTTGATAACAATTTCCAATCCCTCCATGGACTTTGGATAAACCCAGAGAAACAGCTGCTGATTAACACGTCGTAACATCGCTGTTAACGGACTAAAATCACACAAATGGAGCCAAAGATGCGGCGACATGAAAGTCCCATGGACTAATGTTGTGGGCCGGACAACCGGGACATATGATGTCATTATTAGGAACTTATTTCATTAGTATTTTCCTTCCATTGTTTGCTGTATGACATTTGATTCTCGGCACAAAGGTATTCGTCAGATATGTGAAGAGAGCAAACCTGTGAGTTTCTGCCACTCCCACCCTGCTGTTCACACACACACACACACACACACACACACACGCACGCACGCACGCACGCACGCACGCACGCACGCACGCACGCACGCACGCACACACCCATACTCACACAACAGTAAAAGGAGACCGTTAAGACCTGACACAGTGCTCAGGAATGCAAACTTCGTCCCCCCTGATCCAGTCATGTGGAACTAAATAAAAGTACAGTAGAAGGAGAAGGGAGCGAGTTGGTGAGCGAGATAACTCATTCCCACCTTAAGAAAAGTGCTTTTGTGCCTGGAAATACACAAAAGAGCAGTGTACAGAAGTACACTGAACCTAACACACCTTTGTAGCCTTAAGGCAGCTCCACTTCTCATTACACCAGAAAATAACATGGTTTAAAAGAGAGGAATGACAAAAGCCTCGCTGACAACCCTTTCTTTTGATCATTCATGACAACAATGGCTTCCAGGGGACGAGTCATCTCTTCAAGGGGTTCCCATGCCTCAAAGTGCCCTTACACCTCTCTGCTCAGGACCTATCATCACTAATCAATAATAAATGGCTGCAGGGGCAGCAACAGTTTCACTGCAGCATCATGACTTCTGGGATACTGGGAAAGACAGCACCGGGGCGGTGTCAAGAGGAGGCACGTGAGGCGGCTTCAGTCATAGTAACACCTCATCCAGCTGTGCACAGTGGGCTCTCCGGGCAGCTGCAGGGTGATGGCGACACACACCATCACCCTGCAGCGGCAGCTTAATACGCCCTTTATTGCACAGGCTCCTGGGTCTGAAAGAGAGAGCTAAGGATGGGATGTTACTTCTCGATTACACGGATGCAGTTTCGGTTACAATAGATCTGGTTGCAGGCACATCCTGAACACCAGTAACCACAGCAGATTAGAATATATCACATTCAGTGCGCTTCATTACGTTGGTTTGAGGCAGTGTCTAAATAAAGGGTAAATGCAGCCCACGATGGTAGCTCCACGTAAATACGGGCACAAAAAAAAAGACTAAAAGGTGTCTGATGAGAAGGAAACCATTTTTTTCCACGACGGCAGCATTGAACTTCATCAGTAATTCCTCGGCGTGTGTCTCGGGCGTTTGGCACGGATGAACCCGGTGAAACGAACGCAGCATCGCGACAATCAATGCACGTACCGACCTTGTTGTGTCTCAGACGTGAGCCACAGTCCTCTCTGGCGTCTCGGTGTCGGTGTCGCGGTGGATCTGGCGCTCGTGCGCTCGTGCGCCGCCGCTGCTGCTGCTGCTGCTGAGGCGCGTCTGTACTGCACTGACAGGGGCAGCTCCCTCACACGGTCCTGGCCATTGTGGTTAGCAGTACCAGAGAGGGAGGCAGCATGGAGGTACAGCACACTTCCAAGTGCACTCCAACCAGTATGTTCAGCTGCAGCCCGCAAGGGGGCGTCCTTTACGGCACACTTCGACCTACAGGAAGTGTTCCCTGTGAATCAAGATAATGAAATAAACCTGCCTTCAACGATGTGTGTGTTTTTTCTTTAACGTCACTTCTCTTGGATGTTTGAGCTTCACTGTGCAACATGATGCACGTTTGCCTCACATCTACTGCGGAGGCCACTGTGGTCCAATAAAGGGTGATGTGGAAACATCAAACCGCAGTTCACCTGCGTCGATAATTGACTTTTCAGTAAAGCAGGAGATATCTTCTGAAAGTTGCATATTCAATGAGGGAGAACAAGTAGATGTAATTTGTTTTAGTTTGTAGGTGCTTCGTTGAACTTTCTCTGTCAAAAAAAACAACAAAAACATAATTGTATTGTACATAATGTTGCGAGCGCACCAATATACGAGACCACCAGGTTCACAGTATTGTCTATTGTGTGGGGATTGTACATTATTTGGGAAAATGGGGGTTTGCGTGACTAAAGCCCAGTGTCTATACTGACGTGATGAAGGCCTTGGGTTCAGCTTCAATACCTGATCTTGAGGCTCTGTCTTGTAGGAAGGTCCCACCTGCATGTGATTACACACCTGATAAGTGTCATCCCAGATATATAATCTATAGAAGTGTTGGTATCAAACGCTTTACAGCGACGCATTTTATGGGTCAAGACCTGTGGATTTTGGGAGATTGTGGAGGGCATAAATATGCCACAAATTCCTTATATTGGCAAATTAAGGACATTTCAGGCCTGGCCAGACAACAGAGACAGAATGTGAAGGAAAGAGGCATTTTTCACTATATGCACACAGGAAAAAATGCCAAATGAAGACCGTAGTGGTAACAGCCGGTAGGATGGTGGTGTTTGAAAAATCAAAAACAACAACAAGATTTATATTAGTGATAAATAACTACAACAGCGTTGAGTTTATTCTTGACATTCAAGACTGCAGCTGACAAAATAATCTCACCCCACTGTCCACTTCGTAACTGTTCTTGAGCTTTCGATGATATTCAACAGATCTAATCTCCATTATGACGCAGACTTTTTATTAGATAGGATGAACATTACAGGCGTTTAAACAACTACAATTTCAGAAGAACTGAACTCCATCTGCTGATGAATCTCATGTGATATGATCGAAAGCTCCAGAAGAGCTATACTAAATGCAAATAAAGCAGTGTTTTTAATGGCTCAAGACATAAACTAAACAAAAATAGCTACAGCTTTGAATATCATCAGAACAGCAATCACTCCTTCTACCTATAACTTGGCTTGGGTGGTGATTACAGGTGGAAAGGTAAACATGCCTCTACAGTTGTCAGAAATACATTTTAAGGTCAGTTCAAAGGCAACCTGTGCAAGTTTGTCTTTAAAATATAGTGAATATGAACTTTTAACAGTTAAATCTCCCCCTATCTCCATCAGAGGGCAGTGCTGCTCCTTCCAAACAGTCTGTGGCGTGTGTTCGAGCTGTATCTAGACATAGCTTACAGTTCTTGCCTAGTTTTAGTATTTGACCAACTTTGGCAAACAGAATATGAATATATATCTATGTATGGCCTGGCCAGCTTCCACTGCCTCATGTATCTTAAAGTCTGATGTAAGGCCTGTCCTCCTCTCCTCCCAACATATACAGTATATTGTATGTGTAGACCAAGTGTGTAGTGTGTGGACTGTGCAGTGTTCAGACAAAGGGCTGTCACTCTTACTGCTGGAGTGGACATGAACAATACCTCAAGCCCCTTGGGCCACATTACACCGCAGAGACTCGCATAAAGGATGAGAGAGGGAGCACCGACGGCTTCTGACTAATGGAGAGAAAAGTCAAAGGGCGCACAAGAGTTTGTATCCATCGCCTCATCTCGTAAGGAAATATAAAAGCCATATTTTGGGAATTTGCAAAGCCAGGGCATAATGTAAAAACACTCAGAATAACCACACATGACAGTCTAAAGGACGGCTTTTGCTTTGATATTTGATATTTTGGGTTAAAGTTACAAAAATCCAAGTCTTAATCAAATCATGTTGGCATTCATCCCAGGGAGCCAAAAGTGACCACTTCTTTCTCTCTTGTCTGGTATGTTCACCGTACTCATTTTATACATAATTTTGATGTATGTCCACTTGTGTGCGTGTGTGACCAGAGAGGAAGGAGACGGATGGCTGTAATAGGGTTGTTTTGGTTTGTCTGGAGAAACACCTGTCCCATCTAGAGGGAGAGAAACACCTACAAATACCAAGACTTCACCAATATGGCAGAGGACCAGCTTGTGTAATAGCTTCCCTTTATGGCTTCAGTTGAAATTAATAGAGCTACAAAAAGCTTGTAAGATGAAATCTAATAATAAGGCCTTCAAATAAGAATCTCCTTGTTTCAGAAATATATAAATAGGATAAACAGCATCAATACGGTTTATTTGATATTTTTCAAGCTGTCCCAGTTTCATTTCAACTGCAACTGAATCCCGAAAGCACACAAACGTCCAATAAAGTATCTTTTGTGTAACTGAAATAAATATATTTACAAATTGGTGCACACAGAAAAGTCACAAGTTTAGGGTCAAGCATTGCAATGTTTTAGTTTGGCTATACACAAATATAATATGCAGCACCTTCAAAATATGTCCACTCTTGTTTTATCCTGTTGCTGACAGTAAGCCTGTAGTCCGGCAACTATTTCCCATGATGAAATATTAATGTAATGTAAGATGCATGGCAGTTTACCGTGTCCCATTAGTTTAATGTGACCTTATAACCCCAGGGCATTCCTTAACTGCTATATCCAGAAGTCATGCCTCAGTCCATCCTCCTAAACATCCAGCACGTGGTTGAGGTAGGAGATGTAACGAATTGCAAGTCGCAGGATCTCAATCTTGGACAACCTCTTGTCTGGTGGGAGTGTTGGGAGCAGCGTTCTGAGATCTGCAAAGGCCACGTTGAAAGACACGACGCGCACGCGCTCCCTGGTGGCGTGCGCAGAGCGATACTTAGCTGTCGCGCGCCTCCACCGCCTTTTCTCCTCCCTGCTGAGGGCGGGCACGTGCGCGCAGCGCGCCTTGTCGTTACCGTCCTCCAGAACGGCCGGCACGGAGCCCGTGTCCGTTTGTCCCCAGGGCAGGTCGGGCTCGGGCTGGTCAGGACTGAGCATCATGCTCCTGTCCTCAGACTGGAAGGATCCTGAAGAAAAGTAGAAATATAAATGACACCTAGAGATGATTCTGTTTCAACGACTAATTGACAGCCAGGAACAAACAAATACAATGTCCAAAGTGTATGCAAAACTCGCGTGCTCTTCGTCAATGCACATGTAATGCATCGAGTTGAAGAGAGTCCTTTTTGGACTACCCAAAGTACAATTTTGAGTTAGTAATGTATCTGACTGTTTCCATGTTGTGCTACTTTATACGTCCAATCTACACCAGTTCAGAAAAAAACATACTACTATAGATTTAGATTAACTACACACTATGATCAACAACATTATGATATATGATATGTAAACTATTGTGAGAGATAAGGGACAAAGGACTCCGACATATGAGGGACTCATGGTGTCCCCTAATGGAGGATCTACAGATTTTCTGCTTGCAGAGAGAAACAATATCAAGACTACAAAATAAAATGCGACTTATGACGCCATTTAGTAAGATAACGTTTATTGAAGTTCCATTCTTTTAATCTCAAGGCAATTGAAGAATCGACAAACATTAGATCATATTCTGACATGTGAAAATAACCTTTCAGTATTTGTTTCAGTTATTATTATCATTAGCTTATTATTCAGCAGATTCACTTTCGGTTTTGGAGCAGAAGGGGTACTTTAAAGGTAGGATTTCTCGCTCTCTCTCTCTATAAATATGTATTTATATATATATATATATATATATATATATATATATATATATATATATATATATTTCATGTTTTAGTTTATTCAAACTCGGAATATTTCAAGCTTGCAACCAGCTGAGTCTATTAAGAACAGCTCAAACCTCTGAAACTGCGTTGTAGTGCAGGATATAAGTACATTTTAACTTACCTTGCTCATTCAAAAACAACAGAGCCAACTGATTCAAGAGCCTCACATAATAAAGCAGCATCCCTGACGCGATAAAGAGTCAATGTAGCAGCAACACGTACAAGTTATTTCCCCATCAGCCCCCATGCTGTTCTTCTTCTTGAGTCGAGTGAAAATGCTGCATGGTAACCGTGATCGGGTCAAAACAACTCCGCAGTCCCTCCCGTCCTCCGTCATATTGCCAGGTGCATCACATCCTTCAGTAACAGACTGTCTGGCTTGTTGATCTGCCCATTTCTCACATCAACCTCCCAGCGAAGTGACGACACAGCAGGATAATTAATGTGTGTTGTTAAACCTCCAGCTTTCACTTTCAATTCAATTCAATTCAGTTTATTTTGTATATAGCCCAAATATCACAAATTACATGTTTGCCTCAGAGGGCTTTACAATCTGTACACATATGACAACCCTGTCCCAGGACCTCACATCGGATCAGGAAAAACTCCCCAAAAATAACCTTTCACAGGGAAAAAAAGGGAAGAAACCTTCAGGAGAGCAACAGAGGAGGATCCCTCTCCCCGGATGGACAGACACAATATATGTCATGTGTACATAATGAACAGCATTACAGAGTTACATAATAATAATGAAAACAATCCCTACACATATCCAGGTGTCTGCTAACTGTAAATGTACAAGGAGTGCATTCTGGGCAAAAGAAAAGCACAATTTAAATTAAAAGACTGCAGTCTAATTTTGAACACCGTATATTAACAATGACACCTGGTCACAGTGTTCTTTGAGAAAAAAAAAAAAATGGAAAAATTCTTTTATTTCGATATACCATTGAGATATAGAATTTGCCCCCATCCAAAAGGTCTCTGACTGGCTGTCTTTTGAGTAAACATTCACTCAGTAACTTTCTATTCAATTGGTAAAAGTTTTTTTTCTTGATTTTGTCTACTTTTTGTTTATTTGTAACAAGGTAGGATCTACAGATGTTTCAACCATCCCAGGGAGAGCAGACATGTATTGGATTAGCTATCAAATGCATCAAGTGAAACATCATAAAATAAGCTTTCCAACAATATTTTTTTGTACGTGGCATAAATAACACTAATGAATGTAGCAGAGATATAACAAATGAGCCAAACAATGTACGTACACCCTGTAGATTTCAAAACTATGAACACCAAATGGAGGGATGGTCAGATTGTCTCTCCTTTGAGGTTGGACGTGAAGAGTCTGAGGTTGAGGAGAATGGAGAATGTAACATATAGGAAGTTTGGTTTCATGCAAGAATCCTATTGTGGATTTAATCGACAGATTAGATGACTGTAATTTGGTGGTGACAAAGTTTGTGTTGACCATCTGTGTATATTACTGCATGTTTCAGTCCAACTTTCTGTTCCTCCTAACTTCCTCTTTTTTCTATTCCTTGTCCATTTGCCAGTTCTTGCAAACCCTCTTGTGTGGTCAAACAATGTGTAAATGCAAACAAGCAGATTGTTCCCACCTCTTCCTCCCTCAGCTCTCCAATATGTCTTGTTACCATCTGCTGTCATATATTGTTTCCGCTGATTTGGAATCAGATGACATCTAATCAATCACCATGGCTACAGCGGTGAGGAGGATGAGGCTCGGGCAAGAGAAGAAGAGAGGTGAGACACACCAGACACATCGAGCCAACTACAAACAATGATTTACATTGAGACCAAAAGTCCCATTGCTTGTTTTGGCCAATCAAGGATGAAAAAAGGTACTCATTGAACAATGATACAAAACAAAGAAATGTAGCAAATCCCTGCATTTAAAAAGCTGGAGACAGGAATGTTAAATCACGTTTGCTTGATGTCTAACTGTCTGACTTTCATTCAGTCAGAGAACTAACTCTGGAAACAGTGATTCTTATCTCGGTACATGCCTCTGCTGTGACATTAAATAGATATGCACAAGGTTTGTCTGTCATCCACTCTATTAACAATGCAACTCAGTGTTTTGCTGCTAAACACTGTCACGGTTCAGTGAACATCACTTCACCACGTTGCCTTCAGGGTCATTGGCTCAGGAAACCCTACGTGGCTGAGAAAATATAATAAGTGACTTATTATCCCGACGAGGACAAAAGAGAAGAAAAGGTGAGCATGAGGATTACGGGATTTTAATATTTGGCTTATTTATTTAATTTGAACTGTATAGCAGTTAGAAAACCATACAAATGTTGCCCTTGATAAAACAAAACTACAATGCCAGGGAGCATTTAAAATGGAATGAATACTAAAAAGCTGAAAAAAGAACCAAGATGACTAAGAAACACAAATTATTCAAAGTCACAAAGTCATGTCAATATATGATTCTTTATTTCAGTGTCTATTCCGCTCTGTTTCCTTTTCTGTTTTGTTGCATAATTGCACGTATCTCTCCTTATTTTGGGACCTTCTGTTGCCAGGAAACTCAGTCACAGGTGTCAGCAACCGCAGACTTTACAGCCCCTTAATAACTGAACTTGAGCGAGGTTTATTGGTCTGCTATATATAAACAACCAGGAAGTCAGGCCAGATGCAATTTGTACGTTAGTTTTCTGAAAATGTTTTTTTCTGCTGACCTGAAAGCATCCACAGTAATAAGGAAAGTATTGTGAGACGTTAACATGAATCCAAATGTGTGAGAAGCTGAAAGTGAGAGAGATCTATATCAAACTTTCATCTCTTAAGGTTATTATTGTTGATCCCTTGATATGGAAAGAAACAATTGAATGTGGCAAAATGTATCGAAATAAATGGAATGTTCTTTTGATCCACATAAGTGACTTGTTTGAACTTTTAATCACCAGTTTAACATTTCACTGCCTCACACAAACACTGAATTTACAGCAACAAAATGTTCCTCTTCTGGTAGGGACTGTGATCCAAGTATACGTCACCCATTGTCTACTTCCACTACTATGTTAACCAGAGCAAGTACTTAGTATGCATTTCAAAGAAACTATTAGGTCTCCGCAAGACCTTCCTCCAGCTGATGAACCACTTGAATGCATTTTAATTTGTAACCCTGTCAGGCAGCAGCGCTGAGCGTGCACTACGAGGATCACTGTAAATCCTTGTGCTCCGTTTACTTGGTCATGAGAGTGATTAGATCAGTGACATTGATCTGTTAAAGGCGGCAGTTTGCATGCTTTACAATGACTCTGTCCGGCCAATAAACAGCCACAATTCATGACTCACCATCTGGATAGTGATCATTCACTTTCCCTCTCAAGCTCTGGCAGATATTCACAAATTGTGATTAAACCATGAACGGCATAAAAACAATCTCTTTACTGGGAAAGATACTGGGGACTTTTAACATCCAGTGGTAAACAGTATACAAATCTACCATGAGTTGGTATAGTCCAAGGGGTGTGGCCTTTGTAACATTTACATAACTTCTTGGCTCTGCCACTTGAACCCAGTCCTTCATATTTCAATCATTACATTGTAGATGCAGGAAAAATAAAATACAATCTCAAGCGTGATGTAAATATTAAATTCAGCTTTTATTTTCCATTACACAATAAATACAGAAGCTCCACCGTCTTTAGACTCCAGCTTTCATCTGGTTGTTAGGCGGTAGCGCCTTTCCTAGGTGGATCCCAACAGTCAGTCCATACTCCTTGGCAGCGTGTTTCTCATGGACCTCAGGCTTCAGCTGGAAACCCTTCTCCCCATCAAAGCAGTCAGAGGGGGTGAAGGAAAGGGGTTTTTCTTCCAGGACTCCATGCAGTCGGGTACGCCAGCCCGTCAGCATGGTGATGCGAGCCTCAGAGGGAACGTGAGACGGAGCCCAGAAGATCTGAGGGGCCAGAACCTGGAAGCCACAGTAGTGCAGGATGCCGTTCTGGAGAGAGACAGCATTTAAATGTTGTGCTTTAGACCCCATTTAAAGAGATATCCTCTGGAGCGATCATTCAATTGGCCTTTCTAGATGGCAGGAACCTAGCAAACACTGAAGATTTCATTCCAAGGTTGTACATAGAAATAAATGCCATTAAACTCCCAAATCCTACATTCTGAATCTTCAAGGCTTAGTTGAAGCAATATTCTGATGCAGTACCTGTAGTGGCCACAGTGTGACATTCATGTCTCCATTAATACCATCTGCACTAAACATGGACTCCTGAGACCCAGTGGTGAAGGACAGCATGGCCTTCTTGTCCTGTGCAGAAAGAAAGCAAATTAGAAAAGTAACAGAACAGCTTTAGACTAGTAATGCAAACTGCTTGATTTGAGTCTTTACTTTGAAGAGACCCTGGCTGTATCTCTTCTCTGGAGTGTAAGCATAGCCCAGTGTGAGCACCCGGTCAATCCAGCCCTTCATGATTGCAGGAACAGTGAACCAGTACATGGGGAACTGAGAAGTAGGGCCGAGTGTTAGTATTGGGCATAGGGAGGCTTAACGAACACATTGCAGTCCCCAAGCAGCTACCTGAAAGATGATGAGGTCTGCCTGTGTGAGTTTGCGTTGTTCCTCAGTGATGTCAGCACACAGTTTTCCTTCCTCCCATGCCAGTTTGGTCTCCTCTGCATAACGGAAGTGATCGGCATTCTTGACGTCTCCTGCAGAGAGAACATTGCATTTAAATTCTGAAGTTCAAGAAAAAGCCACATTTATAAATGCCAGGGAGGTATTAGTATACCGGTGATGTCCTCAGCAGTTGCAGTGGCTTTAAACTTGATGGCGTACAGGTCCGATACTTCTACTGTGCAGCTCTGATCGGTTAAAACGTCCACAGCAGCGTCTTTGGCTGCAGCGTTGAATGAGCCAGAGCTCTGGTGGGCATACACGATCAACACTTTGGTCACAGCTAAAGCAAGAATTAGAGAACAGAGATGAGCACGCACTTGATCAGAAAGTTAGCAAGTGACGCACTAGTCCAGTTTGAGATCCAACATTAAACAGAAAATACATATACTGCCAAATCTCTCAGCAAACACTAGAAAACATAGTAGATAATTCACCCATTCTGAACACTGCTGTCAACTGCAACTGCTGAGTTTTGCAGATAGCTGGTGTATTGAGTGAGAGAGCAGGTCCGTCTGGAGCAACATTCAAGATGCTGTTTTATACACCACAAGACTCAACACACAGCCTTCTCACATGTGCTGTCAAACAGCAATCAAGGTCATTAACCAATCACCTGGCCTCTCTCAGAACAGTCATCCACATATCTTTTATTGAGCCTGGACAGCATTTTTAAATGGGGAGTCTTATTCATGTACCACTTAGCCAAGAATATGTAGGTTTTGATCAGTTAAACCAGCTACAGATTTAGCCTATGTCTAGATTTGTATATATGTTGCAAAAGTATGAAGATACTTTGAAATTAAAATAATACATTGTTTATTGTAAAAGAGACAAGGACAACACCAATCCATCCATGGAGGGATTACCAAACTGGCCTATCAGGGGCCTAAAGGGGGCAAGTATGCCAGGGTGTCCGTTGTGACTCTCAAATTACAAACAAATATCCGTCTATTATTCAACCATGTTGGAGGAAATGTAAAGAGCAGTGAAATACAGGGTTTTTTTCTGTCTAAAAATAGCAATCTCTCGGTAACGGGCCGTAAAGTGCTGTTTTTGTTTGAATTCAGCATCTGTAACTAGAGACCTATAACCTGGATTTTTCTCGTACCGGGAGTAAATGTACTAAAGTCAACATTGTCTCCAGTATAATTTATTTTATTTTGTCTAAATTCTGGATTGTTTTTATATTTCATGCTTGCGCAAGGTATTTTATTTGCTTTCTATGCTTTATTTGATGCATACTTTTCCTTTTCTTGACTTTTCTGATTCTCTTTTTTTGTGTGGAAAGAAACAATTAAATGTGGCAAAATCACAATCTTATATTACACCTTAAAAATGTAAAATTTTATATAAACACCAAACAATGGTGCACCGCTGTCATGCAAATGTCATGATAAATAGTGATTTCCTGTCAGCAGGTAATACAACGTGCCTCTCACTTGTGTCTGCTGCTCTCTGGTGGACTAGTGCATACTCTATAACCACTTCACTGAAGAAAGGTTATTTCACAGAGTGATTTCTTTGTAATTCAGTCTCAGTCACACACAATTTAACTTGTGACGATGAACTCACCATCAACTGTTGTTGAGAGGAAATTAAAAGTTCTGAGTTTCAGGTGATAAGTCTCGGCTTGAGGGCTGGTGGTCAGGGAGAGTGATATTTTCTTTAAGATCTGCTTTTTTCTGATAAAAGCTGTTTATTTCTGTGTGTTTGATCAGGAGGAATTACTTGGTATGTATTTTAAATATTAGAGGTCTCTACAAGACCTTCCTCCAGCTGATGAACCACTTGAATGCCTTTTAATTTGTAACCCTGTCAGGCAGCAGCGCTGAGCGTGCACTACGAGAATCACTTTAAATCCTTGTGCTCTGTTTACTTTTGGTCATTCGAGTGATTAGATCAGTGACATTAATCTGTTAAAGGCGGCAGTTTGCATGCTTTACAATGACTCTGTCCGGCCAATAAACAGCCACAATTCATGACTCACCATCTGGATAGTGATCATTCACTTTCCCTCTCAAGCTCTGGCAGATATTCACAAACTGTGATTAAACCGTGAACGGCATAAAAACAATCTCTTTACTGGGAAAGATACTGGGGACTTTTAACATCCAGTGGTAAACAGTAACAGTAACAGAAAATGTATTGACTTTCAACAGGCTCCTCAGCACAGATGTAAAAAAGGCACTCAGCATTCACCCATCACCACCGTGCCTCTTTTCAGTGACATACTGAAGGTCAACCAAACACTGCACCTCAAATTCAGTATTCTGTTCATGCTGAAGATGTCCTTTTCAATGTTACGATAAACAATATATTATTTTACTTTACTAGCATATGCATAATGTTGTAGCATATCCTAAGGTGCAGTAAATATAAGCATTATTTTTAAAGTGTGACCACATACAGTATATAGAGGATCAACTAACTGTGTTTTCTCACATTGGCCATATGATGGCACTGTAGGCTACATTTTCAAATTATTTTCCAGCATTTATTATAATTACAAACAAGCTAAAAGCCTCTGTGGGTATGTATCTTTAATGTCCCTATGCAATCCATAGCTGCATGGTTGTGGTTTTGTGTAAAGGAGTTCCTACATGCTGTCAAACCTTCAGTACCAGACACTACATACTTCACTTATATAGCAGAGATCTCGAACTTTGGAGTACTTCATGCAATGTTGCGAAAAAAATGTCTGAGATGATAAATTTGTCATGGTTTGTCAATAAATCACAAACCATGAACACAACCCTCCTGACGATCCCTTCCCATCTCAACAGAGAGAATGCAGCCAGATGCTTAATATTAAAGCACAACGCGTGTGGTGTTGGGGAGAAGAAATAGAGGCAGAGACAAAATGAGATGGTCTTGTAAACATCAGAATGCTTCAAAATGTTAAATTTGAATAAAATGCGAATTTGGCAAACATCTATCCTTAAAACTCAATTTCTATAAGCCAGAAAAAAGAGAGACAATGGGAAGAAATTTAGCGGACAATGGGTATCAATATGTCTCACTCATGCGGCATAATTGCACACATGTACACCTATGTGCTAATATGTAACAGTTGACCATTAAACCCTCATTCTCACAGTGGCTAAAACTCAGAGCTGATTTTGGTCCCAGATGTGTGCCAGCTCATGTCTCAGGCCTTTGATGTCCATTGCTGAGTGTTTTCTTCTTTTTTTCACAGGGCAACATTCGTGAGTGTGCTCGACCGCAGGCAACCTTTTCTGTAAAGAGAATAATGTTAAGGATAACAGAGCCTGAAACCCGAAAGAGTAGAGTGAGAGGATCACTGAGCCACATCTGCTTCATGTGGTTTGAAGACATCAGGACTGTTACACAATTTCTAAACATATAGTACACAGACAGACAAAGACACACATGCATGCTCTCAAATATCCACACGGATACTCTGTAAAAACAAAAGACATTGACAAACCTATGCTCAGTCTCTTTCTGGCTAAGCTGAAATGGGAAAAACATACATTGCCTTGAAGTAGAAGATGAATGTCTACGAGTATTATTGTTCGTCCTGTTATGAACAGGCAACATTTGTAGCTGGTTTAACTGATAAAAACCTACATATTCTTGGCTAAGTGGTACATGAATAAGTGATTGGTTAATGACCTTGATTGCTGTTTGACAGCACATGTGAGAAGGCTGTGTGTTGAGTCTTGTGGTGTATAAAACAGCATCTTGAATGTTGCTCCAGACGGACCTGCTCTCTCACTCAATACACCAGCTATCTGCAAAATTCAGCAGTTGCAGTTGACAGCAGTATTCAGAATGGGTGAATTATCTACTATGTTTTCTAGTGTTTGCTGAAAGATTTGGCAGTATATGTATTTTCTGTTTAATGTTGGATGTCAAACTGGACTAGTGCTTCACTTGCTAACTTTCTGATCAAGTGCGTGCTCATCTCTGTTCTCTAATTCTTGCTTTAGCTGTGACCAAAGTGTTGATCGTGTATGCCCACCAGAGCTCTGGCTCATTCAACGCTGCAGCCAAAGACGCTGCTGTGGACGTTTTAACCGATCAGAGCTGCACAGTAGAAGTATCGGACTTGTACGCCATCAAGTTTAAAGCCACTGCAACTGCTGAAGACATCACCGGTATACCAATACCTCCCTGGCATTTATAAATGTGGCTTTTTCTTTAACTTCAGAATTTAAATGCAATGTTCTCTCTGCAGGAGACGTCAAGAATGCCGATCACTTCCGTTATGCAGAGGAGACCAAACTGGCATGGGAGGAAGGAAAACTGTGTGCTGACATCACTGAGGAACAACGCAAACTCACACAGGCAGACCTCATCATCTTTCAGGTAGCTGCTTGGGGACTGCAATGTGTTAGTTAAGCCTCCCTATGCCCAATACTAACACTTGGCCCTACTTTTCAGTTCCCCATGTACTGGTTCACTGTTCCTGCAATCATGAAGGGCTGGATTGACCGGGTGCTCACACTGGGCTATGCTTACACTCCAGAGAAGAGATACAGCCAGGGACTCTTCAAAGTAAAGACTCAAATCAAGCAGTTTGCATTACTAGTCTAAAGCTGTTCTATTACTTTTCTAATTTGCTTTCTTTCTGCACAGGACAAGAAAGCCATGCTGTCCTTCACCACTGGGTCTCAGGAGTCCATGTTTAGTGCAGATGGTATTAATGGAGACATGAATGTCACACTGTGGCCACTACAGGTACTGCATCAGAATATTGCTTCAACTAAGCCTTAAAGATTCAGGATTTTAGGATTTGGGAATTTAATGGCATTTATTTCTATGTACAACCTTGGAATGAAATCTTCAGTGTTTGCTAGGTTCCTGTGGTCTAGAAAGGCCAATTTAATGATTGCTCCAGAGGATTTCTCTTTAAATGGGGTCTAAAGCACAACATTTAAACGCTGTCTCTCTCCAGAACGGCATCCTGCACTACTGTGGCTTCCAGGTTCTGGCCCCTCAGATCTTCTGGGCTCCGTCTCACGTTCCCTCTGAGGCTCGCAGCACCATGCTGACGCGCTGGCGTACCCGACTGCTTGGAGTCCTGGAAGAAAAACCCCTTTCCTTCACCCCCTCTGACTGCTTTGATGGTGAGAAGGGTTTCCAGCTGAAGCCTGAGGTCCATGAGAAACACGCTGCCAAGGAGTATGGACTGACTGTTGGGATCCACCTAGGAAAGGCGCTACCGCCTAACAACCAGATGAAAGCTGGAGTCTAAAGACGGTGGAGCTTCTGTATTTATTGTGTAATGGAAAATAAAAGCTGAATTTAATATTTACATCACGCTTGAGATTGTATTTTTTTTTTTCCTGCATTTACAATGTAATGATTGAAATATGAAGGACTGGGTTCAAGTGGCAGAGCCAAGAAGTTATGTAAATGTTACAAAGGCCACACCCCTTGGACTATACCAACTCATAGTGGTATGCGCAGTCTCTGCATAGTCCACAAGTTCTTTTTGCTGCGTTCCAGCAGTTTGTCCCTCAAACCCAAAATGGGCATTACGGCATTTTTACTTGTATAGAGCTTTACAAGGTACTCAAAAAACATTACATGGTAAACAAAAGCAACCATAGAAATGAGAGCTGACCTAATAGAAAAGGCATAATGAGCTACCATCACAGGATAAATGCAGATTTAAATAGTTTTGAAAGTGGAGGTGCTAAGAGGGCAGCTATGGAGAAAGTCCGATGCTTGGCCAGAGTATGGAGGGAAAGGAGGTTGCCGTCGGCAGATCTGAGATTGTGGGTGGGAGCTTGTCAAAGGTGTGAAGGGCTTTGTATGACTGTCCGTAGACCTGTAAATGTGTTGGGTACATAGTGCTGTGGTGTATGTACAGTATTCATCCCGGTTAATGATTCCTGTTCAGTTTCCTTTACTGCTGGTCATGCTAATTGGACTCACTAGAGAGCAATGAAGTGTCTGTTGGCTTCTAGTTATGTCGAGCCTTTGCTTGATACTACATTCAATGCCCAATTATTTGGTCATTACTTGTTATTAAACCCACTGTTGCTGAACATCATACTAGGTTTATTCAGGTGATATGGCCACAGGTTAGTATTTGTCATTCAGCCTGTAGTGTTGGTGTCCTACCTTTGGGATACTAAATGTCTTCAGTTCATTGCTGTTAACTGTTAGCCATTCATATAATGGGATCATTTGGTGTAGGTAGTCCCCATTGACCTTGTGATCATGCTAACCATAGCGGTGCATGCCATGTTCTTTAAAATGCTTGGCTTTAATAGTTTTCCCTTGTTTTTATAGAAACCACAAACACCTACTTACAAATGCATATAACAAAGGTATTTCTGTACATATTGTCAAGCCAAACTTGGCAAAGATGTCTATCAGGAACTACAAGACTATTTGTGATCCGTTCAGTCACTTCAGTGGTGTGATGTGATTTCTGGATCCTAAGTTTTGAGTGACGCCACTGTCAGCCAACCTTTCTATTATGGTCCTTCAAACTGGATCCCCATTTCATCTTTGACAAGGATGTCTAAGTTACCAGAAGAACAGCGCAGAGTGCGTGTCTGGAGGCGGTTGTCCCTCCACCCACACCTTAAAGACAACAACCTCTCAGGTTTTCATATGAGGGGCAACCTTCCACATCATGCAAACCTGTTCTGCAGAATATAGAAGAAAAGGAGGGTCTATTTGGCATGGAGTGCTTAGCATCAGTCAAGATAACGTTGTCTCTCCACAGTAGATGGAACGTGAACAAGAGTCACAACGGACACCCTGGCATACGCGCCTCTTGACCTCTTTTACATGTTACATTACATGTCATTTAGCTGACGCTTTTATCCAAAGCGACTTACAATAAGTGCATTAAACCATGAGTCCAAACTCAGAACAACAAGAATCAAGCGAGTACAATTTCTTCAATAAAGTTAAACTACAAAGTGCTATTGGTAAGGGACATTTAAGTGTTACCAAAGTGCTACTACGGCGCTACCTTCCCTATTCAAATGATAGTCGAAAAAGATGTGTTTTTAAATTGCGACGGTAGGTGTAGAGACTTTCTATGCTGTCCTGATGTCAATGGGGAGCTCGTTCCACCAATGAGGAGCCAGCACCGCCAACAGTCATTACTTCATCGAGTGTTTAGCTCGTAGTGACGGAACTACAAGCCGATTGGCAGAAGCCGAGCGAAGTGAACAAGGTGGGGTGTACGGTTTGACCATGTTCTGGATGTAGACCGGACCCGATCTGTTTGCAGCACGGTACACAAGTACCAATGTTTTGAAGCGGATGCGGGCGGCCACCGGTAACCAGTGAAGGTCGCGGAGGAGCGGAGTAGTGTGGGTAAATTTCGGGAGGTTGAAGACCAGTCGAGCAGCTGCATTCTGGATGAGCTGTAGAGGTCGAATGGCATTAGCAGGTAGACCTGCCAGGAGGGAGTTACAATAGTCTATCCGTAAGATGACCAGAGCCTGGACCAGAACCTGTGCCGCCTTCTGAGTGAGGCCCCTGATAGGCCAGTTTGGTAATCCCTCCACGGATAGATTAGTGTTGTCCTTGTCTCCTTTACAATAAACAATGTATTATTTTAATTTCAAAGCATCGTCATACTTTTGCAACATATATACAAATCTAGACATAGGCTAAATCTGTAGCTGGTTTAACTGATCAAAACCTACATATTCTTGGCTAAGTGGTACATGAATTCGACTCCCCATTTAAAAATGCTGTCCAGGCTCAATAAAAGATATGTGGATGACTGTTCTGAGAGAGGCCAGGTGATTGGTTAATGACCTTGATTGCTGTTTGACAGCACATGTGAGAAGGCTGTGTGTTGAGTCTTGTGGTGTATAAAACAGCATCTTGAATGTTGCTCCAGACGGACCTGCTCTCTCACTCAATACACCAGCTATCTGCAAAACTCAGCAGTTGACAGCAGTGTTCAGAATGGGTGAATTATCTACTATGTTTTCTAGTGTTTGCTGAGAGATTTGGCAGTATATGTATTTTCTGTTTAATGTTGGATCTCAAACTGGACTAGTGCGTCACTTGCTAACTTTCTGATCAAGTGCGTGCTCATCTCTGTTCTCTAATTCTTGCTTTAGCTGTGACCAAAGTGTTGATCGTGTATGCCCACCAGAGCTCTGGCTCATTCAACGCTGCAGCCAAAGACGCTGCTGTGGACGTTTTAACCGATCAGAGCTGCACAGTAGAAGTATCGGACCTGTACGCCATCAAGTTTAAAGCCACTGCAACTGCTGAGGACATCACCGGTATACCAATACCTCCCTGGCATTTATAAATGTGGCTTTTTCTTGAACTTCAGAATTTAAATGTAATGTTCTCTCTGCAGGAGATGTCAAGAATGCCGATCACTTCCGTTATGCAGAGGAGACCAAACTGGCATGGGAGGAAGAAAAACTGTGTGCTGACATCACTGAGGAACAACGCAAACTCACACAGGCAGACCTCATCATCTTTCAGGTAGCTGCTTGGGGACTGCAATGTGTTAGTTAAGCCTCCCTATGCCCAATACTAACACTTGGCCCTACTTCTCAGTTCCCCATGTACTGGTTCACTGTTCCTGCAATCATGAAGGGCTGGATTGACCGGGTGCTCACACTGGGCTATGCTTACACTCCAGAGAAGAGATACAGCCAGGGTCTCTTCAAAGTAAAGACTCAAATCAAGCAGTTTGCATTACTAGTCTAAAGCTGTTCTGTTACTTTTCTAATTTGCTTTCTTTCTGCACAGGACAAGAAAGCCATGCTGTCCTTCACCACTGGGTCTCAGGAGTCCATGTTTAGTGCAGATGGTATTAATGGAGACATGAATGTCACACTGTGGCCACTACAGGTACTGCATCAGAATATTGCTTCAACTAAGCCTTAAAGATTTGGGAATTTAATGGCATTTATTTCTATGTACAACCTTGGAATGAAATCTTCAGTGTTTGCTAGGTTCCTGCCGTCTAGAAAGGCCAATTGAATGATCGCTCCAGAGGATTTCTCTTTAAATGGGGTCTAAAGCACAACATTTAAACGCTGTCTCTCTCCAGAACGGCATCCTGCACTACTGTGGCTTCCAGGTTCTGGCCCCTCAGATCTTCTGGGCTCCGTCTCACGTTCCCTCTGAGGCTCGCATCACCATGCTGACGGGCTGGCGTACCCGACTGCATGGAGTCCTGGAAGAAAAACCCCTTTCCTTCACCCCCTCTGACTGCTTTGATGGGGAGAAGGGTTTCCAGCTGAAGCCTGAGGTCCATGAGAAACACGCTGCCAAGGAGTATGGACTGACTGTTGGGATCCACCTAGGAAAGGCGCTACCGCCTAACAACCAGATGAAAGCTGGAGTCTAAAGACAGTGGAGCTTCTGTATTTATTGTATGATAAAATAAAAGCTGAATATATTATTTCCATCTCATGACACTTGAGTTTTTGATCCATCTTCAATGTCACGATTAAAATGTGGAGGGCTGGGTTTATGGCGTAAGTGGCAGAGCCAAGAACTGTAAAGGACTGAGTGCCAGTATTTCCGTCCTGCAAAGTGATTCGGCACTCTGTTGTCAGCTTTAATGGTGATTCAGTAAATGTTACTCTGGCAGCTAGTAATGTTTATGGGCCATTTTTAACCGAAAGGTAATTGGGCCCCGATGTCCATCAAGCTCTGGCATGGATTTGCTAAGCAACAACAAAACAGTTTTTCTGTATCAAAGATTTCATTAATCTGTCCACTTTGGTGTAATTACCACCTTTTATAAAATTCAGTGCACTTAAGCACAGAACTGTCTAAGATTGCTTTAAGCTGTGTACTGAATGAAGGTAGCTGTCTTTTTTTACGCAAACTGTTTTGAGAGCAAATTTCTCGTAAATAGTTAGTGCTAATGAAACTAGTGTTTCTGCAAAAAAATTTTTTCAGAAGCTCAAACGAAAATCTACGATAGTTTGGGCGTAGTGGGCGGGGCATACGCTGTGGTTGCATGCACGCAGAAATTTATAATACTTTTAACAAAACAGAGCAATATGTCATCTTCCATGTAGTCCTCACCGTAACCTCCCGTTAGCATAGCGTGACAAGATCAAGTCAAACCCACTAATAGAAACTCCTCACTCATTCAGCAGCGTATGCCCCGCCCACTACGTCCAAACTCAATTCGTAGCTTTTCATTTTGAGATCAAATATGTTTGATTTGCAGCAAAAATTCTAGTTTCATAAGCAAAACTAATTAATTTACTTACAAACGAGAAATTTGCTCTCAAAGCACATTTTGTTTGCTTAATAAAGACATCTAACTTCATATGTACCAGCTCTTAAACCTCATGTTGAGTTAATCCAGGGTTTGGCAACCTTTTCTATCCAAAGAGACTTTTTGCCCCATTTTCCACCAAGTATAATTGGTCTTCAAATACAAGAACTATATATATATATATATATATATTTTTTTTTTCTTTTAATGGAATAAGAATAATTCTTGACATTGTATTGCTATTTTACCTGTTATACTAATATCAAACTCTTATGAAGAGGAGAACAAAAATACAGTGGCATGTGTCGGCCTACATTGAGGTCAAGTTAAACACAGAACTATGCAGGCCTCAAGTCGTCCCCATAACTGTGTAAAATAACTTTAAAATAAATAAGCCATGTCCAAAAAGCATGTATTTTGGAAAAGCTCCCGAGGATGGACACGTTTTTACTAACCGACGCCTCACTATCTCATGAGCTGCCACACAACTAGCAGCATTAGTTGAGTTTGGAGACTTCGTGAAAGTATATTTAATTTGCTCAGTTTGCTGCAGCAGTTGAGAAATCGCTCTTTTTCGCTCGTCTCCAGCTTGATACTTTTCAGCAAATGTTTGCTTGTTGTGGAAGTGTCTTTCAACATGACATGTTTTGTTGTTTGCTCATTTCTTGCCACATATCAAGCATACAGGGAAGCCAGCATCGTTGGCAGTGAAATCAAATTAATACCTGACTATTCTTTTTTCTTTATTTATCCAGTGACAGTGGATGAGCCACCTGCAGGGGGAAGGCGTTTGACAGTGACGTAATAGGATGTGACGCACATTTCTTTTTTTTTTTCAGTGACACAGTATCACCTCAAACTCCAAAATAAGAGGTGTTGCCTTTGAAAGATTGTCCACTGTGCAAAAATAACATTAAAATAACCGTTATTTATTTCCATGTTATTTTTTGTCAAAGCCGCAACAGAATGGGATGGCTCTGGAGCTGTGGGTTGCCGACCCCCGAGTTAATCAAACCCTCCCCTTTTTAAAAAAATGGCATTTTCACCAAATTACTCTATACTTTTTAATAACTTGAACACATTCTGCATTTAAATCTTTCTGTATTGTGCGTTGCTCCCTTGCCATGCATTGTCCTGTCTCTACAAGGGGTGTTCTGACCCCTCAGATTTGCACGGCCTCTGGGAAAAACACCCCGCGTCTTTCCCCTCCGAGTTTCCAGCTGAAGTCCATCTAAACATGCCGGGGGGGGGAAACAAAATAGCCAGATAAAAGCTAGAAGACTGCTCCATTGGTTCTGCACGTGCAACAAAGCTTAATTTATTGCTGATTGCTCTGGAAAGTTTGATTTCAATGGTTGGGTGGGCTAGGTTGTGTGCACTTGTTTTTGGGTTGCTTATTTTGAATAAATCAATCATGTCACATGAAGCTGAAGTGCTCTGCACCTTGTATACAGACATGCTGACGACAAAAGAGTCTGCTTGCAAGCAGGTTGGAGCTCTACACAGCAACATAAGTGCCTGAGCACTTTTCCCAGAGAAGCAGCTTTTGTTTGGGTATGTAGGAAATGAGATCGGGAAGGGGGCGCACACTTAAGGAAATGGCCTCGCACTCTGATGTCCAGACCACAGCCTGTGACACGCACAAACTCAACAGTGTGCACATTTCACAGCTGAGGTTTCACAAGGTCACTTATTTGTTTGTGTTCAGTTGGGTCCAGCTTTATAATCACCTGTGCTTTTAGCTGAAGCATGTTGAGATCTTTTCCTCATTTTGCTGTCATAAAGCAGTAGACATTCAGTGATCTTGAGTTATCCAGTAACCAAATAAGACATGTAATATCTGTTTAATATTGTGCTGAGCCCTTTCAACTGAACACTCTGGTCCCACATGAGAGAAGTCGTAGATGACGGTTAAATCCTAATTTGAGTGTGACGCGTTTGAAACGTATGACTCAATATCAACTAATTAGCTTCATCCTTATGTTTAAAACACAAAAGTTGCATCTTCTACACAGAAAAAATAAATATATTGTCAGTGTGACATTTTTTGGAGTTTTCTTTATGCATCATTGACCCAGACAGAAAACCATAGAGTTTGTTTGTGTTGCTGAGTTTTGGGGCACTGAGTGTTTATGTATATAAGGCTTTTACCACAGTTTCTGATCTGCTGTCCATCCGGCTTTCCCATTGTTCATCCCAGTTCTCCCACCCTGCCTGCAGAGTAGGCCATTTTTGTCCAGTTCAATGGGAGGAAGTGGGCACCGTTTTATACCAGATACGGAACAGAGTCACCGGAAAAGCAGTCCTGCTACGCAGAAAGCTACACACGTTCATTCAGACAAAAACATAACAATGTGATGCAAGCTAAGGCTGTAGGTTGAGTGGAACTAGATACTTTTATATTACATTTTTTAAATTTTAATTCAACTATAAAGCTGAGTTGCTCCAAGACAAAAAAAACCCACCTGTAGATGAGAAGATCTACACTAACACTCTGATGTCTGTAAGCTTAGCTTAGCACAAAAACGGCTGCTTAATATTTAGGCTACCGTACAGACGCAACAGAGGATCTTCTCATTTTGTTTCACAAAATGTCAAACTATTCCTTTCAAGGACAGTTACAAATCAAAAATATAAAAAATATATACATAAAGACATTATTCCTTAAAACTGATGTTGGCCGTCCTGAGCCAGATGTGACTGATTGTTATTCGTTGACTTTTGAGTGTTTTGTTTAGGCCGTAAATGGGTCCCTGTGTTTGCACCAGATGTCAAAAGGTTAACAACAGGCCAGGCCAAAACAGACATGAGAGAGAGAGAGAGAGAGAGAGAGAGAGAGAGAGAGAGAGAGAGGGAGGGAGGGAGAGAGAGAGAGAGAGAGAGATGTCAAAGTGCAAGAGAAAGCGAGCTAAACTGAGAAATGAGGCCAATAATTGACATCAACCATCCTCTCACTCTTTCAGAGGCTACATTAAAATCCAATCAATTATACCTCAATGAAACCTACAGCGTTTTGAACTTTGCACATGAGAGTGTGTGAGAGAGTGAATCCATGTGTGCAATATACATGAGAAATGTGAGGCACAGTTCAAGGCAGTTATATTAAGATTGGCGGCAGGAAATGTTTTTTAATGAAGAACTACACTTGCGTTTCCCTTTATGCTAACTGCCCCCTTTACCTTTACCCTTTTTTCGTACCACAGAGTGTCCATTGTACGCTCTCCATCATTAGGAAACTGAGGAATGCGCTCTGACATCTGAGCACAATCATCCCCCAAACTACACCAATCAAAGTAGTAGCCTCTTAAATCAAGTTATTCTTGCAGCATATACTTTGTAGATATGTTCCGACAATCTTTGTTAAGGGGAGGAATTATGAGATTAATAGTGCAATAAAACACCACTTTACGTTTCCATTCCCCTAACATTTTTAAAATAGTTTTACTTCAGGGAGTATAACTTACTTGAGACACTATACAAAAACGCATTTAATGGTTTTATTTTCTCATAAATTCAGAGTGTAAACTACTTGCACGACTATCTGAAAATGTGTGTGTGTGTGTGTGTATCAAAGATAAATCTCTCACGGCCCTATGGATCACAGCCTGAACAGCTGGTTAGATAAAATGATTTTAAAAAAGGTGGTCTAAAACAGCTGTGGAGGAACACAACCACAAATAGTGCCAAAGAGCTCTTTATACAAGGTCCAAAAAAGGATAGAAAAACACGGGTGAAAAAATAATAACAATCGCTGCCTCCTTCCTCTTTTCATGAACCTCTGCAGGATGTGTCTTTCACGCTTTGGTCTTTTCATTCTCATCTCCATCCTTCTTTTGTGTTAGTCCTCTCCCCTCACCAGTGTGAAAATGCACAGGAAACTTTTATCACAATGGGACTTTTCACAGATCTTTAGCTCATTAGGGAACATTCACTAGAGAAGCATTTCTCTGGGGAAACAGTATTTCACCGCATACAAGAAACCGCTTTCACAACTCTTCTGTAATATACTGCTCATCACTCCACGCACCCAGTTAAAAAACCAAAGGTTGTCGAACATTTTCACTTGTTATTGCCATTAATTGAGGAATAGTTTGACACTGACGATGAGATCCCCCCCCAACACCCCCTTTAAAACTCATCTAAAGACCCATATATAAGACATGATCGCACTGACTATTTAGTAGTTTGTACTTTTGTAATGTACATTCTATGATCTAAAAATGTTCATGTGATCATTCCTGCGTCTCATTCAATCTTTTTTGAAAAGCACTTTGGTCAGCATTTGTTGTTTTTAAATGTGCTCTATAAATAAAACTGACTTGACAAATCAGGCTCCTGACACGCACTTCATTCAGCTCGCCTGGCAGTGGCAGCCCGTGCAACTTTGAAACACTTACACGGAAGGCCTGCCATCAGGGTTTTGATGAATGAACGGCTCTGATGTTGGGGAAGATGACGTGAGCTAGCAAAGCTGTTTTGTATTTATGAGGGTTGAGTGTGGCTGGGAGGCTCTTGGTGGTTTGGGGCGTCAGAGTGACGGGGTTAGGACTAAAGTCAGCCATTATGCTCCTCTCTCAATCCTTTTCTATATTATAACGAGAAGCAGATCTCTGCTATCTCCACAGCCTGGAGAGAGAGAGAAGAAGGGGGGGGGGGGGAATCAGAAACATGGTGAACGCAGTACATCCTGTCCCTCACTTCTGTTTGATCCCCTGCTCCCATTTGTACTCATCTTCCCTTTCTATCTCTGATCCTATCTTCTTTTTGGCTTTTGTTTCATGCATCTCCCTTGGATATTTCTCCCACTGTCACATATCGGTATGAACAATGAAAGACTACGAGTGGCCTCTTATGTTTTTGTCTGTGAGTAATAGATGTAGTTGAAGCTCAGGGTTACAGATGAGACTACGAGGAAAGACTAGATGAATGGGAGTACGAGTGCCCCTCACTAGGAGCTCCAGGCACACAGGGCTCAACTCCAGATGCTGCCTGGGTTGCCACATCCTGGCCGTAATCTCCCTGAAGTGCCACATTTGGTTATGTGTATGTATATGTGTACTCAATTGGCGTGGGGTGGGGAACGTGAATGGGAACCACCCAGGAGAGAGAAAAATATCTTGAGGTCATTTTCCATCACATGTTGCTCCGGTGATTTTGATAATTTTGTGCTGCGGGGTCATTTCTAAAGGACATGATATTTACAGTGTATCGGCCTTTAGATCTTTTCCCATTAAAGCGAAACAGGCCTCATTCTGCTGTTTATCTACATTATTTATTCCATCCGCTCGTTTGAGTGCTGTGGAGTCGTGTTTATATCCAATAAAGCCTGCAGTGTTTAGCTTTCCCTCAGTGCTCACGCTCTTATAAAGCTTGACATTTCTTGTTTGCAAATGGAACGCCACTTTGTCTATGTTAAACCGGCTTGTTTACCATCGATGCAAAGTTAGTTAAACTCAAGTTAGACCACGCACTTGATTCCGGTGACAGTGCATCAACACCGAGGTTCTTTTGCGTAGCCGCGGGCTAGCAAGGCAACACCTAAAGGTAATGTAGATGGTGAAGCCATTGCTGCAGGCTTCTCAAAAAACACATTCCAGAAGTGCTCATGGTCCATTTTTCATTTTTGCTTTGACAGGACAATAGGGGTGAACGTTAGCCACCTTATCTGTGAACTCTCCATGTCAGTTGCATGGAAAAGCAACGTGTTGTGAAGCATACGTCAGGATGGCCAGGATAGGATTACTAGATTAGAGCTACAGCCCCCAGGGAACACGGTGACACCTTCTCGTGCAGCATGTGAACAGATTCCGTCATTCACTAATCCATAGTGGACACTCACTGTCCCCTGGAGCAAGACATTTCTTCATCTTTTACCCATTTTATATGATCCCAATGACCTGTCAGCTGGCTCATGTTAATGAACATGTTGTGTGTTAGTGTGCAAGAGGGCTGAACGGGTGGGGGTGAACAGAAAACCTGTCAGGCTTGGGGGAAGCAGAACCTGCATGTTTGAGTTATGTTTCGTGCAGAGATGATAGACAAAGCTAATGGACTGTATGACTCACAGTCGGTCATGGTCAACAGCTAACCATGAATTCACTGACAGATTCAGTGAGGTCAGACAAAGAGAAGGAGAAAAGAAAAGAGAAAAGAGAGAGAGAGAGTTCTGCAAGGCAGCGAAAGAAAGACTATGTAAAAGGCGAAGTTTATTAAGTTATCGGTCTTTTTTGGGGATGGCAATATCTGTCAGTCTACCACATTAGTAAAGACTGAAAAATCTCTGGATTGCTATGAAATGTTCAAGATTACCAATGGATGAATCATAACTTTGATGAACCTCTGACTTTACCTCAAGCACTATCATGAAGGTGACAGTTGTGGTTCAGAGTGACATACGCTATCAAAAAGTAGTTGATACACTCAATGGATAATAGAAATGCCTTTGCCAAATAAATTCTGACCTATCCAACATTTAACTCATATCACTCAAGTCACTTTCTGCTGATTCTGTGTTCCTGGATATTCCCATAACGTGCAAACATGAAAGAACAATTAAAACTTGCCCAATTGAAACCAATTCTTGAAGACCTCTCGCCATTCTTTTCCCGTAGGTGGGTTGGATGGCCGAGGCCGGTTTGCAAACCTCCACTTCTACTCTGTTAAGAGGCGGATTACCGCAATGCGTAGCCTAAACTGCCAACTTCTGACCAAACTATGCTTAAGCTGAGTTTACACACTCCAAGACAGTTGATGGCTGAAGACATTTTAAAAGTTAACATTGACAATTGAATAGAAACACGGCTGATGATCCCCTGAATTTTCCTATACCGCCACAGTGAGGTTGACTTTAGATTTTTATTGAACAGACATTTGGATTCTCTGACTTTTCATCTCGTGCCACTAGTGTGTGAAATACCCGGTGGCAATCGGGGGGTCCCGTCTTGTGAGCATGTTCGCCTGTTGATGTTAGCATTAGGCTCCAGTACAGTCTCACAGAGCTCTTAGTGTGGCTTTAGATCTTGTTTGATAACCATGGATCAAATGATTACGAAGGTGTTGCAAATCTCTAAAAAGCCAAAGTCCAATTTGGTGTCATGCAAACTCTTAAACTCCCTTTTAAGAGTTTGTATGGAACAAACAACGCAGACCTTAAAGGAGAGTGAACATTGGACTTCCATTTGTTTCTGCTTCCCCCCCAAGTGACCAAAATATCAGGTTTAAGAAATAGTTTATTTCACATTCCTGTTTAACACAAAACTTCTTGGTATAATCACACTTTTTTGCATGTTTGACATGTAAGCAATTCTCAGGTTTCACTCACATTGGAGGGGCTAGTGTGAGGGATGCTCTGTTAATGTAAGGAATGCCTTGGTTGCTACATTCCCCGACAGGGAAGCGTTCTTTCTGCCAAACATGCACCTGCATGAACATATCCCTCAGAGAAACAAAAGATCACCTCATCGCACGCTCGCCGAAATTGTGCAGTGACAAAACACTGGCTCAAAACCCCCGAGAAAAAGCCCAACGGAACAAATAGCTGCCAATCTTTTGTCCTTTGAATTAATTGTACATCCTGGCGTTCACACACTTTGTCGCAAGCTCCGTTCTCCCCTTGGGATCACTGCTTTCAGCTTCACTCTACACAGGCCCTCATCCACCTCAAAGATAATTGTAAATGAATAAGTAATTAAATGAAAATTAAGCGAGATTAGAAGAGCTAGGGATAAGGAGGAATGTGAGGGAGAACAGAAATGCAAGAGGGAGCCCCAGAGCGGGAGGGAGGGGGACAGTAAAGATGGTAAAGACGTGGTTGAGAATGAGTTTGGGAAGGACCCTCTGAATGGAGATTTACAACAAAATAGATTGTGTATGTCAGACCCCCGACCGTGACGCAGGGCTAGACTACAATAGAAACGGCAGTCATTAGGAATAACTCTCAATCTTTCTTCCTCTTTTCCTCAACTTTTCCTCCACAGCCCCATCCCCCTCCTCATTCCTTTACGTCGTCGCCACCCTTTTTTTTCTCCCTTGCAGGTCGTCGACCCTTTTCCATCTCCTTATCTCTCGGTTGTTTTGTTTGTCCTCAGTGTGAAAATGTGTTGGGCGAACTTGGCTTTGTCTAACCATTTTGCGGGACCAGTTGAAAGGTGGCAATAATGTTTGAATGCACTCTCCAGACTTGTGTTTGAATTGTGTACAAATAATACTCTGGATTTTGTTTTGAGCGAGAACACATGTAGAGCAAAACTTTAGGTGTCCTATGTGTATAGACACAAGTAGTGGCATTATAAAATGTGATTAAGATTATTTAACTTTTTTCTGGGGACAATTTTCAGTAACAAGCTGTCAAATCATCATTAACCTTTGAACTTTTCAACCTTTTAGCCAACCTTTGCCTACATAACCAGCAGACACAAATAGACAATATTATTCATTTGTAGTCGTCTTTCTGGCCAATCGATGAATATGTTTAACATTCACTTTCTTTTTGTCTGTTTTTTATTCTCCACACACACTGTGGAAAAAAGTAATAACTGTGTCTGCTGCTTCGAGCTGCAGGTAGCATGGATTTATTAGAGCTGTTCAACTGAAAACAGCTGCCTGCTGCTTCTGGAAACAGCTCCGATTAGAGTGATAAGAGTGAACCGGTAAAAACGGCATCACACAAAAACATTAAACCCCGAAGAATGATCACGACAACAGAGTATGGAGCATACAATTTCTAATTAAAATTAACTTTGAACCGATTCAGGCAGAAGTGTGAACGTGTTTGGAGTTATTAAACATTATTGTTGTGTGTTCATGTTTTTTGTAGATCTATCGCGTGATTCGAAATGCTTCTAAGTTATCCTGTTTCATCCAATTCTTATTAGATTTCTTACGAAGAAGATATACTGCAGAAGGTATAAAGGTGGCCGGATGGCCTTTTCTCAAACACCACACACACACACACACACACGCACACACATATGCACACACACACACACACACGCACACGCACACACACACACGCACACACACACACACAGACCCCTGCTGTTCCCAGTCCGGCCTCCTTGTGAATGAGGACTGCAGAACAGAGGTTGGCAGCAGTCAGCAGGGCTACGGATGCTTATCAGAAAGGCTTACAAATCCCCCCTGATGCTCCTGATATGAAGGACAATGGCTATGCGTGCGTAGTAGGAGCTCGCTTTAAATCCTCATGGAAACTGAGTTCATACTCTGCTCTTTAATGAGGTCAGAGTATAGCCTGCTGGCTGCATTTCATCACTGAATACAGGACACGCAGTCATAATAAACTTCAGTGGGGTGACCTGTACGAGATAACAATATCTAGTTCCTAAGAAAACATGCTGGACTTACTGTACCCGGTTAAGTCAATACTTCAATCATTGGTTATCACATCAAAATAATTACTTTAACTTGTGAGCTCTATCAAAGCATATTATAAACAAATCAAACATAATGAATGTGTATATTTTATATGAATTCCACAGTGCTTTTTTTTTTTAGATTCTGTCTTTGTATTGAACTTGGGGTTAATTGCCCTGGTGGGAGCAGCTGTGAGGCCACCAGAGTTGCAGGTGAGCATTCAACGGCTTTCAGTTAACACAAGAGCCTCCCACAATGCTTTGTGCTGCTTCCAGAGGATGTGCCTGACATGAGACTGAATGAGGCTCCAACGACAATGAAACAAAAAAGGCTTCAGCATCTGATGTTGATTTTCATATAGTTTCAAGACAAGCATTGAATCAATAAAAGAACTAAAGCCTTTAATTTGGTCAAACGTATTCTAGATAACACAGACTATCATGGGATTGACTTATAGACCCCACCATGAATATAGGTGTTGGCGTAGTTCGTTATTCAGAGGGTAATTTCAGTAACCTCAGTGAGGCTTGGTGTTGGGTTTAACCCGTTTGGTGGTTTTGGGTGGAAGCAGAAAACAGATGTCGCTGACTGACTGTCTGCAACTCTGGTTTCATATTTAGGTAAGTGGGGCGGGGCACAAGGAGGTGCCCTTGTAATACAGCTTAATGTGGTCAATGTGTTTTGCACATTATATTTATTATGCATATATCCTATACATTGTGGTTTAAAGGTTGACATATTTTATAGCAGTTTCTAGATCATAAGATTATAAAGCTATATGATTTGAGGTAAAATGTACAGTGTCTCAATATATCATATAACTGCTTTGTTTTTGCTAACGTGATTATAGCCCACTTTCTACTGATTTCATGCTTCACATAAATGATATGACATAAAAGAAAACTGGATTATGGAAATATACAGCTACATTTTGAGTGTTGTATGAAACCACTATTATGTATAATCATATATTATGTGTTATTAGCCTGTACCAATCAGTCACCAAATCTTAACAAAGGAAACAGGTAGTTTCAAAATATACAGTTTGCATGTACGATATATTATTACATACATGAAAAATGTCAAGCCAATAATAATATAAAATATTAAGCCTTAATTATGACTTAAAAGTTAATTTATCGGCATATGCATGCCATATTCAATCTTGTGGTAACATACAGTTTGATGCTAAATAAAATTATTTCAATATTTGATTGTGAATGTATATGTATTGGCCTGTAGCAACTAAATCATAATATCATTTCAAAAGACCACTGTTGTGTCATTTAAAAAAGCTTAAAAAGGGATTGTAAGTTTCCTTAATTTCCACAATACTAGGTTATTGCATTTATCTTACATGGTAGATTTTTCATAACATGGCCATACATTACACCCTTTCTATGATACATTGATAATAACATAGCCTACTGTCCTGCAGTGCATGTCATATCATAGACATGCACAGAGTTGTATTCCATAAAAACACCGGCATGAAGTAAGAAACACATATAACGTTCAGCAATGTGAAATGTTGCATTAAAGTTGTATTTATGGAGAGTCGTAAACAGGAAATTCCAGGTGTTGTTTTTGATTTCCTTCTCGACCGAAACTCGCCGGACTGCTCGCTGTTTCTTGCACGTCTGAGGCGATGCCATGTCAATACGCATAGCCGTTAGGACCAGCCTTGGAGGCGTTTCTCCTCCGAGCTTCAGCAAAGTGCAGAACAAGGAACAGGCTCAGATTCATTTAAGGGACGCGGAGTGGAGCGCGCACGCAAGATTACCACAGTGCAGTTGAAGTTCTCCCTCAGCACCCAAAGCTAAACAAAAACAAATCTGTTCTTCTGAAGAGAAGAATTCAGCGAGGGATCGGGAATCTTAAAAGGTAAGAAGCCTATATGAGCACTTATGGACAAGATACGATTGTCGGTGTCCAGGTAGTTTCTCGACTTTCTAACACTTAAAAAAAAAAAAAAAAACATAGATGCTCGATACCTACGATAACCAATGAATACATTTAATTTAATTATACAACTTTATGAACTTATTACAGATACACACTTGGATAACATATATGATACATTTTGATATGTTTTGGATTTTAGTAATACAACATTATTTATCACATTTAAGTGACTTTTTTTTGTTGTAGTTCTCCATCTTCCCAGCGTGCCTCTGCGCTGTTTATTTGCCTCGACGGTCAACCAGGGAGCGAGGCTACTGTATACCAAGCGGACATCTGATAAGAGAAGTTTGTTTCCAGCCTGATAGAAATCAACAATGGCAACAATGACATTGTATGTGTTCGCCGTCAACAGCAATCTGGGACCTTCCGCTGGATTCGGTTGTGCGTAATGACGCACAAGGCACTAAACTCTTCTCTTTTTTTTCTTTTTTTACTAATCTACACGAAAACCTGCAGTCCTGTCTTAAAAGGCACACACATGTTGTATCCCTCCAAACTAAAGTCTGCAGGAACTTCTGACAAACACGATGCACCTGCACTATCGGCGGCATTAGCACATGAACATCGCTTTTCATTTTCTGTGTATTGAGTAACAAAATACGTTTTCAGCTAATTTGTAACTGGATGCTCGCGAGCTGAAAAGAGGAGAGAGACAGAGGGACACGCAGAGAGAGAGAGAGAGAGAGAGAGAGAGAGAGAGAGAGAGAGAGAGAGAGAGAGAGAGAGAGAGAGAGAGAGAGAGAGAGAGAGAGAGAGAGAGATGGGCTACATGGACCGTCTCTGTTATCTGACGGTGTGGGTGTTAAGAGGTTAATTAGCTTGAAGCCTGTGGGGCTACCTGGCACCTCTAGGTATTTTCCATATAATATAAGGGAATTAGACAGAGGCCATTGTGAGGGATTATCTCAGCATATAAATCCCTCTATTAGAATGAAAAGCACTTTCCAGTGTCTCAAAATAATTGAAAGTGGAATTAAATGTCAAGTTTCGGACATTTCTCGAAACTGCTTAATCAAAAGCTATGTGATATTGATACTAAGTCGAGGTAGCAATAGGTATGTGAACAATTAGCTCAATCATACATTACAGACAAGAGTCCTGCATTTAAAATGGAATGCGGCATTCATCAAATGGATGTATTACAACATATTCTATCACATGTATGCCATTTATATTGCAGTTTAATTGCAGTATATCTGTTTTGGGCTAATCTAGTACATTAAAAAAGCAAAATCACACAAATATAATATTTCCTTCAAGTGGTCCAACTCGATATGTACAAAATACTGTTGATGTTGCAGCTGGTGGAGTTCATTTTCATAACTTTGCATACAGTATTTTTGGGTATTAAAATATGTGGCATTTCATCATATTTTACAAGATGATTTTGTATGTACAACAATGTCAACCTGCAAAGTAACTGCAGTATAGCTCTCACATATTGGTTGTGGTTTAAAAAGTATATTTGCGCCTGAAAGGCAGTGGAGTAGAAGTATAAAGTAGCATAAAATGAAAATACAAAAAGATAACTGATAACAGATAACAAAAAGCAGACATTGCACATGCTGGACAGCTGCACATCATAATAAGTTCCAGGTGTCCTTGTATACATTTTCACTTTGCCTTTTTCTTTTTTATCATCTTCTGTGACTGCGTGCCAATTATCCTGTGTACAGTACAACTCTCCTCCACAGACAGATGTGTGAAGCGATCACATTTCACTGTTTTCCGGCGTGCTGTGTCACCTCGTGGTCGGTGACCCCTCGTTTTGACCTTGGACGGACCATTTTGCAGGCGTCAAGACTCCCCGCTGGTTTCTCCACACAATTCACTCCGTGGGTGTACAAGTCAGTCAGGGGCAACAGCTGGGTTAAGCCTCTCGCATTCTGGTTTCAATCTATTACCTTTCACCTCTGATCTTTCACACTGTGTCAGGCTGCCAGTTAGGGGAGCTAAGAAAGACATCACAGCATACAATTGAGAGTCCAGGTCCAGGGTTTCGGTGGTCTTTTAGGCTTAAACGACTCCAGACTACCACCTCTGTGATCGTGCATATCGCTCCTGTCATCTTACTCGTATAGCTTTAATGTATCGTGTCTCTGAAATCGTGTGCATGTGTTCCTAGGTTGTCAGACTCAGATGTTGTAAAATGACGTATTCAAGGTTTTAAGCAGCCTTTTTTCTTTGATCATCTGGGTGGTGACAGCTCCTCTCTCACCCTCTCCTTCACGAGCAGAAGAGAAACATCAGATTTTTTCTTCTTCTTACTATAACAAGCATGTTGAAGGAAAACATGGCGTCAGGTTTCCCACCCTGACCAACGCTTTATCTCAGAATGCCCGGAACGCTCCGGAAATACACCGTGTTTGGATTTCTCAAACCCACTTCCTCATGTCTAATCTGCACTCGGTCCTCGTGGAGCTAATGTAAACATTTATTGTACCGCCGTCTGACTGCACATTAATCACAGATCATTTATATATTTGTGACAGGGCAACAGAGAGCTTCTATTAACTCATGAAAGCAGTGTTTTAACAAGTTAACCGCATTACGATTCTTCAGGATCTGGTGGCATACCACATGGCTTCATGTTTTATTAGCTCATACGCTCCGAGTCCACAACGGTAAAATAAGCTATGCTTTATGAACAGAAAATTGCTTCTTAAATACGATAACAGAAGGTACCATTCAGTTGTTGGATCTTTATCCAGATAAATAAGTATGCTGCAAGAAATGACAAGTTGATGTCTTGTTTTTACAGGATCTATCCCAGTCAGAAGTGGTGTGTATTACCTCCCAGTGGCCGGTGGTCCTCTCCCAGTGCTGAAAAATGAGTCTGAGCACCAGTGAGCTGGAGGACCTGTGGGAGTCGTTCGGGGACCTCAACTTCTCCGAAGCCTTCAGCAACATATCGAGTGTGGATGCATTGGTGTGTGCCACGGCTTTCAACCGCAACGCTCTGCTCTACTCCATGTGTGTCCTCTACACGTTCATCTTCATCGTCGGCGTTGCTGCTAACGCTCTCGTCCTCTGGGTCAACATTCGTGCCCAAAGAGACTCCACCCCTCGCCACGAGACACACATGTACATTGCCCACCTGGCGGTCGCAGACCTGTGTGTGTGCGCCACCCTGCCCGTGTGGGTGAGCTCGCTGGCCCAGCATGGCCACTGGCCCTTCGGTGAGGTGGCGTGTAAACTCACACACCTGCTGTTCTCCGTCAACCTCTTCGGCAGCATCTTCTTCCTGGCCTGCATGAGCGTGGACCGCTACCTGAGCGTGGCGAAGCACGGAGACAACGAGAGAGGCGCACGCAGGAAGCTGATCCACAGCGGAGTGTGTGTAGGGGTGTGGCTTCTGGCTCTGGTCGCCTCCCTGCCCGACACCTACTTCCTACGTACCGTGAAGTCAACGCATGGGGACACCATGCTGTGCCGGCCAGTGTACCCAGAGGGAAACCCCAGGGAGTGGATGGTGGGCGTGCAGCTGAGCTTCATCCTGCTGGGCTTTGTTCTCCCCTTCCCTGTCATTGCAGTGTTTTACGCCCTACTAGCCAACGCTTTTACTCGCTCCTCGTCTTCTTCATCGTCTTCCACGGTGGAGCAAGAGCGCCGTGTGAGCCGCAGGGTGATCCTGGCATACATCGTGGTGTTTCTGGGCTGCTGGGGGCCCTACCATGGCGTCCTCCTGGTTGATGCCCTGTCTCAGCTGGGCCTGGTGCCTCTGACCTGTGGCCTGGAGAATGTGATCTACGTGGCCTTGCACCTCACCCAGTGCCTGTCCTTGCTCCACTGCTGTTTCAACCCGATCCTCTACAACTTCATCAACAGAAACTACCGCTATGACCTCATGAAGGCCTTCATCTTTAAATACTCCACGAGGACGGGTTTGGCGCGTCTAATCGATGCGTCCAACATGTCTGAGACCGAGTACTCTGCTGTAGCTGTAGAAAACCCACCACAGATCTGAGACGGTTTCTAATGACTGCAAATGCAATATAAACATATGTTACAACTGATTTATTCTTCTCAGAATCTGTCCACTGACAGCATCCTGTGAACAGAAATCAGAGTCATGTAGAAAAAGCTTGAAGACAGGCTAATATCAATGATGATTTATCCATTTTAAAGCACTTACAAAGCAGTTTTATTATAACAGCTGATACTGAAAGCATATATTTCACTCATTGTCACTCATTCGTAAAGCCAATACAGTGGCCGTATATATGTAAAATCATTGCTCGTACCGTTGATGTAGTATCGTGTGTATATGTGTGTGTGTGCGTGTGTTTGTGTGTATAGTCTGACAGGCATTGAATATCAATAGCATCAGCAGAGTAATATTGTTAATCTCCTTTTTTTTATAAATTTGTATTTATATACTGTACCTTTTAAATGCTTTGCCTCCCTCGTGTAAATCAAAGACATCACACACTGATGGCTGCTCAGTTCTCCACTTCATTCAATGCTGCTTCATCATTTTTTAGTCGAGCCACTGACTGGCTCAGTGTTTTAGTCCTGCTGTCTCCGTTTGATCATAACCTCATGTCACGAATCCTTCAAACACAAAGGTTTTTAATTTGTTTTTTTCCTGCAACTTGCACTTTGTAAATGATATAAAACGTGTGTTCTGAGTTGCAGAGTTCGAGGGATAGTTCGACTTGCAGGAAATGGAAATGTCCGTGCACTAAATATGAAGCTACAGCTTGCAGCTGTTAAGCTTTGCTTCATATAAGAACTGGAAACAGTGGAAACGGCTCGACCCCCCCCCCCCCCAAGAATCTGCTTGTCAGCCCCTCCAAAGATGACTAATTAACATGTTTATTTGTTTGTTTGTTTGATTCAACAGCGCTCTGTGGAGGATTATGGGCTGGACTATTTCTTTGCTGGAGGCAGTGATTCTCTGCTAAAATAATCACATGCTGGCTTCAGCATCATATTTAGCGTACGGACATATGAGTGGTACTGCATCGACCCTCTCATCTAATGTAACTCTCTCTGCAAGAAAGCAAATAAACATATTTTCCAAAAGTCAAAAACTGAGGTTTTGTGCTTGCATGTGACACACACGGCAAATCATTACCGTCTCTGTTTTCTTTTGGTTCTAAATATGTCCAGTGTCTGGACGCTTCAACTGGGACTACTGAGCTTAAAGAGCAGATGTAGCTCCTGTGTCTTCTGAAACGTACAACATTACGTAAAATACTGTATGGTCGCTATATTTTGCATCAGTGATAATAGTGGAAAGGATGCACATGTATGTGTGCACACAGGCCACAGATAGCGAACACTTTTATGACCAAATAACATAAATAAATAGCCTAAATACCTTCATGTAAGCAGCAGCTGTGGTGTGTAACAACAACGTGTTTATTAGGGACCAAATAACAAAAGAAAAACATCTTTAATAGAGTGTGTGTGTGTTTGTGCGCCACAGCTTGACTCCCAGAAATGACGTTTTATGTGTCATAAATATTGAGTGATACGGTTTACTCTCCTCTCATTGGTAGGAAACAACATCTTGTTTTGATACTCTGACATAGAGCGCATTGTGTCATGCGATTGGTTACACGGACATTTTTACAGTGAGACGATTTCATGTTGCTCTCAGAAAAGCATGAACTCAAACATGTGTCGGCGAGAACAGAGGCATTCCTTTGGTATTGTACATGTGTTTTTGTTATATATTAAATACAGACAAAATATTTTTTCAGTTTCTTTGGCGCTTGTTAAATTAAGCTTACAACATAATGACCATGCTATGTTTCAACTGAGAAGCTCCAATGACAATGGTTTTGTGAATGCTTTTACTCCCATTTTTTTTTTTTACTGCCATGCCATTTGAGGCACTGAATTCATACACAACAAAGCAAAAATATTACATCACTGTGTGTTTCGTCACAGCTGTTATGTGATTGATGTCACTTTTCAGCTAGGCTTTAGCTTTTCAATTATCGTCAAACCAACTTTCTTTCAGACTGCGAAAGAAGAAGGAGATGTTACTCCTGCCAACTTAAAGTATGAATTATTTCTTTTTTACATCGGGGTCAGAGGGCACACTTTAATTGAGTTTGTTCCCTTGCATTCTGTACATCATTTAGTAAATTTAGTGGGAAAATAATGAAACACTTTATCTCCATTAAAGGTGCCAATGTGCCCCGAACAATGCAGAAGGATATTGGCGCATGGTAATACGTCAACTCGTCAGTGTTTTGCTCCTTTAACCCTCGTGCTTGACCTACTGTCCTGTGGGATGGACACCACCCTGCCGCTGTTGTCCTCGGGATAAATGACGGCACTCCACAGTGCCTGCTTGCAATCAACTCACATTTGTGAGACCTTCATCTTCCTCAAGCAGCCTCTTCTCCCTCTTTCTATGGGAGGATGAACTCAATGAGAAAGACCACACCACTACGTCTCGGCGGAGGGATGTGGTGATCTCCCTGGGAGATCTCCCTGAACAAGGTCACCTATTGTTTTTGCCTGAGAAGAGAGAAGTGCAAATGCAGCTCAACCCAGTGTTCCTTCCGGTGGAAATAGATAAAACAATTCTTACTGAAGAGTGACTGAAGTGTGTGTCCTCCTCGCAACAACAATTTGAAATATCAACAATATCATTCTTGTTTGTCTGCCTCATCACACTAACGTCTGAAATCGTTGTTTTTTTTACGTACACCACCTTCTTCTCTTACAAATGTTTCACCTCATACCTACATATTTCCAGTGTTTTGGCCTCCCCGTTTCAGTATCTGCTCATGTCACCAGCTGCGGTGTCCTTGAGATAGTCTTTGCTGACGGGATGTGTTGAAGGGTGACATTGTTGCGAGAGGGGCAGCTCAGCCCTCCTCTCCGCTGAAGCACTGGTGCAGGCAGGTCAGGAGTGTCGTTGGTTGCTCTGATGAGGAAGCTGCGCGGGGAGTCACAAAGGCCAAACCAAGTGATTGATCTGCTGTTGATACCTTCCGTCTCCCCCTTGTGAAACTGCCTTGATCTCACAGCACTCCCGGTGTGTGGTGGTCATCTCTGCCACAAGCACTTCCTCCCCTTTCTTATTTGAATGATTTTCACCTCACAGGACCAACTCGTCTGACCTGAAACCCGCCCAAGCTCTTCCTGATGTTGCAGCCTGCTGATGGCTTGCTCCAGGTCAGTGAACTTCCACCGACTAACTCACTTAACAAGATCACGTGTGTGAATGAAACAACTTTGTAGTGCAGATTGTTTTGGGTTTGACCAAAATAACTCCCAAGGAGGCCTCAGGCAGAGCCGACTCCTTGTTACCTCCTTCTGTTTTATGGATTGGAGGTCCATTCATACATTGTCATATTCATGTAATGTGTTTATGTAACTTTGTAATGCTGTTCATTCTGTACACATGACATCAGGGATCCTCCTCTGTTGCTCCCTGAAGGTTTCTTCCCTTTTTTCCCCGTGAAAGGTTATTTTTGGGGAGTTTTTCCTGATCCGATGTGAGGTCCTGGGACAGGGTTGTCATATGTATACAAATTGTAAAGCCCTCTGAGGCAAATTTGTAATTTGTGATATTGGGCTACATACAAAATAAACTGAATTGAATTGAATTGTTCTCCAAAATGTAAAAATATTTAAGAATATTAACCACGTAAGCATCATTTAAATAGTAATGTAATGAAATCTATGAGACAACCCCTCTATAAGACAAAAGCAGCAATCACCTTAACAACAACCAGATATATATATATTTTTTTCCACCACACATTCATCTTCTTTCTCAAAACCTGGTGCCTGCTTTACGGACAATACAAATCCAACAACTGCCGACGTTTCCGAGAGATATTTGGGTGTGTTATGATAACGTAACCGCAAGCGGATAGTCTCAAGCAGAGTCTACACCTCCACCTCATTTTCAAACGTGTATTCTTTAGCCCCAACTACAACTCAAAGATCAGCTGTTAAACAGCTCCCTGGAGCCACAAATGTGCTTGCTTCACACAAAATGTTCTCAAATATGCAGTAGCCCTCCCCAGGATATTTAAACAGACTTGTAAAATCAATCGACACCCACCCCTTCCAGTTTATATTAATCAATAGATCAAGGTACCACACAATAATTGCCAACCTGAGGGCTTTGGGGCCCTTGAGAATCTGTGTCCTTGGAGCAGCTTCCAATTGGTAATCCAGCCTGATTTGTCATGCTACAAGGGTAAAAACACCCTAAAGCGGTGGTTTTATAGGCTACACACACACACACACACACACACACACACACACACACACTGAAGATGCAGGTTTAGACGGAAGTCAATCGCAGTTTTAATTATAACTTGAGATCAGACCCTCCTTCCAAACTGTTCCATACAGTAGATGCTTCGGCAGTCACGTCTGAATACACTCAGGGTGAACGTGTAACACACACTCCTGCTGCTCCGCATCTGAACGCCTGTGTTTTACTTGGCACGCACATATGCTGCAAAGTGCCTGGCTTCCTTTTACAGTTTGACACTCGTGATTCTCCTCTGTTCCCGTTATAAGTTGCTTATACACAAGGTGTCAAACACACTTAGGAGCCAATCTTCTGCTCAAACCCAAACACTCTAAGTGTAAAAATCTGAAGCTGGCTCCACAGGAGTGAATTCTGAAGGCTTCTCAGTCTCACTGTTTGTGCAGTTTTCTGTTGTTACCTGGAAGGCATACATGAATATGAATTTGTAAAAGGAAAGATAAGAGATTGAGAAAAGCTCAGTGGTTCAAAGCTGGATACTGGAATCCTCCAACGTCCAGCTCTGTCCTGGCTTTTCTGCCGGCTGGTTCGTGTTTGAGTTACAGTGCATCCGAATCTGTTTTAGTTTGATTTAAAAAGCGTAGGAAATGGGCCAGAGATGAAGTCGATTAGGGAGTGTTGTTTTACAGCACAATGCTAATCTCTACCTTATGCGAAGTAGAGATAACATTAATTATTGATGAAACACGGAGGTGGAGAGTAATTTGACTTTTTTACGTTCTACTTGAGGAACACACTTAAAAAATGTACTATACACTGTACACTGTACAGTCACATAGCATGCTATATTTACACATACTCTGAATGCACGTACAGTTGTAGAAGTAACTTACATTATTTCTGGCCCATTTCCAAGCATTTAGAATAAGTTAAATTCCCAATCAAGTCTGTACTTGTTTCGCTTGGTCTGGCAGGAATTCCACATGAGGACTCATTGCATGGCGAATAAAAGCTCTTGAATTATAAATGAAGTAGAAGAGGAAAGCAGCAGCTGCTTGTGCTCACAGGGAGTTTTTTGATATAAAAAATAAAAAAATCAGAGAATAGCGTTAGTTTAGCACTCCATGACTCCACTCCCGTCAGGAGAGGAGGACAAGTGCTACGGCCAGATGTCAGACAGATGTTCAGTGAAAGGGGAAAGGACAAATTATAGTTAAAAGACCGCCTCGTGATTGGATCAAATAACGCCGACGGCACATTTCAATTTACAAAGTCACGGCTTGTTTAACCTTTTAAGCTCAAGGCCCTTGTGTGCACTCGAATACATAAAGAGAAACTAAGATGTTGCCGGGCTCAGGACTAATCATGCTATGCATTCTATATTTTCTGTTTCAGACGAGAAAAAAAGGGCCAAAAAGTCCATTAGAGTAGAAAGACAAAAAAAAGCATATTTCTTCACTTACTTGTATTAGTATCTTTCCACACAGAGTTTTCTTTTTATTCATCCAGGTTTTGAGCTATCTGCCTATAGATATCTGATTAGTATTGGCACCAAACAAGCAAAATTCCTCTTGCATCGTTTGTTTTGGTGTGCAGTCAGAAACCTCAAAGACAGTTATCTCATTAAGGGCAAAAACTCTTTTGATGGCAAAAAAAAATATTAGATTTCGTGATTTGGGTGAACATATCTAGTTATTAGGAGAATCATATTAAAGAGAGTATTCTTTTGCACAAAATATCAAATATAAAGAATATTCTTCTGCAATAATTATTTAAAGATGTGAACACAACACTGATATATTAGCACTTTATGAAGTTGATATGGCAAACAGTTGCATTATGTAGAAGCAATGGTAGCATTCATTTGGAGAACAAGTCCAATATTTACTCTCTTTTTAGCTCTGTTTTTGTTTTCATTGGTTTTAGCTGCTTGGTTTAGTTGTTTACTTTGACTGTTTACTTAGTGTACAGGTGGCTCTATAATGGTGATTGCTGCCTGTTGCTATACGGCTGCAAACAGGTTCATAATAGCACTGAGACTTAACCAAAAAGGTTGTGGGCCGTAAAACCAAACAATGAGCGGAAGGACATTTAGACACTTGGTGTCTGCGTTTGGCAATAATTCTCTGTGGGTTCATCACATTTTACGACATTTTCCCCATAGTTATTACAAACATATTGACTAGTGCAGCTTTAAAGTTAGTATGGCTTTTGTACAATGATTAAGTTAAACCTGAGCAATTAATTCATAAAGCATAACTTTGTTTGTTTAAAAAAACATGAAAGCTCTATGGTTCTTATAGATAGATGGCTACAACATCCCCCCGGAGCTGGTTGCCTGTGAACTGGATCTCTTCCTCTAATGTAAGGTCCAACCACAGATTGGACACAGAGCGCTCCAAAAAAAAAGCTCCACATGTACAATGAATAATGGGTTGTGATGTTCTCTCCTGTTTCCACCGCATGCCTGATAAGACTCAGCTCTTCATAAACCATCCTCCGCTTATTGTTATTGCGAAAGAGCTAATCTCTTCCAGATCCACAAATGTAACTGTATAGGCTATAGAAACATATGGCTGTGAAGGGCTTGATATTTAGGGGCCTGATTTATACCGCACTCCGTGCCCGAGCCACGGATCCGGTATTTAGACATCACCTAATTCATCCACCATCCCGTCGTCTTTAAGAGCTGAGCCTGATGTGCAACTTTCGGTTCACCCTCCACTCCATCAGCTCAGCAGCACGCTTGTGTCAGAGCCGGCGATGAAACCTCAGAGACGTGTCACAGAAGAGAAGGCAGCTGCTTTACGGCTTATGGAGGCACACAAATCCACGCAGACCGTTTGCCTGAGTTATTATTCAAATATCTGTAATACATTTTATAAGCAATGTGTTTGGAGTCAGGAGGAAGTTGATTATAACTTCATGTGGAAGTATCACTTATATTCAGCTATTGTTTATTCAACTAATCGGTCTTCTTATCTTTTCACGTTAAGTATTTCATGTTTCTATTGTGTGGATTATAGAACAAAACATCATTACACAAAGAACCTATATGCTACACCCAAAGAGATATAATGTGCTTTAGTACACAGTCTGGTTATATATATATCAAAGTGTATCACTCTTTTAAATCACTCCTTTTCCCGAGATGGATAATGAATGACTTACCCAGAGCACTTTGAGACCGGGTGCGGGTAATGATAGTTTATTTTGGTTCCTGGGAGAGAATGATGGAATGCAGCCGTTGACGTACTTTTATCTCAACACAGTGTCTTAACGGCGGCAGCTCAAATCAAAAGTAGGATTTATTTCCTCCTCTAAAGTGACAAAAAACCCAACGTTTGCCTGCGTGTGATGTTTTGTCTGTGACGGTGTTTAAACAGACGAATGCCCTCCTTTGGTTCCTGTCTGGGGGTCAGGCTCTGGCATTTGGCTGAAAAAACAAGCCTGTTTATTCAAACAGAAGCAGGGCGCCCCAGTCAAGTCAACATGACATCACTGCACCGGCACCCAGTTTAATACGCTCCGTAAACGTGCAGTCTTCCTTCGTTGGGAGACGTGCCACATTCACAAGATGTGTCCTGGAAAAATAGGCTTTGTTCAACACTGCAGCGTGAAACGCTGCACCTGAGATCAAAACCAGGAAATCCCCAAAACTAGAGTTAGCTGATTTTACCTTCACAAATGAATGCAGCGCACACAGAATACACAAATTCCACAGATCCAAAGATGTAATTCATCTTATTTGGGTTTTGTCTGGAAATTATTAAATGTTATTAGGACATGTGAATTCTGAAAATAATTACATCATGTAAAGCGATATCATGAGGGAAACAAAGGAAAAGAGATGGCATGAATTGATTATTGTAATTCGACTGTATATGCTCATGCTCTACACCTGCTGACTCCATTACAGGGTCAAAGGGGAGCGCATACACTATTCTTTCACAAAGCTTTGAGACGGTGCATTTTTCAGTTCATACAAAAAGAACAAAGATCCAGAATGAAACCCTGGGCCTCTCCTAGAAATAACTATACATTTATATTGCCCACTGTCAGTCCCGGTAATAAGGGGGCAAAAAAAAAGGGCAACGGGGATGGACCCAACATGCAGGGAGAGATGAAGGAGCCGAGGGATGATGCAAAGTCATTTTAATTAACAGCCAAAAAAAATTGTCCAAGACAAAACAATAGAAGCAGTGGAATCAAAACTGTATAACAAAGAAAAATCAAAGAAGATCAAAAAAACGGGCAAAACACAAAACAGGATCGGGGCAGCGCAGACAGCAGGGAACATATATCTTTAGATTGGGAATAGTGGTTTGCTGCTATATTAATGTTCTGAATGTCACACCTTAACCGTAAGAGCATAAAGATAGCCATAAAAAATATAGATTAATGCTTTTTTTATTTTTTATTACTATGTTGGAACTAAACCACCAACGCCTTTGAGTGTTTAGACATTAGCTGGAGTTTTGGTTACATTGCATTTAACCATCATGACTACTGCATGTTAGAAAGTAGTCACCGATGATATGCCAGTGGTTAAGTCTGTCTGTCATTGAAAAGAAAGCGTCTCTGTCTCTCTCCTCAGCTTTATTGTTCTTCTTTTCTGGAGAGCAGGACAGATGGATCTTTGCAGTTTTCAGAGAGTTTCTCTCACCACACACAGACACAATTCACACCACAAGCTGAAAACGAATGTATATGATTCAGAAATCACCGATGGCATGTTGGCTTTAAGAAGAGGTACTCGTCATCCTCCACAACACCCCACTTACTCCCCCCGCAGGCGTGAAACTTCAACTTCCTCCCTGGAACTCAATCAACTCTTTTTCCATCATGTTGTCTTGGTTGCAGGTTCACTCCACCCCTCATGTACGTCACGCATCCTTCAACGATAAGAAGGAATATATAATGAGCGTGTATGAACACACCCACACAAACAAGATTAATTGCATTTGACTGTTTCCAATATAAAGTAACTTTGATCCTGAAACTGAACTTTGCTGCCAATGGCCTCAATGCAATAACCCCAAAACCTTTCTGATTGAGTTTTCTGAAATCCTTTTCTCTGTATACAAAGGAGAGTTTTTCCTCGCCGTTGGTTTCCTACGCTTGGTTTCCTACGCTCGGTTTCAGGGGGCTCAATAAACGTTTGTGTGGCTTGACAAATGGGTTTGTAAAAACAGCTCCTGAGAAATAAAACCAAAATCACTGCGAGATGAATGGGGGAGGAAGTTGTTGTTCCCGGGTGAGGGTGAGGGTGGTTTGGGTGGGGAAGCTGAGAGCTGACACGCCCAATGTGTGTGTGTGTGACACCAAATCTCAACATCCCCCTCACAATTGACCAAATGAAAACATGCCACAGATTGCATTTCCCTTCTGGCCTTTAGTTATGAATAGAAGATTTTTTTTCCCGAGGCCGAACTTCTCTTCCGTCCCCTTTTCATCCGTGCAGTGGTCGCTCTCATGTGTCATTTACTACCAGGTGTGTTGTGTTCAAGTCACAGCTGCAGCTATTCCATTTTTCAATAACGAAGATTTTGAAATGTTAAAAATACCTAATGTAGCAATGAGCACCACTTTAGGCCTTGTATCTGAACTGGTGGTAACTCCTGATTCTAGTAGAAAGACCTCTTTTTTTTTTGTATTTACTATATTCGTTTAATCTGTTAATTGTCCAGAACTGAGGTGCAGTAGATCAACAAATTCAAGTTTCTGTAAAATAAGACATGAAACCATGAGCTATCAGCAGCAGAGTACAGGAACGTGAGGACATGGGAAAACAACACTGCAGCAGAGATTCTTTTGCAGCATCTTGTCTCATAAAACAAAATGACCGTCTTGATCATTCGCAGCACCGTCCAACGTAGTTACCTAGAACATCAAAGGACCATAATGTTGGGCTTTGGGCCAAAAGATGACAGAAAGATGACAGGAGATATAGAGGGAGTGAGTAAAAGATGGAATGTAAATCCTTTGCCAGCTTTTTAAAATTAAGTGGGAACTCCCCCAATTAAAATGAAGACCCTTGGAAGAAAAAGGCAAAAAAACATGAAAGAAAGGAGAAATACTGAGGAACATGATTTATTTTTGGTGCGCCATTAATTTGAGGTCTTAACATTATCACAGACAACAGGCACGCCCATCTGACACACTGGACAAAAATCCAAATACAGATTCAACCTTCAAAATGCACAGGTGCAAAATAAGACAATTAACTTTGTTCATTCCTCCTCTATTGTTAACAAAGAAAAAAGAAAGAGAATAGCGATTGGTGTTAGTTGTTATGGTGACACAGATCAGTGGCGCCATAAAGTGTGTCACACATTGTTGCTCTGCCGCGAAGGTCGTTTTGGCAGAGCGCACACGGACCGTATACTGGTCTTAGTGGACTGTATACTGGTCTTAGTGGACCGTATACTGACGAGCCCACAGTGGAGGTAGTTGTTGCACTATGGGAGCCGAATGGGCCGCTAAATTGAGACAAAGCCCATGCAACTGCTAGGGTGCACATAATGGCCGCCTGCTTTGTCGATTCTACTCCTATTCTATTTCTATGACTGTCAATATCCTGCTTAGCATCACAATGTTAGCGTTCTCATTGTATGCATGTTAACTCAAAGGGCCGCTGCGCCTGAGAGTACAACCTCCCAGAGCCACTCGCATGGCTGGAGACTGTAAGGCTTGTTCATTGCTCACCGATGGGTTTACAGCTTAATATTACTTAAAAAGTTACAAAATATTCCTCAATTCCTCAAGAGTGGGCTGTACAGAAGAAGAGGAAGAGTATCAATACAACAATGGTCAAGATGCGTGTTGCAGCACTTACCTGTATAAAACCAAGGCCAAATGTTAAGCTTTAAGAAAAAGAAGTCTTAATCAATAAAATCACCTTTCAACACATGAAAAGTACCCCGAGTATTTTTAGACTGCTCTGTAAACTCCTGACTGTGTTGTAGATTGATGGATGAACATTTTCATTGAGGTCAATGTGTCACAAGTAAAGGCTGCAACCCAAACTGGGCTTTCCATCCTGAACTTACATTTGGTATATGGGTTGTAATTCTATAGGAGAAGTGGGGGGGGTTGAACAAACACACATTTTAGGGAGGAGGTGTGCGTAGGTGTGTGTTTCACCACTCTCTGCTACAGTATTAAATAGCTTTTCCTTCACATACCTGTCACCTTGTAATCAATAATGCTAGAATAACACCCGGAACACAACAGCCATCCGTAACCTGTCACTCATTCACGACCAAACCTATCCGCACATGCACACCAACTCAAAAAGCATCTATCATCCATAAATGTCTGGTAGCTGTTCAGACAGCCACTCATATGAACACTTCTTCCAGGCATCATCCATCACCTCGACCCACCAGAGGGGGGTCCATGGCAGGGACACACACACAGGCAGCGAACCTGATCCACACCAGGCCACGGACTGGTCACACACAGACCTTCCTTTGGGGATGGACAAATGCAAACCCACTTAAAATATCGGTCGCCTACGAGCGCACACAGGTGCCCGTTTACATTGCTCCAAGCACTGCAAGCACTTCACCTCCCTCTGTCATTGCGCGGAGGAATTATTTTCAGTCCTTAATCAAAATTCTTAATTAAATCCTTCTTTTTTCCCCGCTACTTTCCTCCCATTCTCCAAGCTATTACCCTCCTCCTGCTTCTCCCGCAGTGCGGATTATGTTTGCAGTCCGGTGTATAAATAGTGCTGAGTAGGTGGCCTTTTAATGGAAACACAGATATACAAATATCAAAAGGTTCAGTCGCCATCTTTCCAATTCTAAAACACATTAATGAAGACTTGTGTTTAACAGATGTTTCAATGCACACGCGTTGGCTGCTTTTACTCTTTCACACAAGAGCGGATTCAGTCAAAGCCTCAAGTATCGGTTTAAAGATGATGAAATAGCTCAATGAACTTGCAGATGTGTGCCTCCAGCCAACATCTTCAGCCTGTTTCATTCACAAGCCGAGGTGTCTGAAAGAAAATGAGAAGGCAACAGAGATAAAGGTGTTCATGGCATAAAGTCCTGAGAACCATTATCAACCCTGCTCTCCCATTAGCATCAGTCATGAGACGCTTACTGTACTTTAGTGTACATCTGGTCCCTCCTTTCCTGATCCTATTCCCATGGCCTGGTTCTTCTCAAATGACAAAATACACGCTCTTATCTTGCTGAGTAAACAGCCTCAGTTTATCTTAATAGTGTCTGAAGGACGAAACTTAAGGTCAGTCTGGCGTGGCTACTAGATTAAGTTTATATAAACAAAAAATGTATTTAGTTTTTATACGTTTCTGTTGATTTACTATTTGCTTCATTGGCTTAAACATGTTATAGTGTTGATTATCAGTTTTTATTGGTCACCATGTTCTTTTTTTTCTGCTGTACAATTGTTATAGAGCATTCTAGGGGCTATCGGCGCCCATCCAGCCCAAAGCAAAGGTGAAGTCAGTCAGTAAAATGCAACCATGTTCACTTACCCAGCCAACTGTGTGAGGGTCCTGTCTCTTATCTTACCTCCAGCGCTTGTTGAAGACTCTAACATTTGATCTAGGGTGCTGATAAGGAGGCTTCAATCGATTAATCCAAAAGGAGGAGCACTGCGGATTCTGTCCATCATGGCCACTGAACAGTGGACCAGCTGTTAACCCTTGCAGTTCTGTTGTGGGAGTTCTTGAGTTTGGAGAAGGCTAACGACGATGAGATGGAAAGACGGTTCGATGCGGCGACAGCAGTGAACGCGTGTGTTGTACTGGACCGTTGAAGAGAGAGATGAGCTGGAAGCTCTTGATTTATCAGTCCATCTACGTTCAGACCCTCACCTACGCCGTACCGAGCTTCCCTCGTAGAGCTCAGACATCCAGAGGCTGCTGACCTGATCACGTTGAAAGGTTGTGGTGATGGAAGTAGCATCAGATAATCGGAGTACTGTTGTTGGTTGTTCTGCTGGGAACACAATACCAAAAACATTGAAGTAAAATAGAAAAAGTGTGAAAATAACCTGATTTGGCCTCTGGAGCAGGATAAAGTCAAACCAGTAGAAGTAAAAGGACACCCATACAGTCAAAGGAGAGCCATCACATTGCTCACACACAAGCAGGTCTCACAGAAGATTTCACAGGTGAAATGAATATTACTTGATTTGTTACATTCGAACAATACCTGAACAGCTGGCTTGACATTGTTAAATCCCCTAAAACCACTTTTTTGGCCACTGGGGTGAAGCGGAAAACAAACCGTTAACAGTTAATTGATATGTTATATACATATATATATATATATATATATCTTTAGATAGCAGCCTTTTTCCACATCCATGAGACATGGAGAAATATTAGCATTCATTTGGAGTTATGCCTGATGAATGTAAGCCCAATATTCACACATTGAGAGTGAACCAAAAAAGTCAAGTTTCTAGTGGGAAAAGGTGCTAAAACACTGTAGAGCTGAGGGGAATTGCAGTCTAACTGAGTGGGTTTGTCACAAGCGACACCTTTCACAGTACACATTCACAGTACACACAATCATTTAATAATTTGTTATTTGAAAGAAATATTCTTCACGGCAGCATAAAAAGAGTAACTATTGTGTTATCAAATGAATTAATTTGTCTGCACAGATAGCCGGAGAGAGCAATGAGCAAAGAGGGAAAATATCACAGTGTCCACGATAACCATGTCCAGATGTTTTTTTACATCTGGACATGATATCTCGTGACAATGACGCAGAAAACAAAGAGTTCCTCCCTTGCAAACAATGTCTCCATTTTCCTGATCTTCGCCATCACTGAATAGGTCAAACCCTCATGAAAGATTTCACACAACCTTATGCAGTGAAGGTGATATTGAATATACTCTAAGTTTACCCATAAATCACTCAGGGAACACAGCTCTGGATACAGCTCTGGACAGAAAGATGAAAATTGGACCCTCGTGGTATCAAGATGGGGCTGAAAAAAACTAAAACAACTTCCTCCACAGAACATCGGGGACGTTGCCAAGGCAATGACATGAATCATCTCTTGTTTTTCTGGTGAAATTTTAAGATGATATTCACAGGTGTCTATTATCCTTTGTCTGCAAGTAATGTGATTCTCCCACCGGTCAGTACCATAATAATTGCAACAATAATCCTATTCCTTTGTGTATTCATGGGTTTGTTGAACATTATAGGTCATTCTGCCTTTGACATACACAAAGGATTTGATATGGATCTGAGTACACTGTGAAACAGGTCCACACATACAGGCACACACAAAAAAACACCCATATTGTTTCGTTACGAATTCAGAAACCTGCCAAAAGAAAATCTCAAGACTTAAAGTCTTAGAATCTCACAGTGAGGCGGACTTCTTTCCTTAAATAGTGCAGAGAAACTCTCAAAATAGAAAAAAAAAAAAAAGATTCCAGATTTGGTGTGGTTGAACTTTCCCTCACCTCCAGAAGCAGGGCAGGGACACAGCAGAAAAAACAGAGAGCGGGCCAGGGGAAATTCCTACAGGGATGCACTAGTGTCTTAATACCACAGGAATGCACAAGTGAAATCTAAATGACCGTCATGACAACGAACAGATACAGGGAGATTCACCTGGGCCATCTCGAGCAGCTTGTCATTGCTGCTTTTTACTATCGGTTGCTATTTGTTAGTGGAAAACTGCGGACACGTCAGCACATTGTGTTTGTTTTCAGCTTGATCCCGTTCATCAGAGAATGGGTGTGGTCTTGTAATAAGGCTTACATTATGTTGACATGTGTAGAGAACTAAATAGCATATTCCCCAAACATATTTCTTGGGATAGTGAACTTTATTCCATAAGGATGGTATATTTAGTTAGAAACAAACACAGCATATTGTGAGCAAATTAGTGAGCTTTAGACATTGTAACCTCTGGAAAGAGAGGCAGGCCTGCAGCTTCCAGTTATCTTCATGCTAAACTAAGCTAAGCTATAGCTAAGCTAAACTGTTGGTTGCTTCCAGGTGGCAACCCCAGGGTCCGAAAGTAAAGCCAATTACTGTGGTAAGTAATTTTAAGGGCCTTAAACTTACATTCTGTCTGAATGTAAGACATGAATGACCTTACTTTTCACTTGACTTATTCCCTCTGTAGGAGCCAAATATGGTGAAAAGATGGTAATCTGTATGTACACAAGGTGGCGCTGTTCTGGGGTCCTGTGCGCCGGCATATAGTCAATTAGCTCCTGATCAACGTCAGGTGTAGGACCCCGGAAGGATCGCTTTCGGGTGCACCGCGGCCGAAGAGAAGAAATAAACTCTTCTACATAACATAACATAACAACAAGAACGCGTCAACCAGGGCCACCCAGAGTAAACAACACCTTAGTAGCCACCAGTATCAGTACTGGGCTCCATTAACACACTCAATAAACATTGTTTATGGTCTCAATCACTAGTTTGAAGTCTTGTTCAGTAAGGCATGATGTGCATTTAGTAAATGAAGGTCCCATTCAGAGTAGAATAGACAATAAAGCAACAGTTTTTATTTTAGAGTTACCCAGTGCGAGACCTTACATAACCCATCGAAGGAACACACTGCAAAACAACATTGATTTGTTACATTGCTGTATTTTATTGCTGGGTGGATCACCTCTAATACTGCCAGCATCATATTCATTTCTCAAATAGTTTCTTTAAGAGAAGGATTTCTCAAGGCTGGTGTGGATTTGTGGATTACTTTTGTGCTGCACAACCCCGTATCGTTCCTCCATTCCTGTTGATGAATTCTCTTCTTCTCTGTCAATGCTGTGGGGCGTTTCCTGGCAAAGCCGATAAAACACAAGTATCTTCCTCTTTGGAGCTGCAGGCTTCAGGAAACTATCAGGGGCCAGGCTATTAATCTCTAAAAATCTGTGAAACTCTTTCCTTTGCCATTGATGGATATCACTGTAGAAAACACTGTAACTTTGTCACATTTAATGCAATGCATAAACAGTACACTCACCCACATTACAATATAGCTGTTTCTTGTCCATTATTAGCTGCTTTCCATGCTGGCTATGTGCCAGGACTCACTAGAAAGCCACTCAAAGAGGCCAGTACCGGCCTATAAGCCTGAAGCGTTCCCATGCCAAACAAAAACACATCACTAAAGTCAATATTAACCTTGAATGTAACCAAGCAGCAGGAAAAGCAGAATTCCAGAAGCATGAAAATACCTCAAAGGATATATCTAAATGCTGAATGAAAACTCTCAGCTAGTCGGATCGGTGGGCTGCCGCAGTCACACGGAGTTTGGTGAAGTGCTCTCGTCGGTCGGTGTGTCCAGAGGGCGATAACCCATCACACTTTTGCTCTCACTTCCTGCCATTCTCCGTGTGAGCTTAATTGGACGGTGGGACACTTTGTCAGGATGTGTGTGTGTACGTCTTTACAGTCATTCACACAGTCTTTTTTTTTATTTTTATGGAACGTGTTATTTCCTCTGGCGCTCACATGTTTCACTGAAGACTCAGACGGAGTATAACGTTTACATAAATCCAAGCTATGATTCTGATAGAGTGGAATTGATTGTTCCGTGCACTTTATTAAGAGTTATTTTCTGACATTTACAATAAACCCAGCGTTTTAGCTGCACTATCAATACATCTGCACTCCCCCACTCATGGAAGCAGACGCTAATCCAACATGCGGAACGTTGTTGTGATAAATTATCACACACAGACGCGCATAGTTGACATATTGTTGATTAATTTAATTAGCTGTAGAAGGTTTAAGCCTCCAGTTGTGTTCTTCATCAGTAATGGCTATGTATTTGATCTTAAGGTTGATCTTAGCACCTGTTTTGATATTTGTTAGTCATTTGATTTGAAATAATTCTCACAGTCTAAATGTTAACACTGCTTGCAGTCAGTGTATATAAGGAGCAGAGTCCTGCAGTTGAAATCACTCAACCCCTCTTCACGGAGGAGAAGGATTTTGGAGAATTTCTTGATACTGCTGGATTCTCCACAGTGGGTCCAACAGCTGTTGGAAACACCAGATGGGGGTCAGGATTCCTAGTCCTACTTGGAACATGTGATGGTGACAGTCATATTTTATTTAGCGATATGCTATTTTTTCCAAACGCGATCAATGCTCAGTGCCAAAGAGTTTGCTACATGTTGTATTACATTCCCCAGCTGAGTAATGTTCTGCAGCTGATGTTCGTGTAGTATTCATAACACTGGCAGCGCGCTAACGCTTCCCAGCAGGTGAGGGAGTCCTCATGATTCAGCCTGCTGATTGATATCGCCCAGGCCGCTCTCCGAAGAGTTTGGACACATATTCTCATTTGTTTCCAGGTTTGCTTTAGCTTTTGTAAGAATGTAGGACTGTGTGCCTATATCATGTGTGTGTGTGTATATGTGTGTTTGAATATATTAATGCAAAAGAAGCATCAGATAAATTTCAGATTGATACTGGCTATCTAAAAACACAGTTTAGAGCAAATTTAGGATTACACCTTGTTTGAAGACTATTAAAAAAAAAGTCAATACATAACTAAAAGTCAATACAATTCTCACTGTATGATCCCGTGAAGCAATTTCATTAGAACAGGATTTTGTGCTTTCGTAAACCAAACTCGAGCACTCTGAGAGTTCATGTTGTGAGAAAATATTAAAGCCGGCTGTGTTTTCTCAGCAGCCCACTTACATCCACAATCTTCAAATAATAAAGATTTAATCAGGTGGATTAGGTCCTTTATGAAGTCGGGAGGAAAGCTTCGCACACATAAACCTACTCGTGGGCAACTCGCATTAAATCACAAAAGAATATTCTGAATCTTATTTTATTCTTCATAAGCTCAAGTTGTCGTTTTTAAATGTCACCGGTGACCCCCCGGGGTCACATTTTTGACCCTTTTGAAGTGACACATTATCGCCCATAAAGCACAAAATTATAACTTTTGGAGGGGTCCATTTCTCCCTAGAGGTGGTTTTCACTGGCAATTACTGTTATATGCTGACCTCTTCTCTGTTCTGTGGTCAGAATACATATAGCTGAGGTCATGTCAGAGGATACGCAATATGACATAAATTGATTAAATACTGTTTAGATAATGGACAAAGCTAATGATTGTGATGACACTCACATATTTGGACATACGACATCTAAGAACATGATATTAAAGGACCACTTAAATGATTTTTATTTATTTCATGCATTTCTAACGGTGTGAAGTGATATACAACATGCACTAAAATAAGTCCTGCAATCATAGATCAAGCAGCACAAAGAAATCATTTGTTTCCAAAGGCCCCCCGTGAGTCTTTGCAGCTACTGCATGCCCTGTGAGTGCATCATCACAATAAAAAGCCCTTCGACAACACCCAAAGAGCACCCTTTTTACGGCAGGAAAACCAAACTTGATTGGGAGCACTAACCTAGGGAAGGGAGGCAGCACCCACCCCACCCTTCCCTTTACAGTTATGAACCCCGACCACATCGACATAAAGCTCCGGAAGGGAGAGGCTGCAAGGACACACGTTGCACACGTTCCTTCCGACCATCACAAGAAACTAGTTCTGCGCTATCTGTTTGCTCAGGAGTCCAAAATCAACTGCTGGGGGGAAGCGGGAGGAAGGTTTCAATCAAGATAATACATGAAAGTTTGGAGTTGTACCAAGTCCTTGATAATCAACCACTGAAGAGGAAAAATAAAAATAAACTGGGCAGCAGTGTGTCCATTCCTGTTCCTGCCTTAAATAACAAAGGTTAAAGGTCACATAAACCCAATTTATGAAAGGTTACGGCTCACATATTGTTTGAAGCAAATGTACGCGACAAGAATTCTCAAGAATTAACATAGGTGGCTGGTTTTCGGTATGTTCTTCATTGGAACTGAGCTCACCATTGGTTTACCGGATAATTATTTCGTAATCGGAAAATAATGCACTTCAAAAGACCGTTAAACAAGTTCAAACATGTTTAAAACACGGTGCTGTGTGGCTGTTAAGTAGTTTCCTGCAACATATAAATCTTAACCTGCAGGGACACATTTGAAAGTGCTGATGAAGGCGTGTGCCCACTTAGCGAAAAAGTAATACCTTGTGGGAAAACAGTGAAAAACAAATATTCATTTAATATTCAGAGAATACTCTGACACATTAATTAACAATTTAACAACCAGAAACTGGCAATGGCTAACTCATATGGAAATGAACACACACCAAGTTAGCAGCCGGGAATGGAATTGATTATTCTTCAACTTTTCAACAAAAGACATTTTTAAATCGTCTTCACAGATGACTGAGGTGAAGTAATGCATATAACGAGGATCGCAGAACCATACACACTACAACGAAGTCGAATATATATATATATGCGTTTTAAACATCTAAATAAGTGAAGTTATATCCATTACATGTGGAGGGGCCCACTCTATGCCTTGTAAGATGAGATGGTATTGCAGAGAAGCGAGACTTAAAGCTCAATCCACAACCATTCAGGCTGTGAATCATCTTTCAACCAGTAATGGAGTACAGTACTGATTATTCTGGACTGTTATTAAGATGAGAATATGTTGTCAATGAGTAATAGAGAACGGCCTGATAGTATACATGAAAATGAATGCAAGTCACATTCCAGAGCTGCACTTAACCAAAAAATATGTCTTTAATGGCGACCTCCAGTGCACAGAGGCCGATGTCAACTGAAATGGTGTGCTTGTGTCAGAGCTGTTTACAGTAAAGGTGAAGAATGAGTCTTTGTATCAGCTGCAAGAGAAAGGAAGAACCCTCTTAAAGACAACACATAAATGCATCAACCAGGTAAATCAACTTTGTATGTGAGCTTTAACAACTAAAAGAATTGTTTTATCTATCTTATAAAAATATCATTGTTACTCAACGAGCTGTAGTGAATCTTCCTTGGACACCCACATCAACTCTGCTCTCAATACACCTTGAAGGACTTTTGTATGGACAGACTTATGGGATAGAAATCCTTTGCAGACATGGCACTGGTCCACAAAATGACTGTCAAAGCCAGAAGCTGTTTTACCTTCCTCAGAGAGTCTAGAGGCCCCAGTTCTTTAGAAAGCCAACTTACTCTAAATCAGCCCGACTCCAAAATCACATATATCATCTTTCTGTCTGTCAGAGTAAATGCAAAACGTGGGTACAACTCGTAAATGTCAGATTTTGTTTTAGCCAATCTGGGTCCATGAGTGTGGCTCTTTGTGGGCTGAGTAGAGAGCTGCAGACGCTTTGTAAAACCTGCTTACACATCTCATCGAAAATATTCATTCCATTTCAGTGGCAAGACGATGACGATGACAAACAAATCAAAATATAGAAGAATATTATATAAATATAGATTAAATTATTAGATTAGATATACTTTATACATCCCCAGGGGAACATTTCTTTGTTGCAGCAGCAAGCATGTTTGCAATATATACAATGCAATATAATAAAATATAATAAAATAAAATAGCAGGGCATATTACATTTAAGAATTTAAATAATAAATGAAAATGAAAATGAATAAGAATAAAATAAAAATGCAAAGTGTATATAAAGTGAAGCGGTGCAAGGGTTATTGATGTTGTTCAATTTGAGGAGGATCCGGCCAGAGGTGATTTATTGTACAGTCTTATTGCAGTGGGCAGAAATGTTCTCCTTTATCTGTAATGTTCTCCTGTATCTGTAATGTTCTCCTGTATCTGTAATGTTCTCCTGTATCTGTAATGTTCTCCTTTATCTGTAATGTTCTCTTGTATCTGTAATGTTCTCCTGTATCCGTAATGTTCTCCTGTATCCGTAATGTTCTCCTGTATCTGTAATGTTCTCTTGTATCTGTAATGTTCTCCTGTATCTGTAATGTTCTCCTGTATCCGTAATGTTCTCCTGTATCCGTAATGTTCTCCTGTATCCGTAATGTTGTCCTGTATCCGTAATGTTCTCATGTATCTGTAATGTTCTCCTGTATCTGCAATGTTCTCCTGTATCTGTCCTTGTGACAGCAGAGCTGAAGGAGTCTGTTGGAGAAAGTGCTCCGCTGTCCCTGCAGTAGGTGGTGACTATATATATATATATATATATATATATATATATATATATATATATACGGGACTAAAGTATTTTGTTTTCAAGCCTTTTATACACCTGCACTTAAGATTTTATTTTAATGGAAACCTATTGGCTTGTTTTGTCCGTTTTATCAATTGTTCATTTCTAAGTTGGTGTCAGGTAACATGGGACAATAAAGGCTTTTCCCAAGGTAAGAGTGCTTATCTTTTTTTAAATTATTATTATTGCAAGAGGTTTTCTTTCTTCATCACAGGTATTTGGCAGACACTAGTAACCTTGCAGGATAACATGCTCCCTATCCAGCGAAGTGCTTGAATCAATACAATCTATTTGTCTCATGCCCAGACAACTTTATATTATTAAATGTCGGTGTCTTTCCAGCGCCAATTGCCAACAAATAATTATTCTATGGGGCCATCAAACTATCTATCTGGTCATACTGACATGTAACTTATATGTTCAGTGATTGGACATCAGAAACACAGAGACTAAATGAAGGCAGACAAGAAGTGTGACGTTAAATTATGAAACCAGTGGCCAAATACAGAGAAAATAGAAGCAAAAGGTTTGCTGGATGAATGAAAGAAGGGATTCAAAAGGTTTTGCAAAATAAGTCCTTTATGTCATTTATTAAACAAACTGAATAGGACTACTTAATGTGTCCTACATAATACACTGGTGATGACAAAACAGTGTCCCATATTACCCAACAAAGAACCCTGTCTATTTTAGGTAGTTCACAGAACTTATTATTGTGACCTTATGATTATTAGGTCCTTGCCTATATGAGCTTTGCGCCATCTAGAGTCAAGAAGTGGGAAACGTCTATTTTGAAGGCGGACATTTGAGACCAAAGTTGAATCAAGTTAACAATTGACACAACAGTAAAACCGAAAGTGAGAATTATTTGTGTAAAACAAAACTATTTGAGACTGCAAGAATAAACTTATTTGATTAAAGTGATGAAACAAATTATTACCAACAAATAGACAATGACATTTCCTGTTTTTTTTTTTTGTATTCCTCATTCCTCTGTTTTATTTTGAAGGGGATCAGCGGAAGTGGTGCCTTTTATGTTGCGTTTAACTAGTGTTAGCTGGCTGGCTGCATGCAGACAGTAACAGCATGGCATACAGTGCGAAGATCGGTCCGTCCATCCTGAGTAGCGACCTGTCCTGTCTGGGCAGCGAGTGCGTGCGGATGATGGACTGCGGGGCAGACTACCTGCACCTCGATGTCATGGACGGGTTAGTTTATCAGGAAGTTGACGTCAGTCAAAACAAGCTAGCGTTGCTAGCTAGCAAGCCGATGGGAAGTTCAGTGCGTGAGAGCTAAAGTTGGCTAACACCAACATGCTAAACTAGCTCGCCAGAAGTTAAGCAGGGAAAGCCAATATTTATGTCACTGGATTTAAATGGCTTAAGTCTGTCAAAACCTCAGGGTGTCAAACATTATAATGTCTTGCAAGTCTTGACAACACTTCCTCCTTCTGCTTTTTTTAGTTTAGTCGTTGTTTACCTTCCTGTAAACCTCTGCGAGGCGTTTGTTTGCAACCGTTTGCGCACCACAGAAGATTTCATCACAATCGGAAGTGAAATGCCTGTTTTTGTTTCCCTTCCAAAGGCACTTTGTCCCCAACCTCACGTTTGGACATCCCATGGTAGAGTGCCTAAGGAAGTCGGTAGGCCCAGACCCTTTCTTTGGTGAGACAGAGGCATTCCCATACATTTGAAAAACCTAATCTAATTACTTAATTGAAGTGGACCCTGAATGCATCTCTGCTATGTTTGTGCAGTACTGTGACCGTGATCATTTTGCAGACATGCACATGATGGTGTCTCGGCCAGAGCAGTGGGTGAAGCCCATGGCTGCAGCAGGAGCCAACCAATATACCTTCCACATAGAGTCCACCACCAACCCTGGAAACCTCATCAAGGAGATTCAAGAGAGTGGCATGAAGGTGAGCATGAAAAAAAAATACTGCAAACTAATGACAATATTGGCATCGATCAGCTAAAGTACTGAGGCGACTTCATACTAACACTGTGTGAGTCCTGTAGGTGGGTTTGGCCATAAAGCCTGGTACTACTGTTGAAGAGTTAGCACCTTGGGCCAACCAGATCGACATGGCTCTGGTCATGACTGTTGAACCTGGCTTTGGAGGCCAGAAGTTCATGGAGGACATGATGGCCAAGGTACGGTCAAACCACAGGGAGAGGAAGCAAACACAGGAAGCACACACACAACAGCCGCAACATGAACTAGACCGTAAAGATTATCACACAGTTAATCTGCACTTTTAAAAAAATTTTTATAGAGTTGTTTTACTTTTCCCTGATATACGTGATATCACAAACAATTGTCAACAGAAGAATGCCAAATGTGCTGCGATTGACACAACTACCACCCTTTACACATTGTCCCACATTTATATGACCCATGTGAACTGGTAACATAACAATGATGCCATCACATTATTGATAAAACATAACAAGTTGTGAAACCATTGACAACTTTTGTGAAAAAAGGAAATTAACTATTTGCTTAACACCCATAAGTTTCTCCATAATCACAGAAGTGCACACAATGATATTGCACTAGTACCACATAAAAACATAAAAAGTTTCGGCATCAGTGCTCTCTTCTCTCTTTTTCTCCTTTTTAAAAGTATATAACAGTTCACAGCCCAGATAGAAGTTTACCAAAGCGTAGTTATTTTGTATGCTGTTCAAATTTAGTCCATAGGATGTTTCTGATTGAACCTGTAGCACCGTTTCTTTTCCACGTCCTACTAATGTATCTGAAAATGGGTAGTGGAGTAGTGTCGTAGATATGATGTTGTGCATGTTTCACGCCTCTTTGTTTTATTTCTGTGTGTGTGTCCAGGTGAGTTGGCTAAGGAGTCAGTTCCCTTCATTAGACATTGAAGTAGATGGAGGAGTCGGCCCTGACACTATTCACAAGTGTGCAGAGGTAAGCGATACAAACGCACATCACTCGCCTGAAATCCCAGTCCAGTTTTGTGTGTTTTTTTTTTCTTTAAAGTAAATGTATGCTCTTTTTTTGCTGCAGGCAGGAGCCAACATGATCGTGTCGGGCAGCGCTGTCGTGGGCAGCGACGACCCTCGCTCCGTCATCGCCCTCCTGCGCACCGTGGTGGCTGAAGCAATCCAGAAGCGTTCGCTGGACCGCTGAGATGTCTTCTGTGTGACAACCGACCTGCCCATCCCAGCAATACAACACGACAGCCAGTGGAACAGACTCAACGCGAACATTCCCGGGGTTGAGGTCAGAGCAGGGCACGGATGGCCGAATCCAAATCACTTTGATGTGAGTGACGGTGCACCGTGCCTCTACAAAACATTTAGAATATCCTCCTGTCCTCCCACAATCGCCTCTCTGAGTTCAGTTAACCAACATTGAGTCTCATCTCCGCATGGGGACAAACCATTTCCAGACCGGAGCTGAAGTTATGTTTACTTCACATATGGAAACATTCCTGAATATTGTTTGACACTGTTTTAAGTAATATTAACTGTGGAAATAAAATGGTCCAAGGAGGTACTGTGTTTAGATCTTCAGTTTTGCGATTAATTGTTTGACTTTCATCTGAAATCATGTTTAATAATTCTGTCTCTTTTCGCTGTTTGGTTGAAATGAACCAACTGCTCAGCTTAAATAATGTACACTTGTAAATTCCATGAGATTTGTTTTTGCAAATTAAAGACTACAATGAAGTGAAGTATGAGTTTGCTTTTGAATTACTACCAAATTGTAAAAGAAATAGTGTTTGCTGACCTATTAAATAAACCACTAATGTGTTTGTTGCATTCAACTTGGCAAATGCGCTACGCTTCCACATTGTCATTGCTGCGGTGGTACACCTGCTGTACAGCGCTTTTATTTTGAGTTTCAAATTTGTCCTCAGAATATATCCCTTGTAATGATGCTTTTCACACGATTAATACATTTCAAATAATAACCCGTCGCATCGGGTTAAACGTCCCCCAAAAAACCTTGACCAGGGAAAAAAGTAGAATAAACTTTAGGAGACCAGCTGAGGAGAGATTTTTACTCCACTACATTTAATTGACAGATCAAGTTACTCACTACATAGGAGATCTTCCATAGAACATTAGTTTTTAGACAACTATACAGTGTTGGAGATTAAATCACCAAACAGTATATAAAGCATTACAATTTGCTGAATACATCAGTAAAAGGGTACTTACACATTAGTAATTTGATCATATACATGTATATAGCACAATCCCCTGCGACATTTTCTTTTACTTTGAATTATAAGTAAATTATGCTCTTAATTCTCCAGTTTATTTACTTAAAACTTAATTGTTGGCTTTAACTTTAAATAAATATATATAAACCAAGCTCCGTTACTGACTTGCACTCCTTTTTCATACACTAGATGGCGAGTCTGAACAAAAGTATAGTTTCTAGCACCTGGGGGGGCTCCATGTCAGTGTAATAATTAATTCATTTCATTTCATTCAAATCATATAACATTTTAATTTGTAAGAATGGACACTCACACACAGTTCTAGATTAGAAACGCAGTGCTGTAATCTCTAATGCATTCAATTCCACAGCGTGAACAGCGGCACTAACAGCGTTGCAGAGAATTGGCTACAGAATGAGTGCCGCTGTTGAGTAGTTTGGCAAAATTATGAAAAATTGAAGTGTATTGTCCGACTACAACATGTGCATCCCGATCTTTTTCTCAGAAACACCACCCTGTCAATCAAAATCATTACAGCGGTAAAGTTGTGTGTTTTTTCGTAAATCAAGTGAATCATGTGCAGAAGTGTCGGCCACTGACCAATTCATTGGAATAGGAACAAAATGTAAGTTTGTGAGCAGGATGGGTTTCCAAGAATCAATATGTGATATTGCATTTGTTGAGCCAGACTGAGATACAGAACCCTTTTCCCGAGGACACCCAGAAACACCAAAGACATGTGAGCAGCATCCTCATCTCTTTGTCAGCTGAAAGAATTCCTCCCACCATCGAGCATCACCCATGACATCCTTCCAACGGCAACCAGCTCGCTCTTAATAATGCAGCACATGTCTCGGAGGCAATTCACGGTTCAGTTGAAATATTGATGCCTGAAATCTGTATTTTCATTTCAACGTCACATGCCATGCATCCGATCGTGCGTTTGGAGAGGTCCACACAGAGCGGCGTGCATGTGACGAGAGAGAGAGAGAGAGAGAGAGTTTTGTGTATAATGCATGCGTTTGAGCATCGCGGTGGGATGTCCTGTGACAGACTTGTGTTCTAACAGGTGACGACAGGCGTTTTGTATGCCCGTGTCACCGCCGCAAAGACAGGGACGCCATTCAATGTGAGGGAGCAGTCAGCACCGACACTCGTTCAGCCATGTCTCGGTCTCACCGCCAGTTAAGTGGCGGTTTCTCTCTCCGGATCACCGTGCACTGTTTAAATGCCCTCTGTGGATTAATTATGACACTACATATGCAGAGAGGGAACGAGGAGCAGCATGGTGACGATGAAAAAGTTAAGTGTAGAGTGGATGTTCATACAGTGAGAGGCACAGACGTATCGCATATGCTGTGCCCTAACTTATACATCAAAGTCAGTCATGAGAGGCTGCGGTGCCATGGCAACCATATCCATAGGTACTGTCATTTGCGGTTAAAAGCAGTAAACAGCTTGGGGATGGCGGGGACAGAGAGAAGAATGGTCAGATAACTATCAGCACTTGGCTTTTTCCTCCTGATCACGTGTGTGAATCCCTACGTCTTTCACAGCACGCACACACACACACACACACACACACACACACAGAGAAGGAGAGAGAGAGAGAGAGAGCGGTTACTGAAAGTCCAGTAAAGATTATACACCAAAAATGAGTGAGACAGCCATCATGTGGAGCTTTTGATCAGTGCTGTGAGGGAATGTCTCGGTGCCTGGCAGAGTGTGCAGACCTCAACAGAGTACCACGGGTTGAACCACCACACAGAGAAGGCAGTCAGATCACCAAACAGCAGGTCCCTTGATGGACCGCAGGAGAGACTCCTCGCTCACAGGAACACAGACCACGACGGGGAACAGCTCTGCGTTTGGTTTGAGAAGGAGGAAAATCCACAACAATACATTTTGCACATGAATCCTGAAACCAGAATCTTCACGATGATGACGGTTAAATCACGGAACGAGTAACCCGTGTATATAATACGCTGTGCAATATTCAATGGGCTCATCAAAGATACTGTTTGAAGTAGCTGTTTTTCCCAGAGGAACGTGTTTTTTTATTACATTAATTCCCTTATTTCTTTCTTCTCTTTCCCTTTATGCTGCCATTCATTTTGTTCCTTGTTGTCCCGTCTGTATTTTCTTTGCCTCCATGACTCACCCTTCCCCCTCTTTGGGATCATTATATAGTCGAATTATATCTTTCTACTTCTCTCATCATCTTCAGCACTAAAGGCACATTAGTGAAGACACTTTGCCCTCTCTTGCTCATTCATAATTACTTGGGTTCCCACAGGAGAACACGATGCACATCACTGATTAGCTCACTGGTGCTACCACCTTTACTTATACATAAAGGCCTCATCCTATTGAGCGTGCATAGTCTTATTAACAATTAAAAAACAACTTGCTTTGAATAATATCTCTTTTCTTTGCCCTGCAGCAAGGCGGGCTACAGTATAGCATATACTGTCCCTATGATGCATAACTGAGCTGTGATTCAAGGAAGGATGCCATTGTCAAAGGTCAGCTATCTGCCCTGCTGCTGCTTCTCAGCTCCCCCGTTTCCTTTACTGCTGTGTCAAATGCATCAGGGCATATACTGTGATGGTGTGAACATATATTTTCTTACAGATGGTAATGAATAATTTGCTTGTATTGATTTCTTACTATACAGCCCAACTATGAATGGATAGATTCAAAGAAATCAAAGTCAGGTTTTTAACAACACGGCTGTGGATGGAAATATTGGTAAATCCACTTTGTTCGAGGCTTAAATATCTCAGAACTGTGCAGACATTAATGGTCCCCAAAACATAGATGATATTTTGATGGTTAAATCTCTGACTCCTCTTCTAGCACCACCATGAGGGTGACAGTTGTGGTTTTGAGTGAAATGTCTTCACAACTGTCTGATTGATTGCTCTGATATCATGTCCCTGAATCTTTGTTCATCCCAGAACTCAAAATCTGGATTAGTTCAATAGTCAGGTTAATGATAGGCCTAAATGATTTATACCTCATTCCCACCAACCTCAGCTGAACTTGGTGTTAGTAACACGTTAACACACTCGTGTGGTGAACTTAGTAAACATAACCGCGAAGCATTCGAATGTTAGCATTCGAAGACGATGACAATGCTAACATTTGAATGTTAGCATTTGAATGTTAGCATTGTCACCGTGAGCATGTTACCACACCACACATGTTATAGCTTCCGTAACATGGCTGTTTACTCAGTCTTGATTAAAAATGCCTCGGGGGTAGTTTCTTCCCTACATCTGCTGTTGTTCACTGAAGCTTCCTCCGGTAAGCCAACCTTTAGATCCTACGTGCATTGACCAAGCTCAAAGTTAGCTTGATTGAGAAAGGTCAGGACAAAATGGCCGTGGCAAATTTCCCCTCATAAATGATAGCTACATTGTAGCAAGGACATCCCATCTATCAGGTATTTAAATGTTCATTTAAATTCTCACCAAAACAAATACAACAATGAATGCCTGGAACAGTTAATTAGGTCTACATCTGAATCTCCAGGCTTCTGCAGGGCCTCCGAGAATAGAGACTAAACGCAGCTCCCAGAGGAGCATTGCTTTGGTGGCAACCTTAGCATCAGTTTACTCCATTGTAGGCAGAGCCAGTGGAAGTACACACAATGTTAGTGTTCATCAATTATGGATACATTGAGAATATTCCAGTGTGTGAATCAGTTTGTGTGTTTGTACATTTGTGCATGTTTTTAATACATAATGAATGATGTGTGGGACCATCGGGGCTTTTGTTGTTTTTATGTTAGGTGTCTGAATCATGAGATTCAGTTTCTATAATAATCAATACCAAACTCTTAACATTTCTTCCAATGAACAGCCTTAACTAACAGGCCCATAATACCGCTATTGATTGTATTTCCCCCCTGCATAATTTACACAGATCACACAGCCCTCCAGATTACCGACTGCTGCTAATACATCAAGAGCCAATTGCGGTGTCTATTTGCATCAGCACAGGTGGCACATCTGTTTTCCTACTCACGTGGAGGCAAACTAGTGCGCTACTCAAGATGTGACGTTACAGTTGGTGTAAAAACAAAATTTCTCGCTGCTCTTCGTTGACTCGCTCTTACTTCACAGTGAGTCATAGCAATGTGGAAACATACAAAGGTGAGTTCAACAAGCTGAAGACAGGTGTGAAAAGACTAGTCACACTCTCCGAGCTGTTAATTGTGTAGCTTTTTCCTCTTTCATCTCTTCACCTCCAAGAACAGAGCATATCTTGTCACTACATAGTGGATGCTGAGCATTGTGCGATTGCAAGTTGTTTTTGTACGGAAGTGCTATTCACCCCTGTATGCTGTTCAACTGTACCAATCTTCATGGATGTTTCTCTCCGTCCTTGGTATGATGCATGCAAGCTCACCACAGAGACGCCATGTCCTGTCCTTGCCTTGACTCCAGCACTTCCTCTCTCGCTGGTAATAAATCATAATCTATGCTGCCCTGCGTCTCTGGATCGTTAAGTACTGTCTGCCCATGTGTGCCCTCTGGTGTCTGCATCAGCAAGGACCATAGATTTTGTGAGTGTTTCTTACTTTTTTATGCAAAACAGATCTTTCAGCATATAGTGTGTTTCAGAGAGTGGGAGACGGAGAACAGAAATCGGGGGGGAAAAGTGGGACAATGTTCAAAGCTTGAGGATTCAATGTTTTTTGTTTTTTTCGCATCCTGTGAAGTTGCGATGGGGCTGACTGACAATAACATCAGTAGTATCAGTGCGCCTGCTATTAGCGCCAGCAGCATCAATACATCTTTGAATGTGGGGGCTCTTTTCAGTCAGGACAGATTGTTTTGTCAAGAATCGACCAAAAGCTCCTTCAGGGGAACTTGTATGCACCACAACCCAGAAAAAACTTTCCAGTAGCTCCACAAGCATACACCAAACATATTTTTTCTTACAGTGAATTCTGTTTTCCCTTTGTGACACCATTGATTTCTTGAATGGTTGACATCATTAGTTTTTTTGGCTTCATTGGGTGTACGTGCATCAATATGAGTTCATATGAATTCATGGGAGAAGGAGCTTGACGCTGTGGAGTGAGGTGGGCATGTGTGCGTTTCAGAGAGAGAGACGGGAAGAGTGAGCAAGTCCATCTGCATCGGATGAGTTATGAGTGGCGAGATGTGATTTGCTGAGGTTGTCAAAAAAGTCCCTGGTTAACTTGCATGAGGCCCTCTAAGCATTATTTATCCCGACATGCTGACCCAACCCTTCTCTCTCCCGCACACACACAGACCAACAAAACATGCGGAATGAATAAGCCCCACGTAGAGGGACTCAAAAAGACCCGCCCGCCTGCAGGGCGTTAATCTTTAGTTTATGGTCAAAGCAGAACTAGATGATTGGGTATGTATTTTACTATATCAAGGTCGATTGATTAGTAACCAATCTCCAAGTTGGTCTCCTCCAATTGATCTCCAAACACAAATGCAAAATGCATATAGCTGGAAGGAAAACAGGAAGATGCAGTGAATGTATTTTATTGCAATAAACTGACAATAGCAAAGTGCCTTTTTAAATGGCCACGATGGCAACTATTTGATAGAATAACAAATGAAAAAATAAACAAACCATGGTCATATATATATATATAAAAAAAAAAATACATCACTGAAAATAAAGCACCACTGGCTGAACTGAAAATATCACCACAAACTATGTTACACCTAAATCTGGAGCCGGCACACAGCCAATACATGCAGCCCTCAAAACGCAGCTACAACACTGTCACGTTCGGAGGAGTCTCAGGAGGCAGCTATGGATGGTATTAATATTATTACAACCCCCAAATAAACACCATTCAGAGTTCAACTGTAAAGCCCCAATGATGGCGGCGGCGCCGACATGATTTTTCATGATTTAAATGTGTGCGATTATGTGATTTCAGCACTGAGGCTGAAGCAGCTGTTCAGTGGCACCATCTCCCAACCTGCATCTCTGGGAATGTTCAAGATTTACAAAAGGCAATCATTCAGCCGATAAACACACTCCTGTCGCTCTTTCTTGATTATAAATAACTGAAATTAGCTCCCTTTTACTAAATAATACGGTACGCAACTATGCATGTCAAATCACTGAAGAGCTTGCCATCAATTATTCCTTGTGATACTCCGGCTGGAAGATGCACAGAATGGCTTCCCTGCAGCTTTCATATACATGTATACACTTTGACTTGCAGTAGCATCACATCAAGTAGCAAAAGGAGGCTAAAGACTGTTTATAATTGAAAAAGAGAGGTAATCCACACACTGACTATTGCAATTTAATGAGGCAACCTTTCGACCAAGAAGGTCTTTGTTAGGCAAACACCCTTATGTGAGAAAAACAGACAATATGTACAAAGAAAATGACAGCTCCACCTCCACCTGCACCACATACTATCACACACTCGTTCTTCTTACACACAATCATAGTATTGTACATATTTCTGTCAAAAAATGTGTATTTTACAGTATATAATCTGAGGCTACTAACCAGCTTCAGTTGTGTAATGGATTACTTTTTGTCTCAGAGGAATTATCTTAAGCATCGTGTGTAATTGTAGCCGGAGTTTTCATTTTATGTATCCTTTTCTCTGGATGTTTGACATAGAAAGACCCTTTTTCCTAATATTGCCTCATTAAGCGCTTGGGAGCAGGCAATATGCAGTATGTGTGTGTGTGTGTGTGTGTGTGTGCGACACTCGTCTTTGTCCATCGTGCGCCCCTATCCGTCTGGCGCCGCGTACCCCTCGACAACACTTGGTTATGAGTCGACGGACAGCTCATTGATGTGCACTCTTTGAAGACATTGATTCATCAAGTTGCATGTGCATTGCATTTCTAACTAAATAGCACCAGCCGTACTCAACGTGGAGACGTGGGCGTTCGACTTGAAATGGACCGTTGCCTTGAACAACAGTGAAGGAAGTTGAAATCTCAGAACGTGGTGCGTTTGTGTCAGTGTCGGCTACGTATACTCTTTGCTTCTTTTTTTTTTTTTTTTGGACATAAATCTGTTTAATGAAGTGCCGCATAAAAGCAAACATTAAAAAGACAAATATGAGCAATAATATCAAACACAATCTCCACAACAGCCATTCTTGAAACGGATTACTTCACAGGTCTCGAAGGGCATCTGGAATTGGCAGTCAAATATTGTAAATGACGAAGGACTAGGCTTTTTGTTGGCTCAGGAAGTCTGTAGGGGTGGGGGGGGGTGGGGGCGCACTGCTTTGTCACACAAACACAATGCTCAAAGAGTTCAAAGTTTACAAAACATCAAAATTCCTCCCGCAGTATTGTCATGCAATATACATGTAGACGAGTCTTTCAAGAGTGTTCCTGTCCAGTCCGGCAGTGAAGGGGTTGGGCCCAGGTTGGGGAGAGGACTTCACGCCTCTCCTGGCGGACGCGTTCCAGGGAAGGTGACACACATGTTATCAACCCTTCTGCCTTTTGCACCCGGGGATGCCGACGGACGACGCCTTCAGCTACAATCCATGATTAGGAGACGTTGGAACAGTTCGGTTTCAGCAGATCTGACGTCCTACCTCCGCGTTACATCACATTTCACGAAATAAACGCGACTCAAGCAAAAAAGCATTAAGTGAATTCATTTTTGTGACTGGTCTGTTCAACTATTGTACATGTAAAGCCACAGTAATCTTCATTATAGGTATAGATATACAGTGTTTTGACACTGACCAAATTTGACAATCTGGTATGAAATGCTACAGACTGCAACGCGCAGGACAAATCTAGCATTTCTACATCTATCACATTGCCAACACACAGGCTATTGACATAATCTACTTGGTGCAGTTGCCTGGCAACGCAAGCAGCAGAGTTCTTAGAGAATTTAAAAGCAAAAAGACAATTTTTTCAAAGCTATGCAAAGTAGTAAAAAAAGAAAACAATAAATAGAAAAATCTTTAAAATAAACCCAAGTCAAATATTTGCCCCCGGCCGTCTTTTAGTTTTCTAATGTGCAGGTTACATTTTAAAGTGTTGTCACTACACGTCTATACGTATAAATCTCCAGTGTGGCTTTTAACAAATAAAAAAATTAAAAAAACTTTTAAAATACAATTTGCATCTTCTGATATCATTAAAGACTGGACGGACTGGTCATACTGGGCAACTTAAAAGAAATGTGCAGTAACGTAATTGTACTCAGTAACCACATCTGTGTAATAATCTAAGCAGGACATTTCAACTGACTTAATATGAGTGTAAAAATGGCCCCTTTGTCCTCAAGGCCCATAAAGCCACAGCGGGAGGTACGCAGACATATTTACAATCTGCTTCAAAAACCAATCAGCTTTCCGACTCCCTTGAAAAGTTCAACCATCAGCTGCAGAGAACAGCATGGAAATAAGGAGGTCTTGGCACTGAAAAGAAAAAAACTCTTATGTAAAAGTACATATGTCCTCAGCAGGAGAGCGCTGTTCATTTACACCCCCCCCCCCCATTCCCATTCCCATTTCTGAGACCCTCTCTCTCTTTTTCTTGTTGTCTCTTTTTGGGGCGAGGAGGAGGAGGGAGGAGAAGAAGAGCAGCGCAGTCTCTCACTAAGAGTGTCTGGCAATGTTTAGGTGGTTTCTGTCTGCCAAGGCAAATTCATTGTGGAGGCAGGTGGGCACACATCCTCACTTAGGACACAGACTTGTGTGTCCTTGCCTTTGTCTCTGTGCAGCCTGCAACCAAGTCATCAGCTACGGACTGAGTCAGTAGGCGCAGAGAATCACTATGGCAACCAACATAGTGGGTCGGGCTGTGGCTGCTTTTTGTTGGCTTCCACCCGGTGCCGGAGTCGATTATAGAGTTCCTTCTCTTAAATGTTCATCCCGGATTGGCCAATGATCTCAAGTGCAGTTTTCTCTCTCTCTCTCTCTCTCTCTCTCTTGAAAAATAGACAAATATTCAGAGTAATAAAAAACAAAATGCAGCTATGAGTTTGACAGAAAAAAAAACGAGAGACGCTCCTAAAACTCTCTTGTCCTTCAAATCGCACAATTTATCGTGCTAACATGGCACACCCATTCTAGTCGACAGACACACACACACACACACACACACACACACACACACACACACACACACACACACACACACACACACTAACGTGAAACAGACAGCCACCAGGGTAGGGTTTTTTAAACTGACTAATTCAACACATCAGTGGACGACAGTAAGGTCTGAAGGTGGAGTCCAGATCTGCTCCCTGACATTGGGGGGGGGGGGAACCCTCGCTTAGTCGACTGAGCCAGGGTGCAGGCTGAGCGCAGGTGGGTCCAGACAGGTGGGGGAGTAACTGAGGTGAGGTTCCTTAATCCACAGGAGGGGGGCGCCGTTCTTGCCTTCTTGGCTCTTGCTGTTGTTGCGGCTCTTATAGCGCACAAGCAGCACGGCGATGAGGAGGATGCCGAAGATGGGGAAGGGGTAGAAGAAGACAAAGTAGAAGAGGGAGTCGTTGGAGCACACCACCGACTGGAGGGTGGACACTGTTGACAGAGAAACAGACAGCGGTTCGTTTTCCACAGATGCAAAAGAGTCCTGAAGAAACTAAATCATAAGTTTGACATCTTTAGATCGGAGCGCTGCTTTTGACACCATTAATCACTCTTTAATGCTTAACGGAGCTTCATCTTATCTTTAAAATAAATGCTGCATGTGGGGAAGCCAGATCATCCAAGGATGACATGTAGAGTACCTGAGAGCTCCTTAATTGGCCCATAATATTCTCTAGTTATGTATACTGTAACACAGAGGACCTATAAAGATTGGGCAATATGACAATAGTGAGAGGAAACATCCAAAGACGCAGCAGTTAATTACACCTTGTGCTATCTATAAAGAAGCTCCCCGGTCATAAATTGCCTGTATAATTTTAGAAGACAGCCATTGATACAAGTATAGTTTTGTCACAGTGTTCATCTTCACCTGCATGCAGAGAAGCTTTGAGGTTTGACATATTCAAGGACTTACCTTGTTGCATTACATTGACGATAGTGAACCCAGAGTTGTTGGTGGCCAGGCGGTACCATGCTTTGCGGGGGTTGAGTAGCCACTCCTCGACATGGCAGAAGTACCGGCCCGTGTCCGTCGGCCGTGCTCCCTGAATGGTCAGGCTGTACTGGTCGGAGGTCATCCTCTCAAACTGCAGACGGGAATTTGGCCCCGGCTCCTCTCTGGGGCTGCAGTTTCCGTTTCCAAACACGGCGTCGTGGCCGATGGAGAACACGCACTCTTTCTCCTCCTCGCCTGGCTGTTCCTCCTCCTCCTCCTCCTCATCATCATCATCATCTTCGGGGCGCTCCACATACCAGGACACGGAGAAGCGAGAGTCTTTGGACGACTGGGAGGGAATGCTGCAGCCCAGCCGGATGGAGGCAGACTCTTCCACCGTCACGTTTGACTCCAGTTCCTCCACCTGCAGTCGAATCTCTGCAGAGGTCGGAGAATATAGGAAAGAGACTTAGATGGGAGCGGAGAAAGTGGAAATGTATTGATATGGACAGTATTTCTTGGGGCACAGCAATAGAGCAAGAAATCACTATGTTTAGTCAAATGTACATTAACCATCTATTAGATTATCGATTGATTGATGCCAAACATTTAACGGTTAGAACTTCTCAAATGTGAGTTTTGCATGAACAACAGTCGATCAGACAAAACGAGTGGTTTAAAGATGTCTTCTTAAGACTCTGGGAAATTGCGGCGGGCACTTCCCCTTCAAACTGGGACTGCAAATGGTTCAGCAAACAGGGACACCAAACTTTCAAAATATGTAAACGGAGGACAAAAATAAATAAATCCCACAGTGATGCTTTCAGCTTTCCAGCAAGGTTAGAGGCCAGCGTGTCTGTCTGTCTGTGCTACAACCCTTGAGGGGTGGTACAATGCCCCAGTTTCACTGCAGTTAAAAAACAAAAAAAACAAAATGGCAGTGAAGACCTGGCTTGCTTTGGCCGCTCACACACAGTTTGGAATGGACTTCTTGTTAAAGCAAAACGAGAAGCAGAAAAGACAGCAGGAGGGCAGGAGGAAATAGGCGAGTGCTGGCACACATCTCCGCTCATCTCTCCTCCCGACAGGCTGATTTCTGGATGCCTTCCTGGGTGAATGCATTTTTTAGCACCTTTATGAATATCCATGATAATTATACAGCATATTCTATTAATCGTATGCAGAGCTCTACGTATTGTGAAAAGGGAAAACCTGTCTGGTCATGTATACTCTACTATATTTGCCATCCATTAAGTGTTAAATATTAACCCAGACCCCTGGTGAGCTTCCACAAACAACCATGTGTTAACCTTTAAGCTGAAACTAAACTAAAGCATAAAAGCAATCAGTGTCTTACATCAAAAATGTCAACTATAAGGTGAACACATTTCACAAGCTATGCATTTGCATGGATAATGACGCTCAGTTAATTGTTTAAGAAGTGGCAGCTTCCCCGTCGACAGGAAATAAAAGCCTTTTCTTTGCCCTTCTGGCTCGTGACCAGATGTTTGGATCCTCACTTTCTAGTTGGACAGATGGCATAACAGGGATTTCACTCTGCATTATCAACAGGACACCTGAACAGATGAACGGAGCTCTCAGAGACGTCTGTAATGAGTCACCCTGAGCTGGTGTGTGGAATAGACTCACGCAAGGAAGGGTTGTTATCGTCTATTTGCATTTTGTGGGGGAAGGTTGATTGTAAAGGAAATGTGTAATTATGAATATGTGAATATGGGCTGAGGGGAAACTCTTAAGACTACAGCCGTGAGGTAAGACACCCGGGTTCTGGGTGGCAGTCGGCACATAATGAGCTTGGAGCGCTCTGAAAGTGTTTGACTACTGGACAAGAGCATTAGGTTCTCGGTCTGAGCCAGGCTCTGCCCTCTGGCATGGCATATAAGAACTGGCATGACTTCAACCCATGTTATGCACAGGTGTAAAGTCATCAGAGCGAGACGGCCTTGAGGCCTTGAGCAGAGCGTGCGGGGGTTGTGAGCGCAAAGCATTTTTAGAGGCGGCGGTTGGTTTGACGACGTCTAAATGGTCTAAAAAGGCGAGGCAGCGGCGTGGGGCTAAAGTGACAGCTGCTGCTCCCCTGCAGTGGGAATACAATACAAGAAAACCGCAGTTGTGACCGCTCGCTCACCTGGCTGTCTGACCAGAACCTTCGTGAACCCCGAGGACTCCCGGGAGAGTCGATACCACGCTCCATCCGGGTCGCTCAGCCACTCCTCCACCAGACAGTAGTATGTCCCAGAATCGCTGTTCTCTGCCCGGTTCAACGTCAGCACATAGAGACGGCTCGACAGCCTCTCGGCCTGTACTCGACGGCGCAGTCGCTCCTCTTCCGCGTAGGCGCCGTACTCAAAGGCCCCCGAGCGTTCGATCCTCAGCAGGAGCTCATCGGCTTCTGACCCGGTCGCGCGCCTCACGTACCACAGCACAGCGTGCTGGGAGTCCTGGCTGGTCTGGGAGCTGATGGAGCAATTGATCTTGACCCGACTGTCCTCCAGGTACACCTGAGACTGGTTGGTCTTTTGCACTCGCAGCTTGCTCTCTGCGAAGAATAAGGAGGGGGGGGGAGTAAAACCGTTATTCCTTTGGGTGCAGGAGAATGTGAACACTGGTGACAGGTACACAATGCAATTTGTGTTTTGTGACAGACGACCTGGGTTTATTTCTGGTGGCGGCAGGGCAGGAAAAGACAGTGGTGCGTGGGCGGGTGAGGCAGGTGACAAAAAGAAAGAGAGAAACACGAGGGAAAGGAGGAGGAAATGTCAGGCGAATCAAAGCAGAGGGGGGTGGTAGGTCTGTGGGTATCAAAGTAGAAATGTAAGATAAGATACAGAACCGCAAAAGGAACAAGGGTGAAGGAGAGAGGGGGGGTTGTAAAGTTCGGCTGTGGATATTATTCAGTAAGATACACACAAAAAGAAGCACTGCAGGAGGTCTGATAGTCTGCCAAAGACAGGAGGGAGTAGAAGGACGAAGGAACACGTTCACACGAAGTCAAGCAAGGATGGGAGAGGTGTGACTGAGATGTCAGGAAGAAGCTGAGGCTGCCCCGAGTGCTGTGACAGGATCGGTTACAGTGACATCGGTTGTGGGTTAGGATTAGCTGCAGGTACATCGGGTGTGACCACGACCAAGGTCTCGCTGTCAAATGCTTGGGGGGGGGGGGGGGGGGGGGGGGGGGGGGTAAGGATTAGTTCAGCACAGAGAATGTAGAAAACACAAACACACACACACACACACACACACACAAACAAACAAACACACAGCACAAACACGAGATGTGTAAAAACACAGGGCCTCAAAGCAAAACACGATTCACGTCACACAATCCTTAAACAAGAGATTCATATATTTGGTTCACGAATAGATAACATTTGTTTTAAAACAACAAAAACATCTCTGGTGTATTTACCTGCTCTCAAAACACACATCAATCACACGCGTGCGTCTCTGTCAGTAAATCTGACCATCTTTGACCGAACCAATAAGGATTTGATTGGTAGCACCTTCTAGTGTTGGCACACTGGCAGTGAGCCACGACTTGTTTGTTGGCTGAGGTCAACTTGGGGAAACAAATCCCCTTAATTGATCACAGCAGCGGACTGCAGAATGTCATTCTGCCACCCCTTCCCACACAAACGAGAGATGAATACCTATTTGTGTCTGCCAGAATTGTCCAAATAAAACCCACATCGTACAACAACACACACAACAACCCATAAAGAGACCTTTTTGATGCACATGTGTAGAAGAAGCCCTATAAAATGCAGCATTTGATATGTAAAATCGGTAAAAACATACACTTGCCAAAAGCTCTCACCAAAATGCTCACTCAGATTCATAACCTCCTTCACGTATTCTTTAATCAGACCGTTTCTGATATGGAGATGTGAATGCATTTGGAATATTTTTACCACATTATTGTATCGCTTGTGTTTAGACAATGTTGGCTTCTTCTGCCAAATGGAAAAAGGAGTTTGTGGAAAAATGGGTTAATATTGCTCAATGTGAGGTATTAAAAAAAAATAAAATACAGTTTGGGGATTGGTACCCCAACTCTGGTATTGTATTAGTGCGACACAGTTCAAAGGATATCCAGCCTTGATCAGGAGTATGCACATCTAACACATGTTTCAATTGATTTACTGGCACAAATCTGACCCAATGCAAAACACAACAGAACATTTTCATCTCTACGCTTCTCCTGCATCCTAAAACAACCCCTTCATCTCCCAGCTCACAGCTAGGCTTTGCAATGACTGCCTGACTGATTGACTGCCTTGGGTCACAGCCATCTGCCCTGGAAACCTCGCCCTCACAGATGCTCAAATGACAGCAGTTTGTGAGTCTGCATGTTTGCACTATACAAACAGTATTGCGCACATTCGGTTGCATTCAAAAGATGCACGGCTGCAAGGCATCGCCAGACCACCCCTGTTCGAGCAAGCATCTGAAATGAGTCATTAACATTGCCTCGGCCTGACAATCCCCCCATCCGGAATTACTGCAGAGCCTGCGGAATCCTGGCAATCTTTTATTATTTATTTTTTTCATACAGGAGAATTACCTCCGAAACCTCCTGAAGTGGAACCATGCAGGATTGGATTGGCACAGGACAAAGCAATTCTCTGCCGTTTCCCCATTTGAAGTTTGAATCCGGAGCCAGGAGAAGAACTAGGGGCTAAAAGCCTGTTGCCGTACACCAGTGTTTACAGAAATGCTTTTTTTTGGGTAGAAAATAGGCTAATTATTCAAACCCTATTAGGTAGCTTCATGAGCTATTACAAGTTATCATAACTAAGCACTCACTCAAGCAGAGTAAGTGGGACAAATTAAATGGAGTGACAATCGGCAGAAAGGAAATACAAAGAAGAGAAACGGGGTCTTTTTATATCCCAAAAACAACCCCCAACTCCCCTTGCTGTGAAACGCCTCAGTAAGAGAACAGCGACTTCACAGACCCGCCTGTCACATCCTCGGACACGTGTCCATTCCCTCTGAGAGGGAGGGTTTCTTCCTTCAGCTGCAGCGCAGCAATCGTCCACAGTCGCATCAATGCCTCTTCTTTGCGGCGTGTATCGTTTTAGTTTTTGGGGCACCGATGAGGGCAGATTGTTTGGAGGGACCCAGCGGAGGAAGCCCAGTTCAATCGCACATCGTTCACAAGGCCGCTCATCATGTATGTGAATCCCCTCATTGTGTTGTCGTCAGGCCGTCAGCTCCCATTCAAAGTGTCATCGCATGTTCTTTGCTATTGTGTGTTTTAATGAGCCTCGAGGGTGCATCCACAAAGTATAAGACAAATCCCTAATTGGAAACAGTATTTTCACTGCATTTTGTTCAAGTGACAGTCAAAACTGACATTGGTGAGGATCAAAAGTGCACGGCAATTCTATAGGCGCCAACCTTTACCTCCACTTCCCCGCAGAGGAAAGGGGCAACGACTGTGTCCCATTTATAATCAAGAAGACAACAAAAACTCAATTTTGAGTTCATCCTCGAGCATAAATGTAGACAGCCTCTCATACACATCACCTGACCTTTGTGGTTTCCAGGGCAACCGTGTCTCCACGAACAACGTGGCCTGGCTAAGATACGTCGTTTAAGGACTTTATTTTCTAGTAAGAAAGGGCAGGCTTAATTAAACAAAACCAGAGCCTTTTGTTTCCATCACCAGGCATGATTCAATACAATTTTATTAAGTCACATTATTGGTCTGCATAATAATAATAATAAAATAATAACAATAGTAATATGATTATTAATAACAGTAACACAACAATAATGATACCAATAATAATAATAATAATAAGCAATGATATGAGGTGTATCTCGACAGAGGGCCTTTTTCCCCCTTAAGTATCTCAGCTCCACTGGAGGCAGTTTGCTGGGCATGTAGTGTTATTAAAGTACACACACACACACACACACACACACACACACACACACACACACACACACACACACACACACACACACACACACACACACACACACACACACACACACACACACACACACACACACACACACACACACACACACACACACACACACACACAGATCTACACAGTGCAGTCACTAATTGGCTCATTGAACCCTTGTCTCGCCCCCTTCCCTTAGGTGCCCAATTTGTTTCGTTTAATAGCTACAAGAACTGAAGAGGTGAGACAAAACTGTCTTTATTCCTTTTATCAATCAGTGGAGGTAAGTACACAAAGGCTCCAAACGGCAGCCCGCTTTTGATACGGGAGACGGATAACAAAGTACACCCCAAACCCCCAAAGCTTTACCAGCAACACACAACTGTTGTTCACGAAGCGCAGCAGATGAAAACAAATTTGAGTCCGGGGAGAGGAGGGGTGTACAGTTAAGGATGCTACAGTGGCATGTCAGTACACACACACACACACACGCACGCACACGCACGCTTGTAACACAATGTTAGGACTTCAAAGGAGCTAGTAAACTGCTTGGTCCTCTTTCAGAGGAGGAGAATACCGATCCAGATTGTAAATCAAAGAATGTTATCCTTTATTCGTTGTATAGAGGAGAGGATTAAATTACTTTCCGTCTCTGTTTTATGCTGCTGCTCCAGGTGAAGTCTTTTAATACAAGCTCTCGACATTCGGGTTGAAATGCCCTCCTGACCACTCACACTTCCCCTTCATCACAGTCTTTGTTTGGACCAATCAGCGACTCTTTCCTCCCCTGTGTGTTCCCCTCATCTCTCCTGATCACATTCTGTCTAATCGTCTGACACCAACATGAATATTCAAGCAGATTCACCTTTGGGTTCATGGATATGGATGAGGCCTACATTAAGTGTGAACACTAGAGGTACTGGTGGGGTCTCTGCCAAACATTTTGGCTTTAAAAAGAAAATATGGTCTAATATGTACTTAATGACCACTGAGCTGACATCCTATCCACTGGGCCACAGATGTAACGCTTCCACTTAGTTAAAGGAGACCAGAGTGGGCAACAGACAGGGAGAAAGAGACACACAGAGATGAGAGGGGCGAATAAAAGGAGAAAGATAGACACAGAGAGAGGGATGAGATTCTTGGAAGAACACATGATGGGAGAAAAGCAGGAGAGTTAAGGGATATATCCCCACACCGAATGGATATTCACAAGCACCGACCAACAGAGAGTTGAGGAGTGAGAGTGAGTATGCAGAGGGAGAGAAAGAGCCCGGAAAAGATGAGAGAGATGTAAAAGACAGAAAGTGAGAACATGCGCCTGGGGGGATTTTGGGAAAGCAGCAGGCAGTCGCTCCAGCTCCACTCCAGAGGACTTATAGTCTTAATGGCTGCCTGCTCCGCCTTTAGCGTTAGCATTAGCACAGCCATGGGCTAATCCACGGCCAGGACCCCAGCATGTCAGGACTGAGGGCTTTAGACACGCCCTGATCCCCTGCAGAACAGCTTAGGTTGGTTTGCTGCTCCTTGCCAACCCCTTCAAGTACACACACTAACACACACACACACGCACACACACACACTCCGCAACGCAAACGCACACCCCGGCCCATCTGGACCACTGTCATGCGGACAGAATAGATCGGAGCGGGCGGCTCGTCAGAGGCATTGATGGATGACTGAAAAGTGGCTCCTAATTTCTATTCTAATGACTGCGATGTATCTATGATCCCATTGTGTCAGAGGGATATTACCACTCCCCGTTCCTCTCCTCTCCAACTCCCACTACAATATCATTAAGACCGGTCTAATTAGGGGGATCTGTGCACGTAACTGAACCCGTGAACACCAAGTTAGAGCCGCGCGCGCACACGCACACACACACACACACACACACACTCCCATTCGTCACCATCAGTGCTAACACACTGATGCACCGACTGCACTTTCCCTCTTCCTGCCTGCCTGTCTGTCTGAGAGAGTGATTGCTGAATGCAGGTTGGCCGGAAAAAAAAAAAACGGATGCACAAGAGAGGGTGAGACAGAGGGTCAAGACAGGGGAACTCTGGGAGATTAATGGCCCAAAAGAAGCTGGCATGGTAGGGACTAAGTACTAGAGCCATATCGGATGGAGTCGTGCGCCTGCGTGCATGCCTTTGTGAGTGTTTAAAAAAGGCTCTGCCAATAAGCATAACGCACAGTATGCTCTTTAAACCACAGAGAACAGTGGTCATTCAGTTAGTGCAGGCTAGAGTCTGGCGTGTGTGTGTGTGTGTGCGTGCGCGCATGTGTGTGTGTGTGTGTGTCTGTGTATGTATTCAAGGGGCGGCACTGCTGAGCCTCTCCCGCACTGCTCCTACTATTAGCCACTGATTTACATGGGGAGCAGCAGCACTGTAGCTAGCTCTGAGTTACGACTTCAATTACAGAAGCAGCAGCAGCAGCAGGACACACGAGCGCGCGCGTGCACACACGCCCGCAGGCGCACACTCACACACTCACAGGTGATTAAGAGAGATGGAGAGACAACACAGAGAATCTCATTGTGTCTTCAGCTTGGGCTGAAAAGGAAATGAGGCCCAGATTGGATTTGACCGAAATATGTGCCTGTGTTCTTGCATCAGAGAGACATTGTTAGTGCTTTGCCCTTGTGAGGAAGAAGACACTGGAAAAAGAGTCTGACCTTGAATATCTGAAATGGGCGTGCTTAATCAAAAAAATCTTTCATGAAATTATTTTCTGTTTCAGTGCACCCCTTAAAGGCTCTTCAATTATCCCCCATTACGACCCTGTGTGGTCATGTGTGTGTGTGTGTGCGATGAAAACACAGCAAGTGCACTCTGATTATTTGTGTATGCGTGTGCAGAGTAAGGCGGTGTGCTGCAGACATACAGGCAAGCCGGTACACGGAGCGCTGCCTCAGGTGAGCTTGTGGGCAAACTCAAAACTATATCTGCTGCAGCCACACATACAAAAAAAAAAAAAAAACGGCCGCCAACAACAACACCGTGATGAGGCCGCTTTTGTGTGCAAACAAGCGCAGCTGCCACATTTGTATTCTACATGAAACACTGACAATGGCGAAGAAGCCAGTTGAAGAATAGTGTAAACATAATGGGAGAGAATTATGAGGAGAACGAGGGAGGCAGGGAATTATGAAATATTAAAAAATAAAAATAAAAAAAAAATCACAAGAGTGAGAAAGAAGCTGGGGGCGTCCGCGGGGAAGGGGGGAGGGGGGGGGAAACATGCAGCTAAGTGAGAGCGAGAGGGGAAAGAAGACATTAAAAAGAGGCTTGTGGGGAGAGTGAGAACAAAATGTAAGAAGACAAGAGATGGAGCAGGAGAGAGAGGAGGACATTGAGGATGATAGGACGTCCTTAATGGAGACAGGCAGCTCCTATCCAGGCCCCGATGAGCAGGGATCTCCAATCACCCATGTGACACCAACGCTATCAATAACGGCTGGGTGGCAAGTACTTCACTGGCATGAGAGGAGAGCACATGCGGCATCTGCTTGTGCCAGCCCGTATTAAATGGAAAGATACCCTCAAGAAGAGAGAGAGAGAGGAGCAAAGAAGGCAGGACAAGATAAAGTAGAAGGGAAATATCCTCTAATTCAAAGAGAGATGGAGAGAGAATAAGAGAGGATAAGAATGAGCAAATGGCGTGATGTTTGATCATGTGAGTGAAAGGTAGCCAGGCGAGCGTAGGTGTGTGAGGAGAGATGAGGAGAATTTTTTCTAAGTGGGACACCCCCTCTCCTCTCCATCATCCCTACCATCATTCGAGCTGAGCCAATAACCAGACGGTCTTAATATCCCACTCCTCGTGCCAGATACACGTGCACACGCACACTGCAATGATGAGAGCAACGTCTTGAACTCCCAAAACCATCATTAATCCAAACTCCGGTTCCATTAGGGAAGAATCAGCGTAATTAGTTTTTGCGTGTGTTTTTCTGCGAATGTGTGTGCGCGCGCGCGCGCGTGTCGGAGTGTGTTTTTTTGTGTGTGTAGTTTGAGTCATGAGTCGATGATATTACACTGCGTTGTAGAGACCGAGGCTTCCCTGGTGATCTGCCATGCTGAACATGTGTTTGCCGTTATTGCGTTTCAGACAGAGACAAAGAGAAAACTCAATCAGGTGGAATCTAATATTCCTGCTACTGTATATGGAACTGGATGCCGCATGTTTATGGTTTTTTTGTGTGTGAGCGTGAGGAGATCCACCGCTGTGAGGACTAATATTGAATTGTGTTTTTACTAAAAGATAATTACACCTTTGCTCTGGGAGAATCCCCCCACCGCCGTGCGTATCTACTATAATTCAAGCACTGGATTGCCCTCACAATGAACATAAACATATTGCATGTGTGTGTATTATGTGTGCAGATAATGGTGCGTCTAATATGACCCTTGGGACTGACAGACAGTGTGCTGCTCATGCAATCTGGAACAGGAAGAAGACCGGGCCTGGGCTGCAGGGTACCTCACTAGTTTGTGTGCTTTGGGTCCCGGCTTTTTATCTCCATCCAACATCTTCGCTTCCAATTTTAAAGAGGCACGGACATTGGATCAAGGGCACCGTTTCTCATGCTCGTTTGAACTCTTTAACGCTTTTTGAAGTTCTCCGATAATTTAACGAGGAGCTTTCAGCCATTCAGCATTTGAGAACCGCTCTCTGTGTGTGGCACATGCACGGTGGTGTAGTGGACCATCGAAAAGCTGAGAGAAACTGTTCCTACTGTTGTGTTGCTGGGCACCAGGGGTGAAGTAAGCTTCTGTATCGATGCAGAGTAAGCGTATGGAAGCTCTCAGAGGAACATCACGAGGACCACGGCTGCAGTGGCATTCATGCAAGAACTTCGACATGCACACATGTGTATGTGCACACATAATGCTGGGGAGGCAGCTCATACATATTGAGCAGGTACCTCTGGAAGCATGACTTAAAGCCTCTCAATTATGAATCTAGTCCGATGCCGTGTTTGCTCACACCTCATTACACACACTCCCCTTTATCCCACTTCTTTGAGAGGGGAGCTGAAAATGCCAGTCGCTCATTTAGCCAGGAGTGGTTAACATTTAGCAAAACAGAGAGGAAAAAAGCAGATGGGGAGGAGAGGCGTGTGGCAGAGGGAGGCGTCCTACATGCTGACAGATGAATCATCGGACTAAATGAAGGTCTGACTGCTAAAAAAAAAAAAAAACACACACACACACACACAGGAGGTGGAGGAGGAGACGAACATCGCCTGACGGGACGGAACCAGGTCTCCGCGAGATAAAGAAATGGCTCACTCCTGTGAGGTAGTGCCCTTACACACTGTTATGGTTACTGATTGGCTTTCAGTCGGCAACTGATCACATCGTCACGGTTACTGGTGGCATTACCAAGGTAACTGATCACTTTGTCATGGAGACCCTGGTTTAAAAAAAAAAAAAGGATGTGGGAGGAGGACCCAGTATTTATTCCCCTGCAAAATGTGTGTGTGTCCTTTTCCGGCTTCAGGATAAACAATGTAAACTGCACAAGGGGTGGGGGGGGGGAAAGGTAAATGATCATCCAGGATGATAAGCTGGTCTCCAGATACCTCCTGAAGGGCCCGGGGACACTGTGTATTCTGAGTGAATGGTGAAGGTCAGAGCACAGACAGTCAAGCAGGTAGAAGCACTGTCCGTCTCTGAAGTGTACGGTTATGTGGGTGTTTACATGAGTTTGCATTCATCTTGAATCGATAGCAGCAGGGAATAAAAGACTATACTGTACTTGTGATTACTTTTCCACTGGCTCACTTTTAAAGTGCTATTGATCACCACAGTCTGCCTCTGAAGTCAATACGGCATCTTACTTGTCCTCACCTGCACATGGAAGGGACACGCGGGCTCGCAAAGACACAAGCTATTCCTGCATTGCTTTTGGTTACAAATATAACGATACAGAAGTAAAAAGAAAAACTCCGATCCACCTACACACGTTGCTCATATTCCTCCTACCAAAATCCACCAACTCTAGCACCATCGTGCTTCGCTGGTCTGCTTTGAAAGACGCATTTTTCTTTTTTTATTAGCAGGATGAGTATTTCCCTCAGGCAGATTTACCTGAATAAATGAAGAATCACACTGTTGAGGCACACCAGACTGAGCTAAATTGGGGCCAGCGTGTGTTTGTGTGAATGTGTGTGTGTGTTTGTTGTTTGTGTTCCGCCACTAATTGGGCTGCGTCTGTATGGGTTTTTCTCCATGTATGTGTGGAGCACAATGAGGGTGGCGTCGACAATTTAATGCCTCCGTGGAGAAAAAAGGTTCAAGGACAGATCGCTCGCTCCTTATCACACATTTTCTCCGTCTCCTCCCTTTGCTTCCCTCCTCTCTTCTACCCTTTTCCCTCACTTTTGTCTTTCTTCCTGTGGGATATTTAGCATTCACTGCGCTCCATTAGGAGACTCCACCCTGCCCTGCGCACAAACACACACACACACACACACACACACACACACACACACACACACACACACATTCATAAACTCCAATTAGCGTATAAACCAGAGACTAGGAGCAATTAGAGCAGGCAGACATCCTCTAAGCTCTGCTGAATCCATTCGATGTGTACGTTTGTGGGTGTGCGTCTGAATCTGTGTGTATCCCCGTTTGTGTGCTGTTCTGTGTCCGTTCCAATTAGGTGTGTGTCTCCCTAGCAAGCAGCCGCGCAGCTTTACCTGGCTGTAGGACACTGATGCCAAGCAGGTTGGAAGTGCGGTTGGCTACTTTGCTCCAGCTGTTGTCATAGTTCCTCCTCCACAGGACGGCGGTGCACTGGTATTTGCCCGCCTCGCGGCGGCCTGCCCGGGTCACCGACAACCGGAAGTTGGTGTTGGAGTGGGAGCGGTCCACCGTGGTGCGGGTGCCGAGGCCCAGCAGCTGCTCCCCCCACTGCAGCGTGCCCTCGCGTGTGAAAGTCACCAGGTCTTTGAACTCTCCCTGCTCCTCGTCGCCAGCTTTTGTGCCCGCCGGCATGAAGCGCCAGGTGACGGAGGTGGGGACGCGAGGGTTGTGGCGAGGCTTCACCAGGCACAGGAGGTCAAAGGAGTCTCCGAAGGTAACGGATGGCGTCCGGGATGAGGCCGACACCATGAAGGAGGACTCTAGATGAAGAGGAGAAAGAGTGTTAGGAAGTGTGAAAAATTGCATTTTCATTTGACTAATGATGAACACTTCAAACATTGAGTGCCACTGATTGCACGTCAGAGTGTGGGTGTGTGATTGAGTCTGTTCTTTAAAAGTTAAAGCTCAGCGAATGACGTGGGGATTCATTAATCGGATCCAGGAAGGAACTTTCCTTTTGAGCCACCAAGGAGGAAGAAAGCCGCCAGCTGGAACAAATACAGATAGTATTTACCGAAAGTGCACTGATTCTCAACAAGCACCGTCCTCTATCATCAAGCACTTAAAGACAGACATGTTGCTTATGCACATGCTTGCATATGCACCTCCTCCCGGCGTGGCTGTGTCTAACCATGAGTTTGAGTGCTCGACAGCATGAGCACCGTAACATTAATGGGTGATGCAACAAAGAAAACCCGGGGGAGAGATTTTCTCCGAGAGCTGATGCTCAATCTACGTCCGACTCCTTGCCAAGTCTCAACTATCCTCATTAAACTAAAATCGTTCACCCAAGTCCATATGTCTTTTGCCAAGAAACACCAAGGGAGTCGAGAGGTAGACTCCACGGCCCTCTAACAAATGTGCCTATTTCAATACATGTGAATGATTGCGTTTGAATATGAGAAATATGGTTTTACACAGACATAAACAAAAACACAAGAGGGAGATGGAAAGGAGAGATATTGATTAAGTCTGATATTGATTCAGATAATTAATTTCCTTGAGCTTTTTGCAGATTTCTCCATCGCTTTGTCTCGGCCCCTCAGTCTCTCTCTGTCCTCTGACGGCCATCACCCCCGGTGTCCTTCAGGGTGTATAATCAATGGCTTTCTGTCCAGACTTGGCTACTGCTGGGACATCTGCCCGGGGACATCATTCTCAAATAGACAATAACTCTCCCCTCGCACTCTATCTCTCATCTCTCATCGCCCTGCGCCACTCTTCCATCCATCCGTTTCCCCTCACTGCCTGCTTTGCCTGTCTCCGTGACAGAAAAGAGGATTTTCGTCCCGATCCATTTTTCCTATACAACTCGTCCTTTTTGTTTGCGTGAATAACTCTGAATGCCTTTGTTTCCTCCACTGTACAAGGTTGAGTGGGAGACTACTATACATCAGCTTCTGTATGTGTGTGTGTATATAGAATCCTCACATTTCTCACCCAAGACACCCTGAGGGGCCCCTCAAGCCAATCAGCTGGTGACAAGACTCTCTACCGAGCATCTTCACTGTGGCAACAAAAAAACAACCAAAAGGAAATCCCTCTCCCATCATCATCATCATCAGACCCTCCAGGTCTTGTGAGCGAGGAGTCCACAAAGGAGGAGGCTGTCATCTAAATTAACGTACAGTGACCATATATAATATCTTGAGCTCCAGCTCAATCTAAGCTCAGAGGGAAACTGGAGCACACGTTTTAGTATTCATTAGGTGCAAGGTCTAAAGAAGGAAGGCCAACGTAGGAGAAGAAAAGAGAGCTGAAACACACGGGGGCAAAAAAAAAGTTGGAAGCTGAAGTGAAAAGCGAGGACCAAAACCTGAGAGGAAGTAAAACACACACATTGACCGTCACACAACAGCGTGCATTTAGAAGATCCTTTGATCAACAAGCATGAAGGAGCCGGAGAGGAGACTTTCGAGGAGTGAAACTGAAGAGAGACGAGCTGCTTTGGAACTTCTTTTCCATGATTTGCATAATGCGTCCCTTGTTCCTCAAAACTAATGTTTCTGTTGTTGCCCGAACTTAACAAATGGCCACTTAAAAACCGACATCTCTTCTTTGCAGCACCGCTGTGTGCTGCTGCAGGGAGCTAATCCGTCGGTTGTGTGTGTGTGTGTGTGTGTGTGTGTGTGTGTGTGCATATTGAACCCAGTGCTCCGGGTCTGCCAGCTCCTCACTGCTCCGCTCCAGTGACTTCCTCAGCCTGTACCGAGGATGTTCAGCTTAACTCAGCACTGACGGAGGAGACCCACAGACTGTGAAACACATTGCCGCTGCATTTCCATTCTAATAATTCTGGCTAATCCATATGGGCCTATGATGGTTGTCACGGAAGCGCCGCTCTTGACGTGTGGCAGGTGGTGTGTGTGTGTGTGTGCCATATTGTCTCTTTGCGCTGAGCGGTGCATTAATAAACCGTCCCACTATGTGGACTGTAATGTTCTGCCGTTCATTAGTCTTCAGTAAATAACAAACTTCTTTTGGATTTTGGTGAGCATGTCTGCAGACCCCCGTCTTGTGAGAGGGTTTGCGTGCCCCAGCATGCGTGGTGCCGGAACATATTTACAATAATGGGGCTGCTGATTTGACTTGCACGTGCATATTAATGTAGACAAGATAATTAGCTGACAGTACATTTTCTGTCGTTAAATCGGCACCTTGCATGGAATTAATACCATAGCTGGATAAACTGTATGTTCCACATGATCACCGATATTTAAAATTAAAGTTCAGCTGCTGCTCATCCTAAAAACACAGGCGTAGCATGTAGTCCGATTACTTATGAAGCGTGAGAACTGGTGTACCTGGAGATCTACAGATTGCATATGCAGCAAGATCACGACTAGATATCTATGTCCGGATGTCCGTTTTATCCATATAGCCTATGCTCTTTATTCAGTTAAATATGATGTTTTATATAATTATGAGTAGCTACTTTTAATTCTTAGCTGAGATGAATGCACTCATGTGCATCCTGTCAGTCAGGATACTAATAAGAAAACCACACGTTTATCCTTCAAATTTACCAGCTGCTTCACTCCTGAACCACAACAGAAAAGTGCATCCGCAAGCACTTTTAAAAAGGTTATTATACAGTATTTCCACTGTGTTTGACTCAAACCAGCACGGGGGCTGCAGCAGTGATCGGCATATAGATGTTGAGGTTGGATAAGGTTGCACTAACTTACCAACAGTCTTGACGGTGACGGTCTTGGTGGCCAACTTCTCCCCGATCTTCTCCCAGTTTACTTCCGGTTCAGTGCCGGTCTGCAGCCACTCGGTTGCCGTGCAGCGGTACTGGCCCTCATCCCCGGGTAAGGCGTTATACAGGGACAGAGAGAAGGCGTCGGGCTGCACCTTCTCCACGCGGATCTCCCCGTAGTTGGAGCGCTCCCTGTAGGAGGGACGGTGCCATACGGTGCCATCCCGATCGAAGGAGGCCACCTCCAGGGCCGGCCCAGTCCCCTGCTTGTCTGTCCACTGCCAGACGACAGACAGGGGCCCTGTAGTGGATTGGACGGAGCAGGTCAACTGGATCACATCGCCCTCCAGCACCTCCGAAGAGTTGCTCGACAATGACACGGTGATGTTGCTCTCTGAGAGGGAAGACAGAAGACAAGAGACATGGAGGTCAGCGTGAGTGGAGACGGGACACATACAAAGTTCCTCAAGATCTCAGCTTCTTCTTTCATTGAATCCCAGAGACAAGAATCCTACGTTCTGTGTTAAAACATCAACAGGGGCAATGAAACGAATTGCTGAGCCTGTTCCTGGCAGTGGAGTGGCATGGCTGTGTGTGTGTGTGTGTGTGTGTGTGTGAGTCCGCCTGAGAGAGGACCATAGTGCGGTTTTGTAACTGGCCTCGGGCACATCAAAGTGACAGCCAGAGAGGAGGCCCTTGTGAGTTTGTGTGGGTTAAGATGCTCTTTCTAAATCCTGCGTGGCTTGTTGACCGAGTCCACACGGGCACAGAAAAGATCACAGGGCTCAGCACTTGAGAAGAGGATGAAAGTCATTACTGGCTCTTCTCCTCTGTTTTTCTGCTTTATCTTGACTCTCATCACTTCAACGTCCATAACACATATATCATGGATATCTGGTTGGTCCAAAAGCTCTCTTAGCCCTGCGGGGCCAGTGCTGCAGTCTGGGGATGTGGCTTAAGGTTTCTCACTTTCCCTTCCCTCCTCGGGCCAAGCTCCGCTGCTTCCCTCACAGTTTGCAGACGCTCCTAATAAGCATTAGCTCTCTGTGAATATATGGAATAAACTGTCTTCTTACTTCTATCACGCTCAAATAAACAAAGGGAAAAACCCGTCATCCTTTTTCTCTTCCTTTCTTGCATTGAAACAGCTAAGAGCACATTGTATTCTATACATTTTTTTCCCACTGAGATGTAAAAGAGAAGATTGCTAGACAGTTTTAAGTAGATATATACACCCTCTTTCCTATAAAAGTATCTGGTCTCTGGACAGCTTTTCTTTTCTTTAACTTTCCCCTTTCCTTTACTTCTCTTTGAATTTTAATGTTCACATTTCCCCACAACAGCTCCTTCTTCTTTGTTTTTTGTATTATTATTGAAGAATGCATTTCCTCTCTATAACAGTATATCCTCTCTCTACCCTTGCACTTGTCCTTTCCATCTGTGTGACAGAGATTTAGTGTGGCATGTAAGCTCTCTCTCCTTTCTCATTGCAAAGGTAAATTCATCCATCAACACTGATTTGTCAGAAGAGTTTACCTCCAGTTTTCCTTTGCCTGCCTCTAACTCATCAACTTTAACCTCTGTCGTACCCCATTAGCAACTTTCACCCAATTAGAGTGATGAAGCACATCTTGAAATTGTGTGTGTGTGCGTGTGTGTATGTGTGTGTGTGCGTGTGCGCGCGCGTGTGTGAGAGAGAAAGCAGGCATGAAAGAACGGCTTGTGCATTAAATGCATGCCTGCCTGACCACTTCTGCTGTATATCACGGAAGTTCACTTCCAATAACTGTGGCCATTATCCTGTGTAAACCATATAAACATCCTTTATGGAGCACTAAGGTCTTTTGTTGTAAAAACAAAACCTCCTCTCCCGAGAGGTTCCCTGGAGACGTCTGCAGGCTCGGGGCCATTGTTTTGGGATGATTTAGCGGGGGGGGGCATGGCGGTCAGGATAACGTGGCGCTGGCTGCTTGAGAGGAGATACTTTTCTGTGCTTATTATCTTTTATTATGCTGGTATAGCAGCTGGCTCCACACACACTGTTGCATTCCTATGAGACTTCGGTATCGAGAGAAGAAGAAATGAAGCCAATGACCCAAACTGGTCGAAGGGGCGTTTTTCCTGCTGCCACTGAGATGAAGAAAAATCACAGTGACAAATATATTTCCATTACGTTGGACTGTAAATGTCCATCGATCAGCTGCAAGCCTGAATCCACCCCACCGGGGCCAGCCCTGCTTAACCCAGCTGACGAGGACTGCCCCAGCAGAACCCATTCATTTAGCCCGGGGAACCACTTAGATGGCCCCGGAGAGCGAGGCGCCTTTCTCTGCTTCTTTTCTCTCTCCATGCATTAATTTCATGGCTGTTAGCTCAGCCTCCTTGAGTCCAGACTCTTCTGCTCTCCATTATCCTACTATAGTGTTACCCCCCACCACACACACACACACACACACACACACACAGCTAAGCCAAGGAAATGCCGTAATGCTGCATTATCGTCCCTTAGCAATCCACTCAAACAGAAAACACATCAGGACTAAGAGTAGCATTAACCTTTCCCCCTCTTACTCTCAGTTAACAATAGAGACTGTGCAGCTATCTGTTATAGGCCACCTTGGAGAAAGAGCGAGGGGGAGACGGAGAGAGAAAGATAGAGAGCAAGGCTGGAGAGGAGCACAGCATGACATTCCACATGGCCTACATGAAGATAAAACGGTTATTATGAGGAGCTCATCGTTCTTAGTGTAATTGACAACTAAGGACAGGACAACTAAGCCAGTGGCCTCGTGAACAGATTATTACTCACTGAGCGGCTGGACTGTGATCTGGACATTGCGGGACCTCTTGCTGCGGTCGATGAAGTCTCCCGTGGGCGTCTTTTCCCTCTCTGTCACGCGGCAGATGTATTTCCCGGCGTCTTCGGGGCGGAGGTGCTGCAGCTTGAGCAAGTGCACGTTGGCGCTCTCTTTGCGCACGGTCATGTGTCCGGCCGCCTCGCGGGCGACATAATCGGGGCCCAGGACAGGCACGGCACTGGGGCCCACCACGGCCACCGGTGAGCTGCTGAAGACCCACGACACCGAGAAGAAGCGCTCGGGGACATTCTGGGCCTCAATGGTGCAGTGAAGCTCCAGCGGCTCACCGGCCGTGAAGGACCGTCGCTCCGTGTTCACCTGGATGCTGAAGTCCCGATCTGATTTAAAGAAGATGGGCAACAAAAAGTTATGTATTGGGTTGGGAAAAACTCTGTGATTTAATTTTAATCCAATATGAGATGCTCAGAGTGAGAGAAAGAGTGAAAGAGTGAGAGAGAGAGAGAAAGCGAGAGAGAGAGGTCACACTCCAGTAAAACGTTGATCTTTTAGAGAGCTCTGCTCTTTCCCCTCCTTGGTTTCACCTCTGCAATAAAAAACGCATCCAATTAAAATTCTCTTGCGCAGTCTGAAACCGTTCTCCTCCTCCTCTTCCTCCTCTTCCTCCTCCTGCACAGTCAGAACAGACAAAGCTAACACTGCTTTCCACTTTTTTTTGTCTGCGCATGTGTGGCGGCGAGTTCAGCTTTGTTTGCTGTATTAATTTTTCCGAAAAAGCACGGTATGTATCAGAGACTGCCGCGTTGCCTCTCGATTTGGTTGCCCCGAGCTGTAATTACAACGACTTTAAACAGACTTCCTGAGAAAACACACTCGTGTGGAAAAGTTCAAAGCCCGCCGTTGGTGTAGAGCTTGTTATGCGCAGGAATATAATGGTGGGAGGGAGAAGGATACTGTTTACACAAACGTATGAAAGTAAATATTGACACGCACATATAGTAACATGCAGACTTGTGAAGTGGAATACTGAGCGCAATTTAATTAAAGACAAACAGCCTCTGCTGTCAATCATAGTAGTGTAGTTATGAGTCATTTGTGCGGAAACTATCATCAACTATCATGGATCAATAAAGTACAATAATGAATGTATTACTATCCTATAATGTAATGGATATCCCTGTTAATAGAATATATGAATGTAAAGCTGATTAACTGATATTAACTAGACTAATGCCTATAATGGCACAGGAGTGAAAGGAAAGGCCCACAGCTTGCATGATTCACCTATAACACGGGCAGCCAGACATTGTATTATTGGTTTTATTGTGAAAAAAGGACAGCAACGCTAAAAGGGCTGAGCCTCGATTTGACACGGGTTGGGGTCTTACTCAGCATGGAGCTCTATTTAGCCTCTTTTTACAGGAAGAGTTCAGCTTAGAGGGTGAAAAGAGGAATAAAATCAGCCCCACAGGTCATGCATGTGTTAGTGTTTAGAGCCAATTAGAAAGAAATAAAAACAGAGTATTGAGTGCGAGTAGCAGAAGGACCAAGGAGGAAGTGGGTGATGGAGAGAGTCAGAGAGAGGAGGAAAAAAATGCAGTGATGAGAGACACGACTGCAGAGAAATGAGAGGTGATGTGAGAGAGGGAGGGGAGTAGAAGGGAGAGAGGGGGACAAGAAAGGAGGTGCGAGGAAAGAATAAGACGGTAAAAACCGAGAGAGACGGGAACATTAGGATTCTGTCCGTTGCTCCTCTCCCTAATGCCGGCTGTGGGTTATTAGCTAGTGATGGGGCTGTCTTGAGATCCACTCCATCTTTTATAATAATAGGAGCCTAATGGAGGGGCTGCTCCTTCTCCTACATTTCCCTCCATGTCTGTCAAATATGCACACGGACAGGTGCAACATCAGATACAGATGCAGCCTAAAGGTCTGCATGTCGGGCCCAGCATTATGCATCGAGTTGACTACGCGAGAATAAATCAAAAATGCCGGAGCACTCACAGCAGAGCCGCACACAACTCTGCTGTATTCTCTTTGTCATGTAACAACACCATCTTCCATTATAGATTACAGGGACGACAGAGAGTGACGAAGGGTAGCGAGAGGGGAGCTCTTTGTGCCTTTTGTCTCCTCCCTGAAGTCTCAGGAAGTCATCTGACGAACCCACTTTGCATCGAACTTTTCCACTCTCCCTCTCCAACCACCCAGCACTATCTGGGGCACCATCACGTTGTATTGGTCCAGAGCGGAGCTGATGCTTAATGGAGAAAGGCAGAAACGATTCCACTTTGAAGTGATTTACTGGCATGAGACACTCGCCACTGCATGCTGCCTTGGTAATTGAGCTAATGTCAAAGCGGTTTATCACCCATCTTTCTTGGAAGCATACAAAGAGATGCTATGTACGCAGAACACAGAGCAGTGGGTTGTGACGGGGGTCAAGTCGGGCGGGAGGTTACAAGCACATGCCAGTGAGTCATAACGCCGTCTTTGTTTCTGGTCCGTCAAGTCTCGAGGTTGACAGCTTATTAGATCATTATCCTATGAGGCCTCCTCCTGTATCATTCGCCCCAACAAATCCTTTCTTTCTCCCTCATACTTCCATTGTGCACCCCGTGTCACCAAACTGAACCCTCTGTCTGCCCGCCACCCCTCGCTCCCCCTTCCTCTTCCCTCTTCCTCCCTCAGTTGGTAAGTCCCCTTCTCCCTTCCATTAGACAATATCCTCCTTCAGAGTTGGCAACCGCACAATTTCTCCCACTAATGCACTCAAGCACGAGAGAATGGTGTAATTGTAGGCGAGGGCTGATTGAAAAAAACATTTTTGGCTTCCGATCTCTGGGCCACTTGTTGCATTGGGAAATTCTATATGCAGGAGCCATAAATCTCCCCCCTGTCAAACACCCACCGACTTATTCTTGGATGTGCTTGTAATGTTGCCCGTCAAACAGACACAAATACAAAAGTGGGGAGCCTGTGGAGGTTCAGTTAAGCCCTTTTTAGTGAGCTAATGAGCTTAGTGTGAGATACCGATCAGCAATCAGAGGAAGCCGGCCCACATGCATGTGTGTGTGCGTCTGTCAAAAGGACAGGGGTGATCCAATAGTAGAACAGCATCTTTACCCTCTCTCTCTCTCTCTTCCCTTCACTCACCGGTAGGCTGAATGCGGAGCTGAGTCTTGTCGCTCTGCTTGCGGGTCATGGCGAACCAGCTGCCGTCCGTGTCCTGAATCCACTCGGCAGCCTGGCAGTAGAGCAGGCCCTGGTCCACCGGCTGCAGCTTGTGAATGGTCAGCCTGTAGGCCGTGGCGCTGGTCTTGTCCAGCCGGAGGTCCCCTGCGGCCATCCTCTGCCGGTACGGCCCCCCGGAGCGCAGGACAAAGTCCCTTGACAAGGTGACCAGCTCCTGAGGTGGCGCAGCCGCGTCCTCCGGGGAGCGCAGGTACCAGCCCACGGATAAGTGAGTGTGCTGCAGGGTGGTCCGAGACACCTCGCAGGCGAGCTGGAGTGTGTCGCCCTCCACCTTGGACAGAGTCTGGGCTGGTGCCGTGACCGTCAACGAGTCGGCGATGACTGCAAAAATAAAGAAGGGGAGAGAAAATGAGCACTCAGTCAGGACAGGTGGAGGCTATTTGAGATATCAGGGCAGGACGGGCGGGTTACGCCTCCTAAAAATAAAACAGGCTTTCTGGTGTGTGAAAAAGATGCTAAACTCCCTCATCAAGTTGAAATTGCTGTAATAAATTCATCCGAGCTCTCTTCGATCTACAATACAACCAAGAACAGAGGACAGAACGTCACACCAGATGTTTGAGAACAGTGGAGATGAGAGAGGGGAACAGTCTAGCTCAGGGAGGCAACGCAGACATCACGATGTGATCGTTTCAGAACAGCGGGCTGGAAACACTCCACGCGTCGACGGAAATAAACATGTATAGCTTTAACAAAAGAAAGGAGTTACGGGACTATTTTTGGATGTGTACCAGGCCGCCTTGTAAGAGTGTGTGTGTGTGTGTGTGTGTGTGTGTGTGTGTGTGTGCGGAAGAGAGAGACTGATAAATAAAAAAAAGGGACCGAAGATTCCAAAACTTACTGCAACCAAAAGGAAGTATAGTTGTGATTAATAACAATTCCAGGATGTCGAGTGTCTCTCAGCTGTGTTTGGATGCGTGTGGCTGGCGGCACATGAGTGCTACCCCATTAGCCTCCTCTCTGGTTGAGGCTGCATTGTTTGCTTATGGATGGTGTAAACGTACGAGGATGAAAACATATACACACGCACACACACCTTAGAAACTGAGAAGATGCAATCAGTGTTTATAATGGACAGCAGTCAACCATTTAAGCTCGGCAGGGATGAAATGAATTGAGCGAATATTGCCAAGAAAAGCTTTCTTGCTTTGCCATGTGGTGACGACTGTGAGCCCTTCTCAATGGAAGTGCTTTGTGTGGGTTTATGCTCGTGGAGTGCTTTGTCGAGATGTTTGGCTGTTTAGGCTCTTAAGGGATTGTCATTGTGGAGACTACAAACCGGCACGTTCATGGTATGTGCTTCTCTGCAAGTCACCTGCTATGACTAAACATCAATTCAGGGAGAACAAAAACAACAACTTTATTCCAATAATCATTCGATGAATGAATAGAGAAAAAAAAAAAAACAGGACATGCTACATGCATCTGTGTGTGTGTGTATGTGCTCTTGCTTCTGGGTTTGAAGACACGAGTTAAAGTGAGAGATGGGGCTTGCGAGAACAGAGAAACAGACACCGCTAATGAAACAATCGTGGGCTGGTGGTGTGTGTGTGGGGGGGTGGGCGACAAAGGCAGAGAGATCAGAGAAAAGATGGAGGCGGCGGAAAGAGAAGAAGCTTGACATCTGGTTATTGGAGTTTAACAAGACGCTGAAAGAAAGAAACAACGCTTAAACAAAAGTGGCAGGAAAAGGAGAAAAAAAAAGAAAAGGTGAAATCGTGTGGGTCAGACACAGCGACGCTCTAATGAGATGCTGCACACCGCGCGGTGGCACGTACAGTGAGTCCAGACGCGGATAAACTGTTTGATGCAATCTTCAATATACGGACACGGCCTCACTGAATACGCCCTCTAATTCACTTCTTCATTACCTGGAGTGTTTGATAAACAGTCCGGCAGCAAGGGAGGCAAATGGTAGTCAGGGGCAGCAATAAAACTATTCCGCTGATATATTTGTTTGTTGCTTGCGTGAAGAAATGACCAGCATGGGAGTCTTACTCGGCCTGTATTAGTGTTCATATACAGAAACCTAGATTTAGGCTGCGCAATCAGAACCCTGCTCATGCTGCTGCTGGGTGATAATCACCCAATATTATCATTAACTTCACATTCAGTGGAATCATATTGTGTGATGATGTGAGCTCGAGTTATCGTTCCGCAAATGCGTTTTTCCAAATAAATGTTTCTGCATGATGGGAACTGAACAGGAAGTGAAGTTTTACAGATATGAAGCGTTTTTTTTTTATGACCTCTGCCATCAGAACCATGCAATCGATTGGATATGTGCGTGCATCCGTGAGTGTCTGCCCAAGGATCGTCTCGCATGCTGCTGCATCGTAAATACATAAATGATGAATAATAATATATCAGAAATAAATCCGGTGGCCAGTAATGGCTGCATGCTGATAGACCTTTCGTGGTTTCGGTGACGGACACTGCCGACTCTTCACTCGACACTCTTAACCGGTTAGGGCCCGCGAGTGATAACACAGCTGAGTGGCACCAGAACTACCAGTACACCCGACCACCCCCCCCTCCCCCGCCGCCCCCCGCCGTCCTTCTCTGCAACTCAGACGCTGCTAACAGCTTGGTGAGTTTCATTTAGTTTTTTGGCGAGATTGCAAGACGTGTCTTATATGACGACTTTGAGCAGATTGGCTTTAAATGAAGTGGCCTTTTAGGACAACTTACAGCCAATTAGAGACTAGACAGGGGGCGGGGTTGGACAATTGTGGGATGTATTCATTCAGCCACACAATACAGCCTTCTAATTTTAACCACATAACCAAGGCCTTTGTTGAGCGGCCAATATCCCATACCATTATGTGTTGAGTCTATAAAAGCAAGCTAAAACAAACAGAACATTTTCATGACACGAGCATAACAAAGATCAGCTTCTGCTCTTCAAGGACCCGGTGTTGCCAAGTCCTCTCACTCCGACTCTCCAGTCAACACCGAGTGAACGGCAGCCTCGCGTAGACATACCGTTACCACAACAACACACCTACGCTACAACCTGCCATTGCCATGGCAACCCTCCCACTTGACGCTGAGGGTTACTATATACGCCCTCCCCTCCCCCCCAAAACCCCCCACCCCCATCTTGGGAACGAACATTCTGAAAACAACGAGCTGGTTCTTCGTATCCCTCCGCCGGCTTCTGATAAAAAAAAAATATATATTAAACACGTTGACATCGTCTCAAGTCCTCTGGGCCAATCAGATCCCCGCATACAGATCCGTCTGGAGACAGAACCAGTGAGAGAGCACCGGCCAATCTCAGCATTTCAGAGGGTCAGACTGGGGTTGTAAACACACCAAGATCCTCCAATAGCCCCACTGACCTCAATCTGGGAGGGATTAACAACAGGATGAGATGGCATTCTCTGGCACACACACAAACACACACGGACTCACTTTCGTCTCTTGTGAGGACATTGAATTGACTTATTCTTTCTTAGCCATTACTGCTGCGTGCCTAATTGCAACCATTACAATAACCTTGAACGACTGGGGATATTCTATATTTTCTTTAGTAAACACATCCAACAAAAAAAACCAAAACCAACAAAGAATTGATCCTTCTATTACAGTAAGTGCAACTAAAACTTTAGTTGTAGTGCAAAAACTATTACAAACCGAGCAACGAGCCACGGCGTTGCACTGGGTACCATATTTCTTAATCAATATGCGGACGGCCACTGTTGTTTATTTTAATTTCACATACACCCTCCTGCCGCAATAAATATTCGGCATGGAGGGTTAGTCACCACAATGTTCCCGATTGTTTTCCCTACAGTGTGATGAATGCAAATACACACACACACACACACACACACACACACACAACTTGGGTTTATTCGGTGCTAAGCGAAAATGCAGCCACTTTGCAAAGCCAAAAGCTGTGCAGCAGCAACATCTTCCTGGCTCGTGTTATCATAGTGTTACCAAAGAGAAAACACTTCGGTAACTTGGAAATTACATTTAGTATCGGGGCAACAGCTAGATATTATTACGATATTTATTTATTTTAATGAATGCACTTAATTTCCCTCACTAACTCAGGCAGAACTGCCACAGTCCGTGGAGGCCTCTTCAGTGCATTGCCCACCAACTAAAAAAAAAAAAACTGGAAATGTGTGCGAAACAACTTAATGAGCCAGGTTTAATTACCAAAAAATAAATAAATAAATCCATTTGATTTCAGGGCTTTGAGGAACATGGAGTCATTTTCCTCACTTATGTCCGTAGAGACTGGAATCTCAGAAGCAGGAGCGATTAAAACGTTCCTCACTGATAGATCAGCTAAACTTTTGCGTTTCGGAAAATGGAGGTCCTCGCGTGTGGATGTGAAGGAAAACATGTCAGTGTTATTCCGCTTTCCTGAGTGACACAGAAGCTGTCTATCCTTTATGAATCTTTAAAACGACTCCCTTCCTGCTTTACCTCATCTGCAATTTATGCTTTGATCTCCCTTCGTTCCCAATCTTCCCGTACTCTCTCAGCCCTCTGAAGTGAACGCCGGTTGTCATCCTTCGAGCTGGACTTTTAAGTCCAGTCACACAGGGATAGATGTGTGGGGGACGCGAGGACACAAGTACCGAAGGAAAAGACATTTTGGAAAAACGACATGGGAGGCGGGCGGGGGGGAGACTATCATTTATGAAGCCTGATCTGAACATTGTTTTTTGCATGCACCCAAACCTTTACCACCTCTCTGAAGTGTGTGCGATTATTGAAGTTGCAGAAGCGGAACAAAAATATTCCTTACATAAAAAAGGAACAACGGGAAATCAAATGGCGGTGTTTGTTTGTGCATCTAGCGGTTTTTTCAAATGTGAGCGTTTGTGTGTGCGTTGTTTTTTTTTTTTAAAAGATGGAACAAAAAAACAGCAGGAAGTGAAGATCCAACCAGCCGACACGTCGTGCTCTCTGTTCTGGCCTTGTCATGGGAGGAGATGATGACAGGAGGAGAGATTTACACTGACCTCTGGATGTTACCACTGCTGTAAATGTTCTGGGTCGAAGAAGCACACGCGCTCTCCTTTCAAACAAACGAAAAACAACACATGTATGCACCCACACAGATGGCATTGTGTGTGTGTGCATGTATGTATAAGTCTGTGCCTGTTTGAAAGCCTAAGTGCTAAATGCAAATGTGAAGGCAGCAGGTTTCTGGCTCTGCTCTTGGTTTTACTGAGAGTCTGGTGGTAGCTTAGCCTCACTTAGAAATGTCAAATATTTGCCACTGGCTGCTGGCCAATCAGAATGAAGGAGTCAATAGAGTGTAACAATATCCATGATGGAGCTTTCCTCTGACGTTAATTTGAATGTGTTTATGTCTGCTGGCAAATACTGCAACAAACTGTAGGGTAAGGCCTTCAACAGAACCTCCTTTGAGGGCCTGTGGGCTGACCCGACTAGCGCCACAACATGGACAAGTATGTGGACTTCCTTTGTTATACATCTTACTCCACAGCGTTAATCTGCTGTCATAACATCCTCTGCTTTGCTGGGAAGGCATTCCAAAAGAGAGAGGAGAGATCTTTCATGGGGTTGAGGTTGTATTAGTATTAGTATTACATGTCATTTAGCTGACGCTTTTATCCAAAGCGACTTACAACCATACACTGTAGACACAGCTACAGGGAGCAATTCAGGGTTAAGTGTCTTGCTCAAGGACACAACGACTAGGGCGGGGATTGAACCACCAAGCCCCTGATTGAAAGACGGACCTGCTAACCACTGACCCACAGTCGCCCTGTCACTGGCCTGCCAGGTTGTGCAGGCCAGTGAAGCTCCTCCACACCAATCTGGAAACCCTTTGGCCCAGGTACCCGGCCCAGGTACCCGGCCCAGCTGCGCTGCTGGACTGGGCGCATACATGGGTGCCGACGCATCTCTGCCCAAAAAAAAACGCATGGTCATCCAGCAAATAGGTTGAACGACGCTCACCTTCTCCTGCAATGCAACATCAGATCCTTTCTGGATCAGATTGTTATGGTCTCCTTGGTAACTTGAACAACACAGCAGAGTTGGGGTTTGGGTACAAGAGGGTATTGTCACATTTAGGCCAGGAATGTTTCCAAAAACATGAGAGCAAATCACTGTCTGAAATACCATTGTACAATTGGAACAAAGAGGACAAACTAAAAGCAAGAAGAAAAAAAAGCCCCAGTCCAAATCAACACAAAAGGGTATATGGATGGGGTGGCCACATACCGTTTGGCCCTATAGCGCATTACATTCACATTGCTTTTGCCTGCCACTGCAGATGTTCAGCCACAGCTGACATGGTTACCGCTTGTTGGGTGTGCATCGGCCATAAGTGCCCGTGTTTGTGTTGCTCTGAAGCAAATGGGCATTTGGCAAAGCCAGCAGGGTAATTATTGGTAATTACTCTGAAACTGAGAGAACAGCTGAGTGCAAAACAGAGTGAGTGAGCGATCTTCAGCTCCACTTCATGCAAGTCCGGCCTCATCACAAAGCAGACGTCACTCACTGACCCAGGATGCCTGGAACACATGTGGGCGTATTGGGTCAGGAAGCAACAGAATACAGAAACTGTGCCTACACCTGTCTTCCTATTATCCGTTATCCTCCACTCCTCTGTTCCGCTCTATGAGAGCTGCTGATGAGTCAGAATGAGGCATGAAGAGGTTCGACTGGGAAATTGAGAGAGAGAAGGGTGATGTAGGAGGGAAGAAGAACAAGGTGAGGATGGAGAGAGAAGAAAGGGACTAAAAGAGCAAAGAAGAAGAACAACAAAAAAGACGGTGCTCCTTTGCTTGATGTATCCAACAACCCGACACACACATTCTTCATGATTCCTTTGCAGGAAGTGCAACAACTACCTCAGATAGATTAGAATTCTGTTTGTAGCCAATATCTAGTGAGTGTACTTAATAATAATAATAATAATAATAATAATAATAATAATGCATTTAATTTATATAGCGTTCTTCGTGATACTCAAAGACACTTTACATAACATAATTATAACATCCTAAAAGCTAAAAAAATAAGAACTTGTCACTCTAAATTAATGCACACACACCAAGCACTTTCTCAGGAGACTGGAAACTCAAGCAGGTCTTCAAACAAAACACCACGAGCAACCAGTAAAGCAAACTCTGATGAACCGAGGTCTACAAACCATCCCCCCAAGAGGCTGAACTGATAACAAGGATAGGATACGGAGTAAAACTAGAAGAAGACAAAAAGGAAGAGTAAGGATCATGCCTTGGAGCCAGAAAGGAGACATGAGGGAGCCCTCTTTAACAGAGAAGAAAGGGGTGAGTGGAAAAAGAGAAGGAGACTGGAGTTGAAGTCTGCGTCGCGGGATCTAGGTCCACAGCAGGAGGCACATTCATAATAGAACACACACATATGATCAGAGCCTGGCACCTTATTGCGTCTCAGATACAGAACACCACTCCTTTCATCCGTTTCTTTCTGGGGTTTTTGAATATGTATGTGTTACAGGCAAAAAATGCTGTTGTGCTTTGTATGAACCCAGGGAAACAATGCTGTGTTTATTAAGTTGTAAAGACAAAATGTTGGTTGTTAATATGACTTTCTCGTACAGCACCCAGAAGGTTTCCATGTCCTCGAACGCAGTCGTGTTCCTTTCCGTGGCCACTGTAGTTCACTAGAAGCCGGGCCCTGCATGTCACGGCTTAGAAAATGATCTACAGAACAATTGTTTGCTAAACATTAACCCCCCCTTTAGTACTACAAAGATCTTTATTGTGTCACATTTTCGGTGTAGAGTGAGAAATGTTGGCGGATTTTCCCTTCCAAGATTCTTAATCATTCTTGAAACCAAAAGGTCCTCCTTGATTTCAGAAAGACAAAGACGTAAAGCATGCTTCTCCTTTGGTTTCGGAAAGGCTCCTCAAACTCTTTAAATGCGGTGCATCGCTCTAACTCGAGCCCCCGTGCACGCCGCTGCGCCTTGTGGAGAAAATCCAAAGCTTGACAATTCCTGCCGGGCCCGGTGATGGTTGCTAAGCTATGATTGGCCAATGAGGGGTTAAGCCAACTGACAACTATGTATTAGTGATTTTAATATGATTTTCATCCATTTGTTTTGAAAAAAAAAAAAATCAAATATCAATTCACCGCGTGAAGAAATTTAATTACGACACTTTTTCATTTTACATCTTGATGCTATAGGTGTAGTGTTGATAAAGCCTCGAGACACCTCGCATTTAATGAGGTCGCACAACGGGAAACAAAACAGCACATTAGCGCGTGTGGATGGCGGCGTGGACTCCCTTGGAATGATGAGTCACGAGCGAACAGCGTTCAGTTTGCAAAGCGGTCGGACATCGGACTTTGACACCGCCGAGTCTGAGTCAGCGGCTCAAATCATTTTCACAACGAGGAACAGGCTTCACGAACAAATCACTTCCATACGTGTCACACCAGCACCCGGGGCTTTTCGGCATAATAACCGTATCGGAAGAATGTCGGACATTAATGAGATAAATTCTTAGGTCGTCAACAGTCATAGAAGTAGTCTTTATTGAAATTAATCGTTATTAAATATGTTCACACTGCGGATAAAAGCAGCCATGCAGTGGTCAGAATCTTGTGCTTAATGGAGGGTTAAAGAGGATTTTGGCCTCCTGCCCCTCATATATTCTGTCCGTGTTCCCGGTCGACTCTCATATGAAGTTAAAAACATTTTAAAAAGGCCAAAGCACATCAATAAGTTCAAGAGTCACAAAAGGTTTATTTTTTTTAATAAAAAAGGTCATGAACACTACCTCAAGGTTTTTCTTATCAATCTCATACCCCCATAGCGTAAACCCCTTTTTTCAGAGTGAAACAAACCACAAATTAAAACTAATTAGTCCATTATTTGCTTTTTAAGGCACCACCAGATGAACGTCTCAAACTATCCCCTCTCATCAAAGAGGCGTGCACACAGTCCTAATCATAACACCGCACATCCCAAAAAATGTGGAGAGAGATAAAACAGAAATGAGGGAGGGATTTAGGGCAGGGGTGAGAGGATATCAGAGATCTTACAGATGCTGTCATGAGATTTTCTGTGAGGTTCCCCTGCTAATGGAACATCAGTGTGAGTGGGTGTGTGGGTGTGTGTGTGTGGGTGTGAGTGTGTGTTCCGTGCTGTAACACAGAGGTCGCACTGACTGAAAGGAAAAGGGCCCCTTCATTTAATAAAGGGGTGTCTGAAGCATTCTTCCCTGTCTCCTTACATTCTTCAGGCTCTGTCCCCCTTTTATCCTTGTAAATTTCTCCGCCCCCCCTTATCCCCCCCTCCTCCTCGATCTAGGCCCCCCCACATTATGCGATGAGTTTCTTCTTCTTTTTTTTTTTAAGTTGCTCGTCAGCACCCAATTAACACTTATTCTGTTCTTCTCGGCATCCTTCCTCCTCCAGCTCGTCCTCTTCACGGCTGTCTCCGAACACGGGCAGGCTGGCACGTTTTTTTATCGAGTGCTGATCACTCTCCAAGCAGCTTGCACTCTACATGTCAGTCAGACAAGGACCCCAATGCAAGTTGTCGTTGTTGTTGTTTTTATCCGAGGGGGGGGGGGGGGTCATAAAACTAGTAAAAGGAGCGACATCTGCTCTGTGTATGAGAGGGAGAGAGAAACTGAGCCAGGCCCCTGTGGCTATTACAGCTCATTATACCTAAAGTTAGAATGAGCGGCACATCGAAATTGGGCACTCTCTTTTTCTCTCCCTCAGTCTCTCACCCACCCAAACACCCAAACACCCAAACACACACAGATAGTCAAGCTTGAGGGGACAGCTGCTCTCTGACACACACACGTACACAAACTAAAGCACACACACACACACAAACACACACACGTACACAAACTAAAGCACACACACACACACACAAACACACACGTACACAAACTAAAGCACACACACACACATATAAGTGCCAGGTACTCCCCTCTGTTCACACAAACATTTCCTCCAGACTCAGCTGTACTGGGTCACCGAATCATACACAGTCCTTAGGGGTGTGCTGCTTATTAACATAATGCTTGGAGAAGAGCACACCCTGGGTTAATAAAAAAAAAAAAAACTTACTTTGAGCACTTACCATGTGCTGAGCGGCAAAATACATGATTAAAACTAATACTTTGAATAATAAAAAGCATTAGCAGTATACTATATGATAAGAAATGAATATAATAATATAGACATGAATATATAGGAATACATCTAAAGCACTTTTCCAATTGCTCCTCAAGTTTCCCCAGTTTGCTCTGTTGGACTCGTACTCATGTGTCCAGGTTCTGGATGGAACCAGCAGAGAGGTGTGACAACAAAAAGGGAGAAAGTGGGAGAAGAAAGGGAAAGAAAGATGGACAGCGAGTGACGGAGTGGGCTTTGTTATTGTAGCAGGACGATGGTGACGCAGAGTTAAAAGGCTGAATGTTGCGATAAGAAACGGATCTGTGGTGAGAAGAAGCTTTCAAATATGAGACGCTGTTTACACAAAAGGCAGAAGAGAGGAGGATTTAACACCAACTAAGACGCACGGGAAACCCACACGGGCGCACGGGCGCATACACACAACATGACACAACCTCTCACTGAGGCCCAGCCAGGAAATGAGCCTGAGTGAGTGTGTTGGGGAGATGGAGAGTAAGCGGGAGATTATAAGGCAACGCGTGAGAGGAGGGGTAGTCTGAAGAGAGGTGGGAGTATGAAAGACAAATCTTCCTAAGAGCATTTGAGAAGAGCGGTGTGCAAAGCTATCGTTGACTGAAATCCTTTAAAGCGTCAAAGATTTACTCATCATGCTTAAACACATGAAATGTCCCTTCCATCCCCACCCCTTCCTCTCTCTTTCTTTTCCTACGTTTCGTTTCATCTGCACGCTTTCTTTAGCGTTTCCCCATCTTCCGCCTGCTCGTCTATCCAAATAACATGAATTACCGCAAACACTCCGTGCTCAAGAAGAGGGGAAGACATACAGATGCCACCCCTGTGTGTGTGTGTGTGTGTGTGTGTGTGTGTGTCTGTGTGTCTTCTCCATCGCTGCTGTCCTGGAGGTTGTTAGCACATGTGCAGGGTTTTGCTCCGTCTGCCAACATAAGCCAACATCAGCACAAACACACACCCCACAGTCATTACCACACACACACACAGACCACAGTCATTACCACACACACACACACACAGACCACAGTCATTACCACACACACACACACATGTAATAACCCGTCTACCTACTGTAAAGGCACACAAATGTGCAATGATTCACATTCACAGACACACAAAACACACCTTCCCACTTTAAACGTCATTCATCAAGTATATTATGCTTCTAATAATACTGGTGGTGCAAGTATTAAAACTAATAAGCTTCATCCCTGTGCTGCACTTACCGTCTCTCCCCCTCTTTCTTTCTCTTGATACCCCTTACAGGAGCTCCCACCATCTCTCTTCATCCCTCCATCCGTCGCCCCAGCCCCAGATGGTAAAGCGTGGTGACCAATTAAAGACTTCCCTGAGGATAGAACCAGTTATAGCCCCAGCCATCTGACCATCTCTGTATGTGTGTGTGTGTGTGTGTTGTTGTGTGTGTGTCCAAGTAAACCTCACAAAATATATCACTGTGTTTGAATCAGCACACAAAGACTTTTCTTCCTGCCAGTTCCACATGGCTTCTCCCCTAAAAAAAAAAAAGGTACAATGTCTTATGAGTCCAGGAACAGTCATATATAAAAGCCCTTTGTGTTGTGCATAAACACACAATGACAAGCTCTAGAGTACCACTTGGTAAGGGCGCATTGCCAGGCAAGGGTTGAGTGGAGCAGGGTGTGGAAGCTGGCTAGAGGTGCAGGGTATTAGTAGGTGTGCGTGTGTTATGTCGGTGTATGAGAAACAGTGTCTTTGAGGGGAGAGAGAAAAAAAAAACAAATAGAGTGTAGCTAAGGGAGGTGGGCAGCACCAATCACCAGGCACTCATCCAGCAGGGCAGCAGATGAGGGAGCAACTGTCTGTCTGAGCTGCCAGCACAGAGGGGAATTAGGCATATGCCAGGCCCCCCTTTCTCTCTCTCTCACACACGCACAGACACACGCACGCACACACACAGAGTAAAAAGTCTTTGCTAAAGCTTTTAGATATTTGTTGGTGTGTGTGCACTATTAGATTTTAGATAGCGGCGTGTCTCTGAGATAGAGCTTGTGGGTCATCAGCTCGCTTGCCTTGTCGCCACTTCACCAAAATGAGTTTACCCTCCCAGGCGTCTCCACGTTTACTTTTCCACACCAACACTTGAAAACAGCCTGCGGCTGGCTCCGCAGCCCACACTCGAATCCATTACATCAGATGTTTTAACCAAACCTCTGTTTTCCATTCCAAATAATGAGGCCGTGATTAGCATGCTAATGAGGTGGGGGCGATGCTCATCTTTCAACTGGCATCAGCGGTCCTCACTGACAGGCCCAAAGGACGAGGAGGTGGGGACTTCTTGTTGGGTGGAAACGCATTGTTGCACTAAAAAAGGGATAAAAGGTCCAGCTGCTGAAGCTCTGACCGCACCCATGATCATAGTGGGTGTGGTCAGGTGTGGTCCATGGATGCGCTCCAAAACCCCACCTGCACAGTGTTGGTTTGAGATGAATGGCCGTGGGTCCCATTACATTTCAATGTGGCACATAAAACCTGTGTGGCAGGTAAACAATAAACCAAAAGCATCGTATTTCTCTATGACTTGTTATGACTGAATCTACATTTAAAAAAAAGCACTGAAGTGTCAAAGAAGCTGTAAAGAGACAATCTAAAAATGTACTGCAGCATTTTCACGATGTGCTGGTGTTTGATTATGAGCCGGTAGATATTTAACACTATACCTGCAGTACCTCATATGCTGTTTGATAGGGTTTACCAGCCAGTGCCACGATGCAACAATCAGCATGCTGGCAAAGTCAAAAGGAGTGCAGCTCGTGTGCTTGTGACCTCAGCCAGCTGTGTTGCACAAACAGCTACATCAATGCCAACCACTAGTTGGCAGTGCAAAAGAAATAAAAATAATTGCCTGGGTGCAGTTTCTCTTTAACTTTGCCAATTATCTCCAGGGACAAGATGGAGAGTGTGCATGTGTGCATGTTAGCATCTGTAACGGGTCGATGTGCTTAAACAACCCTCTAGTGTGGGAATGAGTACCAATATCTGTGCATCTCCGTGTACATAGGAATGTGTGTAAATGGATTCTGATGCCTGGTGTGTGTGTGTGTGTGTGTGTGTTGTTGTGTCCGTGCCAAAGAGGGGTACCTTCAGTCCCCCTCGTGCTCAGATAAGGCTTCATGGCAGCTGCCAACATCAAAGAATGCAGCAGTGCGAGAACTGGACCACACTCAAAACCACATGAGTCCTGGAGGCCATCACACTGCGAGCTCCACTCTTTACTGGCACACATTTCAACGACGCGAACACAAACACTCGTTAGCAGCACATTCATTCGCATCCATATTCATGCTGAATTCATATTCAAACTGTGGCTGTGTTCTGTTAATCTCACAAAGAAGAGACAGCGGGCCCCTGAGGGTTAGCGCTTAGCTAAGCTAATCAAATCAACTCGAGGAACAGTGGCACATCTTTAGTTCATTATATAAACATTAATAAACATATACCAACACACACACACACACGCGTATTTGTTAGTGCATTAAATCCTTTCTCATTAGCCTAGCTCTGTAGTGTGGGCGATGAGCTAAATGCAGACCATCTCTGACATCATTTAGATTTTCAAAAGGGTAACCACCAAAATGTGCAAGGCGGTGCTTGACAGCGAGTCTGCAGGCTCCAAAAACATTCACATTTATGTTTAACGGCAACAGGAAACCTCGCACAACCTGAATCGCAGTGGATTATCTTCGATGTAATTAGTTGGTTTTTTTTCATGTCGCCGACTGAATTGTGACAAACCTGCTGTGAAGTTACCTCCAGCGACTCACAAGTAATAGTGTGTCGGGTTTGAGAGAGAGAGAGAGAGAGAGAGAGAGAGAGAGAGATGCGAGCGTGCCGTGTAGATTCTGTCGTTGCAGGTTCTTCACAGGTCCTGTGAAGACCTGTAGCTTCATCACCACGGCCTTCTTTGAGTCTGACAATATTTACTGTTAAAAGTGCCCAACATTTGAGCACAGCCTTTGTGAGACCATACCATTTCAAACTTGGTACACATTTATTTTCAAAACACCCATTGAAGGCCAAAGCCACCCTGGTTGTCCCCGAGCTACACATGTACGTATAATAAAGTACAGCTTACCCTACAGGACTACAAAGTACTACACAGTATCAAGGTGTCTGCTTGGTCCACCAGCACTGTTTTAGTCACCGTACAGCATGTTCTATTCAGCAGTTGTATAGTGTGCACTGATCTGCTGGGTTTTTAAAGCCCTCTTCAGTGATGTTCAGTAGAACGGGTGCCTTCTGATGGGAGAGCTACAGCGCCGTCTCTCTCAGACTCAATTATACTGTATGTGCGACATCTGTCCTGACTGACAGCTCGCTACACTGTGCGGCTGTGACTGTGTTTGTTGTTTCTGTGTGCGTCTGTGTATGGTGGGTGCAAGTGGCAGTAATGTTATTGAGCAGGAGGCCCCTGTCCGCTAAAGTAGATGAGATGTGCAAGGAAATGGCAAGCCAGACATAGAGATACAATCTCTTTCCATTTGGAGTCCTGCTTGGTCTGCAGCTTATGTGCTTACACACATGTGCACACATACACAAAAAAGGCAGAGAATGTAATGCAATAGTAAATGAAACTGAGAGGTGATGGTAAGGCCAGAGAGGGGGGGGGAGAGACAAGGGAGATGCAATGCTCCAGTCACACACAGGCCTCTGGTCCCAAGCAATGCCAACAGACACAGAGATACAACTTCTCCTGTCTATTCGTCTACTCTTTATCTGGTTAATTTTCCCTCAGTAAATCTGACTATGTCTTTCTTTTGTCAACGCAAAGCTTCAGCCATGTGTCCTCCTTCTTTAGCAAAGAGCCTCCACATCCTCTGTCTTTATTCAATCACTGGTTCCCCCAATCGGATGCTACGTGCTTCCATCACCATCATGCCTTTCTCCTGTGATGAAGCTCAAAGAGCAGCTGTATTGACAAACCCATATACCTGGCATGACCAATGCCAGCCGGGGGGCCCCGAGGCGGTGGACCAGACTGAATCGACTTCGGGAGCCGTGGATTGATGGAGCGAAGCGGCATTCGGTTGATGACGAAGAGAGCGAAGACGAGGGTCCCGATGTCACCGCGTGCAAAAGATGGAACGCGAGATGGCATCTCCACATTTCGGGCTATCTCATTAAGTGAAGTAGAGGAGTGCAACTTGGCTGCACTGGCCCCCTCGTGAAAGGCAGGGGAGAGACACACACACACACACACACACACACACGACGCTGCGCTCAGCAGAAGCATAATTCACATACTCTGTATGTATGTTTAGCAGGCTCAACAATGGTAAGAGAAATTGTTTTTTTTACCCCCATTCGAAAACACTCACTCCTAACCGCATTTTGACCTTGGGCCGGCATTGCTTCACACAAGGCTTACAGCTCACAGCGGCACCGCGGTTTCATCAAGTGAACGGATTCCCTCTTTCCACTAAACATTGGAACCAAACACAATGTGTGCCATAAATGTAATGAGACTGAAAAGTGTGACCGGAGGAATGTGGTATTTTGTTCTGAAAATTATTCGCCAAAACGGGTCTCCTCCTTCCTTAATTGAAATTCCTAGGTCTCGTCTCTCGTCTGTCCCTTCTGTCTCTCTCCTTCTCAGCCGCTTCAGTTCGTCTAATTGCATTTCAAAACGTGCATGTCCGTTTGTAACCGCATTAACCTTAGGAGTCACATCAGGCCGACACTATTTAAGACACAACCCTATTTCGCCAGATGCATTGTGGGTAATGCCTCGGGGAGGTGTAACCAATCACATTGGAGTCGAGAGGAAGAGCTCATCATTTATTGGTCACACGCTCCATTCAGCATCGCCCCACTACCCATTTCCAATACAATCGCTACTGTCCCCATTCCTCTCTTTCTCAATTTCCTCATATCTGCCTCTTTTTTTGCCGCGCCATTCATCGCCTTTTCTGTTCTTCAAAAACCAACTCGCTGCAAAACCAAATTTTCTTTTCCCCAGTGTCACACATCTGAAGGACTGCTGTCCGGTGGCAGCGAATAACAGGAAAGAAACGAGAACGTTTCAGTTTTGACAATTCAGCGAGGCTTTAGTTCCCCCAGCTCTATTACTGTATTACTACGGGACTGAGAATGGATCACTGCTGCCAAATGCGGAGGCTAGAATCTGTATATCTGCCAGCACGGTGACTCCTATGGTGCTTTCTAGGACAGTAAGGGTATATGTGAGCTTGAGCAGTGTGAGGCATGTTGTTCTGCTGGCTGTTGGACGTGCTCACACACACAGGCTGGTGCGTAGGATAAGGACAACCATGATGGCCGTGTCAGGCTGTTGTCCTTTTCTTCTGCAATCTGATGTGTAGGAGGAAGGCAGAAACTAACGCACACACATGTACATGTGCAAACAAACACACAGACACACACACACACACAAATACAACAGACTGAGGCCTCAAATTGCTTCCCAACACCCAGGTTTAAATGCATGCCGAGTGCAACACTTTACTGCAACTTGTCCAGTAAACAGACACACAATGCAAGGGTATGGGAAATAATGCCTTTTTCGAAGAAAAGAAGAAATAAAGCTTTCATTTGAACTGTATTCATTTACCAATGGGTCCGCTGCTGCTGGTTAAAGGAGAATGCTGCCACTGTGTTCTCTCTTATCGTATACTGTAGCTCATGCCGGCGCTGAAACTTCAGAACTGCCAATCAAAAAAAACACATCAAATGCAGAAAAAAGCGTCGCACCGAGGCATTCGTGTGGCATTCGAGAAGCAACCCTTCATTAAGATGAACACTTCAAGTGTGGTTTACTCTCCTCGGTTTCTCAATCTAGTGAAGCCGTGTGAACACGGAAGGATGTGGAGTGATGTATGTTTAGCGATGTGTGCCTGACCTGAAGCCACTCTCTCTCTCTCTCTCCGTGGCAAAGTGGGGCTGCACAGACGAGAGGTTTTTAGAGGGCGGTTTGTGCCAACAGTCAAAATGAAGTCGTGTTTCTGGACACTTGATGAATATAAGTCTAACAGTCACTTTACTTAAACTGTGTTTGACTCTCCACCAACTCCTGAGGCAAATATCGGGCACTTTAGCTATTGAATGCTCCAGTATGCCTGCTGTGTGGTGCGGAGCAGGCTGCCTGCAGCTGCTGGAAACAAACGGTGAGACCAGTGAGACTGAACCAAAAACACTTCAGCTGTGAAACCATCAACTTTAATACGTGATGAATCGCTTTTGAGCTGAAGTCTGGGCATAATTCTCTACGGGTTTTTCCTTCACTACCAGATTTTACACAACGCACAGATTCGTTTGGGTTTTAAAACGATTGGTTATAGACGCTGCACGAACGTGAGCCAATTTATATAATTTACAGGCATCCTTATGAGTCAATCACTCCGTCATTACACCGGTAAAATAACATTGGAAATGTCAAATCTAACCTTTTCTGCATTAGGAGATAATGATTTCCCTGCATCTCTGCGTCACCCTCTGATTTAGTGGACATAATCCAGTAGTTGTGTCATGATGGCCAATGACTCTTCTCACAGGTGGAATAATACAGCACTGCCTATCGGCAGTATCGGCACTTCGGGGGGGAAGAGGTGCATTTTCATTTGAATGAAGTTTAGTATCACAGAGGATAACAAGATACGCAGACACTTGATGTCTCTCTGCTCATTCCCTTGCTCATGCAAAGAGAAGCAGGGATCGCCTTTCCAGGTGATCAACCACATGCACAGCACAGGGGTCTGATTCCATTTGACAGACAACACAACATATGAAAAAGAGAACGCCGTCCAGGTGCACGGGAGAAACTATTACGTTACACAATAATGATCCTCCTCTGCGATTTGTACAGAGAGCTACCAAAGGATAAAAGAAACAGATCCTTGTGAGTACGCCTTAATGTGGCGCTCAGGACACAGATTACTGTGTGGCCTTCTATGCCTACAATTAACCCAACAACCCACCACCGGACACACACACACACACACACAGTGACTCACACAGACACACACACAGTGACTCACACAGACACACACACACACAGTGACTCACACGGACACTTCTGGCTGCCCTTCTATCTCATAGCCTTCCTCCCATATGGTCCCCACAATACTCCCCTGCTTGTGGCTGTTCTTTGACATCACCCTTGACACACATATTCTCAAAGGCAGCATCAGCAACGGTTGTTGTCATTATATATATATATATATATATATATATATATATATATATATATATATATATATATATATATATATATATATACACACACACACACACACACGCACACACATCACAGCAAGAGCAAATTGGAGAAAGAGGCCAGGGTTGATGAATGGAGACAGACATATAGATGACAGTGGAACGAGGAAGAGGAGAGGGATAGGAGGGGGAGGGGAGAAAGGACATGGAATCATTGTTTGCCCACCGCGGTCCAAGGAGGCGTGCAGCTGTCGGGGATTCACAGAGGGACTCAAGTGCACAGCAAAGAAAAGAGGGGAGAAACCCTGCCGCGAGCCCCTGACCTCTGCAACTGGGTTAAGAGGTTAGAGACACAGAAAGGCTCCGATAACAGTCCCTCAACACCTCCGCTCACACACAGCTCCCTCGCATGCATTTCTATAAATATGGTGTGCTATCAGCAGTGCTGTTTAACAGAGCCTTGCCCCACATTCAGATCATACTGCCCATGCTAGAAAACGCAACGGCTGAGGTCCTGATAATAATGCAAATTCGATGAAAAGCAGAGCGCACAGTCGCTTCCGAACTGCAGCCTGACCAGTCGCAGACCCAAAAGTAAGCAGTACAATATCCGTATTTCTCCGTTTGCAGTGAGTGGCTTCAATATACACAAAATAACTAGAATTTCCCCCAACAAGCATTTGGTTTGAACTTTGACCCTGTGAGCAAGGTCCGCCATGTCAGGCATGAAGTGAGTGGAATATCTATCTATGACAGCTGTGTCTTTAATACTGCGCGGACCTGTTGGGTGGATCTGTATATGTCTCTGGGAGAGAGAGAGAGAGAGAGAGAGAGAGAGAGAGAGAGAGAGAGAGAGAGAGAGAGAGAGAGAGAGAGAGAGAGAGCAGGAGAAGAAGACAGAAACTAATGCTGTTTGAAACAGTCACACATCACGCCAACACACCGGATGCGTTACTGAAACAGCTCCGGGCAAGGGAAGAATTCAGTAGGTGGGGAAGGAGGTATGTGAGTTTGTGCGAGTGTGTGTGGGTGTGTGTGTGTGTGTGTGTGTGTGTGTGTGTGTGTGTGAGGGAGATATGAGAGAGATAGGTTTTTCCCCGGGCCGAACATAACAGGTGGGACTTTGTGTTAAAAAGGAGTGCAACACTTCCTCTCATCACACTCCTTCACAGATCGCAGCTCGAGGGTCCTGGTTATTGATTCCTATGCGTGACCGTCGCCGATCTGATTGCGATACGACTAATGCCTAGGTTTTACGTGGACTTTGGACTTACACATCTCGAACGAGCCACCACATTCAAGTTCACAGCACCACAGGCCCCAGACTTTCATGGGCCCTAAAGGCCCCGAGCAGAACATTTTATTGTAAATTTGATTTGAATATGCAACATTAAAAAGGCACAACATGTATCAAAATGACTCAAGGGAGGCCCTGCATTTTTACATAAAGGTGCTAAATAAGCGATTGAGAGCATTTTCTATTGTCTCCTAATGGCAGCTAACAGCGCTAACAGTGGCTTCCTTGTGGGCTTTTTTGTTTTAACACCTTGATCAGACACAGCACAGATACATTACAGCATATGTGATGACAGGGGATTCATCTGTATATTGACAGTGTGTGTGTGTGTGTGTGTGTGTGTGCTTAGAGACTCACCAGTGAGGTTGGTGCGTGCGCTGTAGGATCCCAGGTACCGCCCGTCTGTGTTGGGTGTGTAACACTCAAACAGACCCTGGTCCTTGGCCTCTACTTTGGTGATGTGGAGCACAGCCGAGTCGCCGCTCAGCCTCTCCACATAGATCTCTTCGCTATTGACCCTCTGCGCATACACGGCGTAGGCATAGTTTGTCTGTGTTGTGCTGACGATGCGGATCTCCCTGTCCGATGCTGACGGCAGGTACATGGACCACTCAAAGTCCTGCTCCACCCCTTCTTTGTAGCCGCTCACGTTGCACATGATGGTCACGTGAGAGCCCTCAGTCCGTACCAGCGGTCCACTTTGCACAGTCACGACTCTCTGAGCCACGGCAACACCGGCTACAGGCGGAGATGAGAGTGATGAGAGAGAGAGAGAGAGATGAGGTGAGGGCCGGGAAAGAGGAAAGAGAGAACATGGGTTACAAAACTGCAGTTTAAATATTTAGCATTGGCAGAGTTTATGCACCTCACATCTTCTGAGAAAATACAGAAATAGAGTGACATGTGCAGCTAAGCGTTCTGGAGCGTGCTTACTGAGGGTGAGGTGTGCACAAACGCACACCACTAACTACTTGAAACATTCACAGGGACTCTTTTGAACAGCTGTCATCCAGTCACGCCCACTGCTATTACACAGTCGCATTAACCCTTCAGCACACGGACAACGCTGCAGCTAGAATCCCACTGGAGGTGAGAGGCGGCCATCTGGGAGAGAGCAGAGGGGTCAGCGTGAGCTGCTAAAACACAAGTCGGGCACATAAATGTGTCGAGCTGCAGAGAGTATTAATGAAGTGAACAATAAACACTGTTGTGTCTTGTGCAATTATTCATAATTATAGATTTCAATATATATCAGTGTCTGCATATATGGTCGCTGAAATGTAACGAGACACATCTGTACAGAAATGGCAAAAGAAATGCTGTACGTTTGAAAGCATTAGGAAAAATGTTTGTTATTTATAATAATTATATGTACAAATAGGATATACTTTGTTATCCCTGACAGAAAAAAAGATATAATGACAGTAGGTGCAGTTCAAATACATATTAACGCTGTACTGCCAGAGGTCAAAACTGCAACTTGCTAATTGTAATGAGTTGTTGTCATCGGAAAACTAAACGTGTCATTAGTGGAGTGAACTATGAGCCGTATACTGAGCACTGGAGCTATCGGAGAACTGAGACTGACTTTTCTATATGTTGCTTTGTAGCCTATATTTAGTTAGAAAACATATGCAAGTCTTGCCTCAACCCCTTGCATTGACAGACACACACACACACACACACACACAGAGACACACACACACACAGACACACACACACACACAGCATTCACCATTCAGGGAACAACTACAAACATCCCTCTCATTGGGGCTGGAGACAACAGAGCACTTACACATACACCCCCAAATCCAGACAGAGCGACAAGTACGCTGTTTCCTGTTTGCACCAGCAACTAGGGATTGCAGCTGTGTTTGTGTGTGTGCATGTGAGAGTGAGAGCGAGAAAGTCTGTAAGATGCTGTGTCTGTGGGACCAAAACTTGGCATTAATTATTCACCAGAACAGCGTTTGTAACTTTTTTTTTTTCTCACACTTCCACAACATCCCTCACCTTTCATTCATGGTTATTAATGAAAGTCCATCCTTTTCACGCGCGTGCGTGACTCCGTGCGTCCGTAGATCACATGTCTTACTTCCCTTCCTGCGCTTTGGAGCTCCAGGTCTTTTGTTTATTGATTGCTTGGTTTTCTTAAAACACATTCCACTCACAAGCAGTTAGAATCTTTACAAATATAATGTCTTAAGTACCCGGTGTGTGGCCTCGATTGGATGGGATTTGAATTCTGTCCCAGTGGCATCCCAAAGTGAAAATCCATTAAAGTTATCATTCCTTATGGCTTGATTTCTCCTAAAGGACCCCCAAATATAACCAGCAAATGAATCATTAAACTCTACTCATTAATGTCTCAACTTTAAATGTTAACCTTGTTCTAAAAGGAAAAAGGGAAAAAGTTCAAATGTCTGCATTTAAGCTACAGCAGGAACATCATAATATATTATAGTTTCAGTAAAAACAACATTAACAAATGTGACGTATCAGACATCAGATGAGCCTCTGGGAGCCATACTCGGACTACCAACTGAAACCAGATCAATCCAAGAATATTGTCCCGATTAAATTGACTGTAATGTCCCAAATATGTCCCTATAGGAATATTATAAAGATCTAAATGGGGCTTGAAATTATAAACCCGGTCAACTAGTTCTCCTAATGTACCCTTTAATAATTCTGTACTTATTAATATAACTTCCCACTTGCACACTGCTTACATTTTTTATGCAGTCCTGCTGAATAATATAACACCTCCCCTGATTCTCTCATACAATAAACATAATAACATAATCATTTTGTTTTCTGGCACATCTGCAAACAACACATACTGCTGTACCACACTGCTGTTAAAAAATAAAGAAGCCATAACCTGCAAAACATTTGGCCACTGGCATTTACAGAGAAAGTTAGCTAACCAAACCGCCCTGGATATAAAAATGGAGATTGACAGAAGGTCTGCGGTGAAGTGCGCTGACTGAATCTGGCTGAGCATATACTATGGGATGCATTAGGTAAGAGGCAGCCATCTACTCTGACTCAGACTTTGGTTTCCTGTCTTTCTTCACTGTGATGTCAGTGTGCTAATCTGGCGGCGCCCGGTCTACCCACATCCAGCTCAGATCAGGTCAGGGCTGTACCGCTGCATCACTGCTTCTCATGTTGCAGCTACTCATCCAGAACTGCTGGAGACATATTACTCATACAGCCCCCCCCCCCACCACCACCACTACCACCAACACCAAAAAAGCAAAAGCATACTACCCGTACTGTGTTGGTGCACTAAGAGCTTTCCCCCTCTTGCCTGTCTCCTGTCATCCTCCCGAAACAAGCTTCCCTGACTTACTTCTGATTACGCTCATTCCCTTCCTGCATGTTTCACCCGTCATCAATCCTCCCTTCCTTCTCGCCCTCCCCTCCACTCTCTCTATATATCCCTGTCTCCTCTTTGTGACTAGCTGTTCTCTGGCTCTTTTCAGACAGGATTTAAGCAGCTCCGTGAAACTTCAAAGTGCCCATCGCTCTGCAGGCTATTTAGAACGGCTGACAATGACATACCAAAAACCCAGCAGACCTTCAACTGATCGCTATATTCCGCCAGCCTTTCTGCAATAATCCCGTGCCCGCAACCTCCCCCCACTTCTTCACCTCTGGCTGTGCCGCCTCGATCGCAGAGTGCCCATATTTGCTCAACAAGGCCTCGGATTTTCTATTATTAACACTCATCTCCATCTCTGCATTCCCTGGATGTCTTTCTACCCGTCTCTCTCACTCCCCCCCCCCCCCCCCTCCCCCTCTCAGCCTGTCTGGCTTCCCTCTTCTTTGTTCTCATCGCTCATCTTCGCTGCCAATCGCTTCCCGCACGGCTTGTTGACCGGACACAGGAATCATGCGTCCCATGTCATGATGATGGAGAAGGACCGCGGACAACTTCTCTAACTGACCTTGTTGTTTGACTGACTGACTGACTGACTGACTGACTGACTTTTCTATATGTTGCTTTGTAGCCTATATTTAGTTAGAAAACATATGCAAGTCTTGCCTCAACCCCTTGCATTGACAGACACACACACACACACACACACAGGGGATTATGCTAAGTGGAAGGGGGGGTTAAATACTAATCCAATCATTTGTGGCCAGTGTCTTATTCTCAGTGGAAGCAGCAGGGAGGCCAAGAGCATTCATGCCTCCTCACACCGTCGCTCTTCTACGACACATGATAATTATACACCAAGAAAGGTGTGTAATAAAGACACTGCAGGGTGTAAGTAATAAAGAGGACATTCACAGTGTGAAGATGTGCTAAAGGAAGAGATTTGATCTGTCCATCACATCTTCTCATTTTGCTTTGATTCCTACTTCAAAACAGACAGACGTGAATGTTTAGACAAAAACAGAAAACAGTATCAGTACTACCTAAACTAATGACGTTTTTGATTACTAGTCGTAGCAACAACTGGTTCCTGCTTCTGTGCATGCGTGCAGGGAATGAAGGAGGAGCATTACCTGGCCAATTGATTTTAGATTGGTGCGTATGAACAGCCTCCACCACCCAACTTTTCTACAAAAACTTTCGGGGGAAAGTTGAAGAGTGGGAGAACTGAAGCAACTCCAGCTAGTGAAATATGAATTAATTATGAACGTGCTTGGTAGACAGGGGAGAAAAGGGCCTAGTCAATGTCCTTTCTCCCCAAGGGAGGTTCAGACTCATCCCACAGATCTGAAATCTTGTGAAAATGCTCAGACAGGGAGGTATGAGCAAAGGAAAAGGATGGCATGGCGAGAGGAAAGGAAAAAAAGAGGAACGAGGAGGGAAGCTAAAGAGAAAACGACAGCTGCCTCCAGGGTGCTGAACGCCACACAAATGCACAGAACTAAGTGAATATACAAGTGTACCACTGACTTATATGCTGCAGACACACGCCGAGATCAGGAGAAATAAACGCTGGAGAAAGATGAATAACATGAGAGCGGTTCCCTCTCCGCACTTCTCAGCCCTGGTTAACCATTCTCCAAAAATCACTCAGCATTTTTCTCCCCTTAGGCCCCCGAAAGCATTTGACCCTGTTAACATCATTACCAGAGAGAGCACCAGTGTGAGGGAGACAGAGAGATTCGAGGATGAGTGAAAACTGGAGGGAGGAAGATAAGAGCCGTAGAAAGGGGGAAACCTTTCCATTTATAGAGGGTATGGTACAAGACGAGTCGTGCCTGAATCACCCAACAAAATACACCTGTGTGCGACCAATGTATTGCACCCTGCACGATTATTATTATTCCCATTTCTTTCATTTCCCCTCTCATTTTTAAAATTTGACATGAAAGAAGTTGAGCCTTTGCTCACTCACTGTACACGGCCCCATGCGGGCATGTCATCCGAATGCAAGCCATGTAATGGAGCGAGGAGACTCTCCGCGCGTTCTTCCCCACAGATTTTCTCAGATTCTAGGATCTTCGATTGATGTGCTCGAGGCCGTGTCAAATATTACAAGTCTGGCTTCATTCTCGCGAGCTCTTTCCCACTGCTTGTCCGTCCCGCGCTGATAAGCATCACCTGCTTCTTCAGAGTGTGGGAATCCGTCACGGACAACCTCTGGGCCTTTTTGCCAGCTGTAAATATTTCAACAACCCCCCCCCCCCCCCCCCCCCCCCCATATCCACTGCAGAGTTATTAACTGGGTTTCTTGTGTTTTTTTTAAGACGGAGACTGCATGTTCCTTTCTGTGCTGAAGAGGAAGCTAAATGATTTTCAGTGTTCAAGGGAAAACATTCAAGCTGTTGGACTCCTGTCAGCTGGGAAGCAGTAATGACACTCTTGTGTGCGAGCGTCTGACATGATGCACACAGCCAGAAAGGGAGAAAGAGTGCTAACCTCCATTAGGAGGGCCAGCTAGACCGGCCCGCAGGCCAATATAACAGCTGACAAACAGTGACAACAACTGCACATTACATCGATGCAGCTCTAATCAGAGCGAGAACAAGCGGAGATGAAGGGGATAATACTGTCTGTCAGGATTTCATCGTGGTGCGGTTACGGTTACATGCCGGGATCGCAAGATGAAAACGGTTACATGTCGCGGAAGGATTCGCTCAGGGCCAGAAGGCAAAAAGGTAACAAACAATAGCAAACATTAAAAAAAATAAAGATGTGTACTACACGCTCCCTCCCACTAGCTCTACCGGGGCTCTAACTTTTCATGCAAATGCTGCACAGTTCTTCTCTCTGCCACTCTTTCTAAACTGAGCCAGAGGTGTGTTTTTTTTTTTTTTTTTTTACATAGTTTGACATTTTGGGAAAATAAACGTATTCACTTACATGCTGAGAGTTAGACGCAAAGAATGACGTTGCTCTCTGTGTGTGTGTGTGTGTGTGTGTGCTACATATGGAGCTACAGCTGCTAGCTTAGCTCTGTTGAAAGGTAACAAATTCCGCCTTCAAGCACATTTAAAGCTCATTATTAACTTATATCATACAGAGCGTTATTCCTTGGCTGCGAGCAGAAGTCTGTACAGCAACAAGACATCGGGAAGTTAGTGCTGGTGGCCAAAAATGTGTTGTGCCACCCTTGGACACAGCCAGTCTCCGTTTTAACCAGGAGTAGTTTTGCTTTGGAGTCTCAGCAGTAGGAAACCTAGTCCATGTCAACTTGTCTTAAAATCTCCATGTCTGTGACTCAACCGTCTCCAGCTCTTAACTGGGACCCCTGCTGTGAGTCACACCTGGGTCATGCTGTCCTCTCCTCTCTCACTATGCTAACTAGTCCTAATTTATGGCCCCCCCCCCCTTCCCCCCCACAACAGTCATGACCCCACCTGCAATGTTGCTCATAACAGCTGGTGAGACCAGGAAAGAGGCAATGGGGGGGGGGGGGTTAAGGCTAATTCAAACATCTGTGTTAATGTGTAACTGTACACTGCAGGTGGCTGTGGCCCTCACTATACAAGTAAGTGGGCGTAGAGAAGTGGGATCTTTCCATGCGGGACGATTCATATTTTCTCCCGTTTGTCGATGGTGTCAAACAACAAGGAGCCGATAATAATCCATCCTCCTCTGTCGAACAGCTGCCTCTTCATCCTCCCTCCTACACCCTCAGCTGCTTCGCCTTCCCGTTTGTCCACGAAAGAAAAACAGCATTAGAGTTTTATTGTTTCACGCCGAGTGATTGTTTGAAACAGATAATCAGCAGGCAGTGATTCATCCAAACCTTTTTAAATAACAATTCTCAAAGCAATTTAAGACAAATTTATCGCAATGCCAGACTAAATATACTCCTTCTCATCCTGGCGAAGCTACTGATTATCAAATGCTATGTAGCGTCATCGCTCCATCCCTCCACGCGGAAGGTGAAGGAACGTTAACGTGATTACTTTGGAACTGCATTAGAGGATGATTACGCCACTCGCGCTAGTTATCTGTGCAGCAACAGTCCAGAGGGTAAGCCTGCACTGAGCTATAACTCAGTTACTACACCACAGTCACATATGGCACAGCTACGGCTACGTCTTGACATATAAATATAATTAAAGCCGAAAAATTGTGTTGGTACTTGAAGGCAGTTCCTTACCAACCTAATTGTGAATAAATAATTCATAGACAGGGAGGCAGCGAGAAAGACAATGAGAAAATGGAGCTGGGTAGCAATATTTCCCTTATTTGCCTCTGTAAAAAGTTATTTAAGATGAACTCGTTGGACTGTGACGCCTACGGTCATCAGGATGAACAATGGCAGGCTCAGCCGGGTCACACAAGTTATCAATTATTCACAGATCAAATACAGGCTCACTATACTGCACATGAATACACGACTTTCACTCAACACAGAAAATACTACGGGAGGAAATCATTATTCCATCATTTTCCTCATGAATGCCCCTGCCAACTCGCTTATGAATTCATAGATCTTGGACTATAAGCCCCCAGTTGAAGGCACTGGGCAAAAGGTGCAGTTCTCAAAAGGGCAGTCCCTTCTTCTCACTAACGTTTGGACAATATCACGCCATGACTTGGAAGATATTGAAAATAAAGGAGATAAGAGTGATATGGTTTGCGTATTGTCTTGTCAAATCGACAATTATGTGGGTCATTGAGCGCTTAGAAAACATTTACAGTGTACCAGATGGTTAAAGTCGGTCTTTATGCGATGACGAGAAGATGCTGCGGGACGCATGGACGTGTTTAGGGGAGCAGTTTAAAGCGCCAATCAATCTTACATACAGACTTAGACCACTATCCCATCTTCTGTTTATGACAGTGTGGAAGACAAAGGGGTCCCAACAGGGGACAGGGGCAAGTTGTCAAAGAGGTTTATTTATAAACACACACACACACGCACACACACACACACACACACAAAAACACGCGCTTCCAGTACATTAAGTGCCTCAATCTACTCCCTTCGCCAAATCCATTAACTCTATAAGGACACCTGCTACCCCACTAACCTCGTCTCCCCAACCCCCAGTCCCGACACACTGGGTGTGCCCCACACACACACGCACACACACACACACACACACACACACACTCAGTCTGTATGACAAAGCACTGTGGTCTCAAATCAACCCCAAACAAAAGAAAAAAGATCAAATCATAATATCCTGTCAACTGTTCCAGCAGAGTCGACTGAATGTTTTCGTTAATTGTTGTAAAAGAATGCGAGGCTATAAAAACACTCAGCTATCTTCGGTCATTATCCATCTTGTGCTTGTGCACAATTAAGCCCGACAGCTGTATCTACTTTATGTACAGTGGTTTGTTTTTGTATGACTGGCAGCTTGCTATCAGTTCCAACGTTTGCACATTAGGCTGCAGATTGGAAAGGAAACTAATTAACTATTAATTAGTCCACTACAAACAGACTTTGTTTTCTGCCATTGTCAGTCATTTTGCCTTTCAGGGAGTAAAAGACATGCGCTTGTAAATTCATGCATTTATGCACAAGCAAGCAAACACACACACACACACACCTCTTTGGTCAGTGTTCGGCAGAAAATAAGTACATTACCAAAACATAGTGGCAAAGTGAGTGAGGTGCTCTTCATTATTGCATTTTTTTTTAAAAAAGGGGCGAGGGGTTAAACATGCTTTTTTTGGTTCTCTTTATGCGCATGCCCACCGGGCCGAGCGTGTGCCACTAAATATGGATCAGCGGTGTGCAGGTGGGGAGCGGTGGCCATGGTTACGCCGCCTAGTTGTGCATCCCACCAGCGTGGGATCTGCTCTGGTGGAGGATCAAGCGTGGAGCAGGGGAGTGTGGCTGCACCGCAGGACAGCAGCTCGGTGTGTGTGTGTGTGTGTGTGTGTGTGTGTGTGTGTGTGTGTGTGTGTGTGTGTGTGTGTGTGTGTGTGTGTGTGTGTGGACTTCTCTTGCCGGCCAGTCATCAACACAAAACAGCAGAGAGGGGGAGGAGGAGCAGACCAAATCCCAAGAGGAAGGGGGCTGGGTCTTTCAACTGGGTAAGGAAGGTGTTAGTAAACCAGTCCAAGGTAGATGTGGCTGTAAAACACAGATTCTCGCTTTGAAACTGCAAGGACAATGGAAATATCTGGTTTGGATCACCCTTGAGGCCAATTTCTAATTAGTTCTCTTTGAAGAAGAGGTGGGCTGGGCATTGTTTGGGAAAGAGTGGGGGAGGGAGGTCAGGGGCTATTCACTGGAGGAGGAGGAGGAGGAGGCAGCTTGAGTAGGCTACCATCTGAGTGGGGAGAGGCAACGATGCATGCAAATCATCTTAAAAGAACAGTTAGAGATGGCCTGAGGTTATTGTTGGGTTGTGTGACCCCTCCCTTCAACTCAGCTCAATTTGTCTCTCGGGTTGTTTTGAACATCAACTGATGGGGCACACCTTAGCCTGGGGGAGTTGCAGCTATAACGACTCAGCACCTGAACATGGATCTCTGACACGGATGCAGATTTTATTTCAGACCTTTTCACACATGCGGACATTACCCATTACAGACTCTCCGTGTTTGTTTAGTTTAATTTGCATGGTCTTTAAATAAATGTGCTCATGTATCACTTTCAACTCTGTCTCTGGTCTCCCGTTTATGTTGCAGCCGGTGAGCCGGGTGGGAACAGTTGTTATCACGAAACACGAGATACGGGCACAGCCGTGCGATCCTGGCAGGAAGCTTTGATGTGGAACAGAAGACAGGGCTGCTGAAGAGTCAAAAATCAGACACGAAGCAGGCGCTGCCTCTGCACCGGCTCCGGACACTTTCCTGATTCACTGTGGCAGGCAGGAAGTCTCCCTCAAGAACTGAACTTAACACTTCACAGTCACTCATCTCCCCATGTGGATTGGAGAGACACCACAGCTCAGATCTGGGTCAAAGGCGGGTGGATCAGCATTAGAAATTTTAAAAAGATTAACTGTGATTATTCAAAACTACAACTAACAATGAAAGTCATTTCAATCTTAAGTTTTCCCTGATCTCCTGCGACCGCTCCAATGGAGGATAACAGAGGACAGTGGGGTTGTCGTAAAACTGCAGTGGTAGTTGGGTGTGAGATTCTGTAGCAGACTGTGAAGTCTGTATGACAAGGCAATTACTTTCCTTGTTGGTAGTAGACACTAGCAACCGGTATTTGACTTGACCTTTTGGGAGCACCTGATGCAACAAAGTCCACAAGCACAACCACACACGGCTCATCCAGTTCTATTGATCCGGGACTAATAGGACATCTCGGTCCCGACACTGACCTACGAATGGCCTGTCTCTTCATTACCCATCCCTTCCATGAATATCTACCACGCGGTCGGAGGATGATGTCAAGCTGACGCTCGCATTTCTTCTTCTTCTTCTTCTTCTTCTATCGTTTGGGTCAGTTCAGGCAACAATGTTACGATATTTAAAAAAAAAAGACAATAGCACAAAAGGCCTCTTGTCATGGGCGCACACAAAAGACAGTGTTTCCAGTGCTTATGACGCAAAGAAGTGTGCGTGCAACCGGAGAGTGCAGCCGCCAGGCACGGAAAACAACAAGGGGGAGCACACGGCGCCACAATCAGACCGCTGCACAGCACCCGTGTTTCCCCCAACAGAGAGACGGATAGGTGCTCCGTAACAAGACGGGGAAATAATGAGCGACAAAACTTAGGACAAACGGCAAACTCTCACCATACAGCATTTCCATAGAGCTACATCAACTAAACATCTAGGATGTTGAGTTATTGCATTCCGCTTCGCCGTCTAGACGCTGCACTCGCTGTTGTGTCAGCTGAGGCCGACGATCACATGGGAAGCATTTGGTAACAGCTGACTCAAGATGGCGTGGGCAAAGATTGCTGGGCAATGAAGACCACACATGAGCTAAACATTTTTTGGGTGGGGAGCCCCCATCTGCCATTCTTATTTGGGACAGGGGAGAGGCCGGGGTGGGCATCAGGGTGTGGCAACGCAAACTTTGAATCCTGACCGAATTTGAAATGCCTTTGAGATGATTTCAACATTCCCATGACCATACAGAGACGCGCCATTTTTGTTTCCTCTTCAGCCTCTAGGTAGTTAAAAAGAAAAAAAAAAACCATACCTTTATATTTCATGCAAAAAATTATCATAACGGCTAGATGGCAAAACGTGAAGTTCACACAGTTTTCACACATTTAAATGAGTGTGTCGGGAATAGAAAAGAGATCCTTCCGTCTCTTGCCACGTTCTTACATTCTGTGACAATTGTCACAGCACCACATTGATAATCAAATCGATACTTAAGTGGCTATAAGTGCTGCCTTTCTTGCACTGCGCAAATGTTTTTGGAAGGAAAAAAACAGTTATGCCTAAAATGGAAATGAGCTCTTAAGTACCATCATGTTGTTTGATTGGGCCAATTATGGAGAGCCAGCTTTAGACTCAAAAGTTTGATGGCATTATTTCAACAACTTCAAACGCCTCTCTTTTCAATCAATAGCACTGGAATGAGCCCGGATAACAGGCTATTGTTTCAGTGTCTCTTCTCTACTTGAAACCACTAATCAAAAATAGCGTCACAAATCTCACTGAAAGATAAGGATGACGGAAAGAAAACAAGAAAAGCATCTACCTTACATGGGGAAACTTAAAAGTAATGATGGAGGAAGGAGGAGGAGGAGGGAGAAACAAACAAGATGCTTTTAAAAGAATCATACCACTCTTTCAACTTCATGAATTTATTTTTCTTACTGTCCAGGTAGCCACTGGTTTTCATCGGTTTCTTGAGTGCAATCCATCAAAGTGAACATGTCCGGCGTATTGTTTTCAATCCAGTTTCACTGAAATTCCATAATTGGTGTGTGTTTAACTACAGATTGATTTCAAAAGGTTGTGCTAACTTGAAAAAATGAATGCAGACATGGTTTAAAGTGTGTCGATATATTTCCACACCCGGTAGAAGCATATGGAAACCAATGGATCAAAAGGACCCGTATGAATTAGTAGCCGTCAGCGTGCCTCTGTGTTGGTAAATTGGTTAAGATATGTTCCTTTCGAATAACAAGCCACACCAACTGCCACATGCCACATTGAGCCAACCTGCATGCATTATTTATCACATTTTTCCTCTCCCCATGACCAACCATCTGACAAAGGTTTGTGCAAATGAATTTATAACAAGTTCAGATATTGTGTGAACGGGGTGAAAACAGCACCTGTTTTACCCAGTTGGCAGAGATGACAAAGCTATATAAAACACCACATCATGACTAACGTGTGAATAACCGCATGTGGCAGAATGTGCATCTTGTCAGACATAAGCGTTTTGAATTTTTCTACGTGCAATGTGAAGCTGCTCTGAGACCAGCTTATAAACAGGGCCAGAGGCAGCTCATCTGAACCTGGCTGACTGGAAGCAGCTCTCCTGTCAGCCCCAGTAAATGTTAACCACTCAGGCATTTAACAGTTAAACCAGCAAGTTTAACAACTCATTATCAATGTACTTGTATAAACCGGGACGTCTTGGGTACTTTAGGTTGGCTCCCCGTTTCAAAAGGTACTCTTACACAAACAGAAGAACACCACCCCCAAAAGAATTTTAAAAAAAAAAGACAAACTGCATGACATCTTTCTCACCGTCTGCGGTGGGGAAGGAAGACATCCTGTTTGTAAAGCTAATAAACATTTGTTGCTTCAGGCAACTCTTTTTATACGCTTCATATCGCATACCCCGCTGCCACAAAGGAGCACACGCACACACACACACTCGCTCACTCACACCTGGTTGCAAACTCAGCAGATATAAACCCTGATATAAGATTTGCCTTCCAAAGAAATGTGTAAGTGGCACCTCTGGGTTTAACAATGACGGATGCGGTCTCCATCTAACACAGCCATCATCCACCTTTATTTTATTCTCTCCTTCCAGAACCAACGCAAGTGCAAACACGTGTGGCAGCCGACGCACGAGGCAAAAAGCAAGCGCACATTCTCATTTAACAGAGATGCTCGTATGCACCCTAGGACACACTGATACGGCGATATAATGCCATACATACATATCTATACACTAGCCCCAATGTTTAATTACTTGTATCTGCCCGGGAGACACTTTTATCCTGGAACTGCTCTGCTCTGCTCTCTGAGTCAGATTGGCCGTTAGCCAGAGTGAGTCGGTGGAGTCGGTGTTAAGAAGGCACATTAGTATGTGTTGCTTTATGGTCCACCCATCACAACGTCCCTGAGCCCAATGTGATGTCTTCAAATGTCTTGTTTTGTCTCGCCAACGATCCAACCC